>NC_064772.1:6763034-7078034 GCF_011397635.1 Epinephelus fuscoguttatus | reverse complement strand
TGTTTATCATTTCTGATTTGAAGAAAATAAAGATTTACGTCATAAAAATTTGATAACCTCCACTGAATTGTTAATAAATCCAATAAAGAACACGGACCGCAGCAATTATCTACTCTGACTCATTCTCCTCCAGTTCCATCATCAACATCCCTGGTGAATCCACTTTGAGGCGGGACTTCCTGCGGCTCCAGCTGGCCAATAAGGAACGGTCAGAGCTGATTCGGCGTCAGCAGCTGGAGCAGCAGCAGAACGAGGAACACAAACGCCAACTACTGGCTGAGAGACAGAAACGTATCGAGGAGCAGAAAGAGCAGAGGAGACGGCTGGAGGAGGTAATTGGAGGTCTTTTATCTGCTACACTATGTCAGACACCAACAATAATGTTTGTAATACAGATTTAAAACACATGGGAGCATTATAAACTCTGTCTCAGGTAACCTTTAAGGTGGATTTTTAAAGGTGTTTCATTCTCTCTGATGCTCTCAGCAAAGAGAAACTACGGACCACAATAATGCAGAATTTCCATGTGGCTTGCATACCTGCACCATGCTGCGGTGCAGGGTTGTTGTTTTTTACATGATGGTAAGAGGTGTTTACCGTGATAACACGTTAAACCGCAGTAAGAGCCCGTTGCCTGAAGCTCTACATGTAATTAGCTCATAATGGTAGATTTTCTTCAAAATAATGTCCAGTATAAAACTGAAGTCTTGACAAGAAAGCTAAAAAAAGACCACATTTTGAAGTTTAACACACTGTTGCCAGCCTGTAGATGCTTCACAAAAAAAGTCTTTTAGTGCTCCTAGAGGAAAGAATCAGGATCAGAATCTGTAATACGAATGCAACAGTATTTGAAACTATAAGTAACAGCCATTTGTTTGTGACACAGAAGTGAGTCCAATGGAATTAGAAGATGTTGTGTAGATAAGTCCTTATTTCAGCTTCATGAATCAGCCATTCCTGGTTTATTATGGCGTGTTCAGAGAAAGTGACCAGAATAAATAAAAACATGCATCCAACAAATGTTTAGCTCAAAACAGAGCACTGTGGTGCCCATGGTCAGTTAGGACACCTCTTTCTTTAGCTTAATATCCAAAATGTTGCATATTGGCAGAGTTTTAGTTTTCTTGGGAGACTAACTCTGCCATGTCTCGTCTCGTCACCCCAAAAAAGACATTGAATTTCTAGTAAACAAACATAACGTGCACTGCTCTTCCCCTCCCGTCTCTCCATCATGTTTCTGGTGCTCAGCTAACAAAGGACCTGTCAGGCACTAGTAGCTTTTTAAGTCCATTTACAAACAAACATAACTTTATGTAAATCAAGTTGTCATATTGCTCATTAATAATTCAATACAAGTTGGATTTAGAGTTGTGACACCGTCAGCACAGGTTGCTGATGTTGGCTATATTTTAATTTGCCAGAGCGTGTCATAATGACAAATGCTGGTTCGGCCAGTTTGCATTTAATCAAACTAGATTAAGCTCTTATACTGGACCTCAGTGACAAAACTGGAAAGGAACCTAACTCTAGTGGAGACAGCGGTGATTTGACCATTTAAAAGTGGGATAACGTCTCACTGGCATGCAATGACGATATACTTTTAACCATTGTGTATGTGTTGAAAACCTGTTGTGATTGTTCTTTTATCTGTAAAATTTGTGTGTACTTGGAGGATTAAAAACTGTATCCATTAGCAGGCATATCAGGGCCAAATCATCCCTGGCCAACACCAGAATATAGAGTTTCTTTTCACAACCCTCAATGCACTTGGGCTTAATTGCATCTTGCAGACGTGTAGTGTATCAGTGCTCTAAAGCTTGCTGTACCCGTCTGTGGAATAGATGCATATAAAGTAATTTAAAAATATTCAGAAACATAAAATACAACTGATGATGATTGAGAGTTCATCTAAGTCAATGAAGCACCTCAACATCACATGTGATAATTGAGAACGACTGCCTGCCTGTTTTAGCCTACGGTTGTTTTCACCTTTAAAAAACATCTCAGCTTTGATTATAAAATCACTCGTCTTTCACGCAAAACCCTCCACACCTGTGATATTAGCACCTCAGCTTATCCAAATGCCAGGGAAACACACCTGATGTGCACAAACAACACACACTCACACACACAGAACTGAAGCTGTTGTGTTAAATCTTCTCCACCTACAGCAACAGCGTCGAGAGCGCGAGATGAGGAAGCAGCAGGAGCGAGAACAGAGGAGGAGGTACGAAGAGATGGAGCAAATCCGTCGAGAGGAGGAGAGGAGGCACGCGGAGAGAGAGCAGGTGGGAAAACACCTTACAAACGTTACATCACAGGTGTCATCCAGAGGGGCGGGGCTAATCTCAACTCAGGAAAGCCTGCTGTAACCTTTCACCCACCCTCATGAGTTATTTCTTGTTGACTAGCAGTTAATAATCAGTGCTGGTGGATGCTGTTCTTTAAATACAGTTAAAGTTGGTGCAGTTGAATGTAATGTTTTAAATAAAACTACTAATGACAATAACAACAATGACAACAAGTACCCAAACTATATCTAAATATTCAGTTAAACATTTGATCCGGATCAAAAACAGTTGTACTACAAAAGACAGCATATACAGTGAAGATACGAGAGAGTTCCTTATTAATGATCATATAAACAGATATTATGTAACAAAACATGTCCTGTTTGGAGAGAGGGTGGTACTCTGTGTTTTAAGGTATTTCTTCAAACTCGTTCTAAAACCAATAATATTTGATGAATGTAAAAATCCGAAACATTTGATATTTCATTCCTCCGAAACAGCGTTGGAAGGGTTACTTTACAAATGTATTTCATTACAGATTACAGAATACATGTCCTACAGTGTAATTTATAAGGTATTAAGTAAAGTATTCTTAATATTTTGGATTACGTTTGGAATACTTTAAAAGTGTCTTGCTTAACTTATTTGTGTGGGTCCTCTATTTCCAAGCCAGAAATGTGTGACAGTGTCCTGGCTGTGCATCTCCTCTGCCATTATCATGTAGCAGGTGCACCGCACACACTTTTTAAAAATCTGTTTATGGGAGATGCGTGCCTCAGATGAAATTGACACTGTGTCCTAGCAGCAAGTGATTGTCGTCTCTGTCCACACTGAACTTGCTAAAAAGCACTTCTGTTATGTCATGTAAACAAACTACATTGGCGACCTATCAGCTATGCACTCAACTGGAGCGAGTTAGTGTAACTGCAGCTGGAGCAACTACGTGACCTGCCCTCTAGCTACATGACTCGCCCACTATACCTACACGTCAGTCCACAAATAGCCCCCTTTACCCCTTTGGCCCAGAGGCGTAAGTCCCGAGGAAACTGCTAATTTAGCGTCTAGCTAGCTTTGAGGTTAAAAGAGAGGCAGTTAAGGTTACGATAAGGGTAATGAGAAAGCTACATCTTATTGCTTATAAAGTGAATCATGTCTTCATGTATTATGAATTCTAAAGTGGATTATTGCTATATTTGGCTCATTTATTCACTTCAGTGTAGCATGGTAGCACGGTTCATATAGCCGTCGCATTGGTGCGTTTGTCTTGCACTAGTAGTAGGTGTGGTTTGTAAGGGCGTGTCGTGTATGCTACAAATGGAATGTGTCTGCAGCTATGTCTCAACTGGAGACGTAACCACTTAAAAGATGGCCGAGTACCTGCTATTAACCAGCTTCTTAAACAAAAAAAAACAATATTTACTGATATGACACACCATGTGACCAACAGCAATTATGTTGTTATCAGCTATGTTCCTTTACCAGAAAGTTTCAGCTCCCTGGTGATCTGCCTCCAGCCAGCTGCCACCTTATTTAGGTTTCTGTAGTTAAATGAGGAGGTGTTGTGTAGATAATTCCTCATTTCAGTTTCACGAATCAGCCGTTCCTCGTCTATTGTGGAGCTTCAAAGGAAGCAACAGGAACAATAGAAACAGAAATAAAAGTTCAGCTCAAAGTGGCAGCACTGCATTGCTTAAGGTCAGTTAAAACAATGCATTAGGAAACAATGTGATCAAAGTGACGCTTGCTCACATCGCACCCAGTTAGGACACAGTGTTAGAGCAAACAAAACAATGCAAATAAAGTAATCCCTTCAAGTAATCTATTTTTAAAGACAGAAGCTGTATTAAGAATACCTTAAGCTGTAACAGAATACAGTAACTCACATGTTTGTGATGTTTGAGCAAAACAGTACGTTGCCTTGCATTTGTTTTTGAAACAAGATGTGGAAAATAACATCTTGATGCATGTGTAGTATTAAAGTAATGGACATTACTATTATAAGAAAATTAATGGTACAGTACATTCAGGATTTTAGCCAATTATTTCTCATAAAACCATCATGTCCTTTAACAATGACCAACCTAAGGTCATGTGCGTTCTGATGAAGTTAGCTCGTCTTTTACCGTTCAGAGAAATAAGTAGAAAGACAGAATTGGAGAAAGATGTGTAGAATCATCACATACCACCACATTACATTATAACAGAGGAGATGAGAGGCTTTGCAAAAGACTTGCATGACTAATAGTTAACTACAGTTCTACACTTCCTCAGCTCTTTACTTTTTCAGGCATGAATGTCTACCTCCTGCACAGCTGATTTCATGCTGATCTCTAACACCAGCCCTCCAACATTAAGCATGTCTCACTGCTCTACTAATTACAGCCCCCTGCTGCTTCTCTCCCTTTATCTCTCCTCCTCTATTTCTGACTAAATCCCTACTTTCACACCTCTTCAATAAATCTACTTTTCTCTGTCCTCCTTCTTTGATTTCCTGCTCTGCTGATGTCACTGGTTGCCTGGGCTCCGGTTTGCTTCTCGCCTGCCTTGGTGCACTCTGATTGGCTGCGTCTCATGCTGCTCCGGATGCTGATTGGTTAGGAGTATATCCGTAGGCAGCTGGAGGAGGAGCAGAGGCAGCTGGAGATCCTACAGCAGCAGCTCCTGCAGGAGCAGGCCTTACTGCTGGTAACATCATATACACACACACACACACACGCACACACACACACTGACTAATTCATGGGACAGGTCTGCAGAACAACTTCTTGTGTTTAAGACAACAATGACAAAAGTTTCCATGACAACAGCTCAAAGGGTTGGTGACCATGGAAACAACATGGGTCCCAGGATTTGGAGAACGTGGCGAGCGCTGGTTCCGTGTTTGTTATTTTCACAAAGAAATCGTAAAGGCAGTCAATATTGGATCAATACTGAGACAAGACAGAATCACACATCAGCTCCACAAGAAAAAGTCATGAAACATCAGATCAATAAATTCACACAGCGGAGGGTGTATCAGTCGATATCTGACGGTCCTGAAATAACACTTTACTCAGCTTCATTGTTCACAATAATGTTTTCAGCCTTTTTCAATGACAGACAGTGGAGCCAGTGTGACATCTGTTTAACAACAAGTTCAGCTATCTGTTTCCAAGTGGACACACACACACACACACACACACACACACATACATCAGCTGCTGCAGACGTTGACACACAGCTCAGATAAATGCCAGACCTCTGACCTGACCAGACAGTGTGAGAAACATGCAAAGACAAGTTTGGCATTTGTCAAGTTTGGCTCCAAAATTAGAACTTTTGAAAAAGTCTCATAACACTCATAAACAAAACCTTTCCCTCAAAAATAAAAGACTGATAAATGGGGCTGAACGCCAGTCATTATCTTTAATTATGTCTCCATGCTGGCGACAGCCAAGGCTGGAGGCATTGTGTTTTCGAGTTGTCCATCCATTCATCCGTCTGTCTGTCCCATTCTCTTGAACGTGATATTTCAAGAACACCCTAAGGGAATTTCTTATTTCTTTGGCACAAACGTGCACTTGGACTCAATGATGAACTGATTAGTATTTGGTGGTTAAAGGTCACCGTGACTACTTTGAGTTGAGTATGAACAGATTAGATTTTGCTGGTCAGAGGTCAAAGGTCAAGGTCATTGAAACCCTGTCCGTCACATTCTCGTGAATGCAATACCTCAAGAACACCTTGAGGGAATATCTTCAGATTTGGCTCAAACCTTCACTTGGACTCAAGAATGAACTGATAGAATTTGGTGGTCAAAGGTCATTTTACATCCAAAAGGTCAAAGGTCAACTTCACTGTGACATCATAATGTTCTACAAAAACACTTTTCTAGTCATTACTCAACGTCATATCTCAGGAACAGAAGGGGAGACATTTGGTCAGATACTGAATGGTGACACTAATCTTTGGTGCCCAACTTGAAATCTGTGCTGCCAGGGAGGAGATGTGCTTAAATATGTAGCTTCTTTGCAGCAACATCCATATTTGAAGCATTGTCTACTGTCATGGCTACATATTAGTCTGGATAGACATGGATGTAAACTGCAGCTTGACTTGGTTCACATACAACTGCCAGGCAGTAATTCTAGTTTTGCATAAAATGGTTTAAATTTGATGAATGTGTATCCTTTTTGGGTTTCAGGGCATTATGTCTGAAAATTTAAATGTAAAGCTACATTTTTTTTTGTTTTCTTTTCCAGTATAAATTTGTGGGAACAAAAATTGTCATCTGCAGTATAAAAAGGACTGTAATAACTTTAATGTAATAATATATGATAAGATGCCCTGTTAAATTTAAATAATTAACAAGGCGAAAGTAAAAAGCTGCAGTACAGTTGTACTTTCTTTAAAGGGACACATGGATCATGAACTGTATTTTTTTTTTTTTTTAATTATGTTCTTTAGGGGGGGGGTTTGAAACTCGGACCATGATTCTGTTTTAATATTCTTAACAAGAGATTTAAGATTAATATTAAATGTAATTTCAGTACCTTAAATGTCTCATGACGAAGGCCAGTCATACCTTTGGACTTGCTTATTTGCAGTGTTTCCTTCCTCACTGACCTCTTATCTTTTCTCTGTGTTGTGTCTGATGTGCAGGAGTACAAGAGGAAGCAGATTGAGGAGCAGCGGCAAGCCGAGCGGCTGCAGAGGCAGCTGCAACAGGAGCGAGCTTACCTGGTGTCGCTGCAGCAGCAACAGCAGGAGCCGCCGCGACCGCCGCAGGATAAGAAGCAGCTGTACCACTACAAAGACCAGGCGCCCGGCAGCAACGACAAGCCCGCCTGGGCCAAAGAGGTAACCTGCCAGCCTGTCACACAAAGGGAGGAAAACTAACTGTTTATATATTTCACATTTAACTGCAAAAAAACAGGAATTCATTTTCAGGAAATTTCCAGAATAAACACTGATGTGGCTGGTTTCAAGACACTGAAACTTTTCTAAAATATTTAATATTCCTTTTCTTAAAATTAACACATTGATTTGAATTGGACAGGTTTAAGCAGGGTGAAAAAATTAACTGCACTGCAAATTGTGAGAAGTAGTTCATTTAATGCTCATCTACAGACAAAAATGAGAAAGATTTTTTATGCAGATTGTTAATTTTTCAACTATGAATATGTAAATTCTACGTAATTTTTAAACAACTATGTATAACCTCATTTGCATTAAGGAATTAAAAACAAGGGATATAACAATAAGCCAAAATAACTGCTTTTTAAGAATGAATGAAAGAGGACATGTCTAAAATAAAGACTTTTAGAACCTTGTTAAAATAAAACTTTAGACATGGAATTTTAGTATAAAAATCAAAACTTAATGCATGTAAAATTACTTCTTGGAAGAAAAACAATTTAATAACAGACTGATAAAAGAGACTGCATGCTGTCAAAGGTTTAGGAGGCAGTGCTGAACTACTGCGACACACAAAATCACACACACAGGCTCAAAGGCAGCTCTGCAAACATGTAAATGTGTGCACAGACACTCAGGTGAACCTTTACAAACAAAGACAGGAGACAGGTTTGCATGTGACAACAAGACGACGGCAACGAAGCAGCTCAGAGTGAAACAGCTGCTCAGCCACAGTGACAAAGCTGAGGCAGCTGTAAAGTGGTAGCTTTCATTCATGAGAACAAAAACATACTTGAAAACAACCTGATTAGTTGGTGTAAGAGGCTGGTTGAAGGCCAGCAGAGTTTAACAGTGTGTGTGTTTATGTTGCAGAGTGTTCTGTCCTCTAGGTGTCGTCTGTACTTTATCTGCAGAGGAGTTGTTCTTAACTGTAGTAACGCTGGAAATGACCTCTTTCTGATTTTCCTTTTTTAGGTACAACAGTGGGACAATGATGTATGTGCTGTGAAATTCTTCTATTGTGTTTTGTGTGACAAAAAGTTTCATTCCAAAAACATTGTTGAGCTGTGTCAAAGATTTTCAGTGACCCTCGTTCTGAAAATTTGTTCATTCTCAAATAATGGAGTAATTATGTTCAAATATAGAAATGCAGAAAGCATAAAATAAGCTTCCCCTGACACCTTTTTGGTCCTGAGACTTGACATTTTGGAATGAAACTCATATTTACTACTCAGTGTTGCACATGCATTACGAATCCTCTGGCAGCCACTTTTGAATTGGCCACTAAACCAGAAAAGGAGCGATACCTGAAAGAAGTTGCTATTTGGCTGTAAATAAGTTTTCACCAGGTATAGTTAAAGGGGATACACATTTAATGTCTGATGAGATCTTTTTTAATACGTTTAGGTCACTGTAAGTCACCCTCCTCGTGTTTTTAATTAAGAAATGCTGCACGTTAACCCCATCTAGATGGTTATGTTTGAATCACAGAAATATTCTACAGCTTTTATCAAAAACAAATAGAAGTAGACTAGAGATATGCAGCAAATTAAACTAATGCATTTGTAAATAATAATAATAAAACTTTACATTCAACAACACTGTGGTTAACGTGTGGTTAGGTGTAGGCACAAAAAACACTTAGGAAAAGCTCATGTTTTGGCTTAAAATTCCCAGTTTTGGGGTACAATCCCAGAAATAAAAGCAGTAATGTCTTGGTAAAAAACACTATCCCAGCTGGAAAAAAAACAGTAACGCCAACGCGAACTACAAAACACCTGCGTTTGGGGGTTAAAAAGCCACGTGGAAACACAGTAATGACTCTCTAAAAAAACAACCAGTTCAAACAGCGGCCTGCAGCTTGGCAGATGTCTCTTTAGAAATGTTGTTAGGAAATGTACATATGAAACATTTGCTTCTGGCAATGGGGCTGTTAGCTAAGTAGATACTAAGGGTAGCTTCGTTATTAAACACAAAATCAGTCAGACAGGTTTCCAGTCAAACACAGACTGAAGTGAATTATGTCTTTGTAATCATGATCAGGTTTATATTTAGAAATGCTGGCAGCTGTTCTGTGATCCTCCAATATGGCTGCCAGGGGGCATGTAGCATGACCTGAAGGCCCTCATTAACACCCATATTCCTGTTTCCAGGTGTGTGTGTGTGTGTTTATTTACCTGCTGTCTTGTAAACACTCGCCTCGCTCTCCAGGTGATGCGTCGAGCTCAGAGCAACTCACCTCGTATTCCTCCCAAGAAATACCACTCCTTCAGGGAGCCGCGAGAAGTCAACCTCGACAACCTCCTCTTACTCCCCGGTTACAAACCTCGCCGCCGCCGCCCCCCTTCCTACCCTGCCCATGACAGTCCTTCTAGGGAACACCTCCATGTGCCTCGCATCCGTATTACGTGTGTCCCTGAGTCCTCTCGGGCAGGGCGGCACCAGCAGGATCACGGCAGGAGCCCCAAGCGGAGCCCACGCAGGAGCCCCAAGCGGAGCCCACACAGGAGCCCCAAGCGGAGCCCAGGCAGGAGCTCCCACAGGAACTCCAATAGGAGCCCCAACAGGAGCCCTGACTCCAGAGGCCGGAGCCCTGGGCGCCGGGTCAGTCGGAGGACGAACAGGCTCTTTACTCCTCCCTTTCTCCCTCTCCTATTTGATCCTGCAGTATGTGCAGGCTGACTCACTAACCCTGGAATGATTTCCTCTTTAATCACTCTGAATATTTTCATTTCTCTAACCAGGTGGACTCACACGCATTAACTCTGGGCTGGCAGCAGAAATGATACTGTGGACTCCTCTTTTTTAATTTCTCACCTGCTTCATCTCACTATTTCTCACAGGGATCTTTGGATTAACTTCCTCTTTGATTGGTGCTGTCACTGCTTCCAAAACTCAGACTAACTCCCACCTCTTGTGCAATAGTACTGAATCATATTAAAGTTCTCTCACTGAAAGTTGAACAAGAGTCTGCAGCAATACTAGCAGCTCTGTGAGGCTGTATGCTAGCATTTATTGGGCTAAGTGCTAACTTTACCATCCTTACAGTGGGTACTTTTACATGCATACTAATATTCCACTGCAACATATCCTCATACAACAGTCTGATATCCTACAAGTTAGTTTCCCATGAATGATGTTACATCCTTAACATGAAGTCCTGTATTTAATGTAAAGTTATGGAGGTTAGGATTAGGCAAGTTAAGTTACTATGGTTAGGTTAGGTTAAGTAAAGGAAAAATGGCGACGACTTACCTTAAAGTAACTAAAAGTTCAAACGATACTGAACACTGGTCTCCTGGGAAAAGTCCTGTGTTTTGAGTCCCATCCACCTCCCCAGCCTCCCACCATACAGAACTGCTTCCTTGTTTATTTTTTACTCCCATCAGCACCTTGGTGATATGATCGCAGCCTTCCCAAATATTTGGGTTCTGCACAAATTACTTGCCCATAATTATGTAGGATACAGTATGTACGAATTTTGGTCCATTACTTTTCACTGGAAAACCTACAGACAGTGGATGTGAACAGCCTCTCCACTATTATTCCAAACTATTATTCTTTTTCCAAATGTAGCATTTTCTGATTAAGATGTAGGATATGTAGATATTATTCATGTTTTAGGAGTGTTCTTTAGACATGTTACACATGGCCTCTTGTCTTTTTAAAGTCGGCTCTGTGTATTTTTCACAATCCAAGATTCATGCTCAAAAGAACAGCCCATATTTCTGTTTATAAGAAGAAACACACCTGCTTTAACTTAGTAACTTATATAATAATACTAATAATGATGATAATAATAATAATATAATAATAATACCTTGGTTATCAACAAGTTTTTGAATATGCGCAAATATTGCAATGCTGACCTTTCCAAGAAGGCTTTTGAAGGAATGAAAGAAGGAGGCTGTGTTTGCACGGTCCAACAATTCCAGCACCAGTGGAAAACTTTGAAAAAATCCTGGCACAGACCACAACCACAATCACGTCAAAATATGGAAAAAGTGGAATACTTTTTTTAATGGTGTGGAAGGGCACATTAATCAGAGTATGCACGGCTGCGTGCACACAGAAACATTAGTGGATTATTCATTTTCATTAGCCATGTGAACAGTTTAGTAGGTATATTGTCTTTTTGGAATAAAAGCAAAAACTGGAATATTTTGTGCATGTAACCGTAGTCACTGACACTTTTGACAAACTTTCTTGTCTTGTAAGTGCATTACTGGTTTATGGATGCATTACCGCCACCATTTGATCCATGAGATACTGTGACACCATTGACGAGAATGTCTATCATGTGAGCATTCATTAGACACAAACAAAACAAGGACGTATAAAGACATTGCTCCACAGAGCTACTGTACTAACTACTGTACCTTTAAGTGTCATCTAAAGCTATTGGCCATTGTCTTTAGTACTATATGGTTACATCCTTGAAAGATGGACAGTTTATCTGGTGATTAAACAAACTTGCTGACATTTGAACAAATCGCCAGTCAAATTTAAAATTGCAATATTTAGAAGCTCATGTAAGCAGCTGCTAATATGAAATCCATTTTACAGACTGGACTGTGTTTATTGTAGGGATGCCAAATGCTGAATTTGAAACATTTTAATTGCTTTTTCAGAGAGAGGTCATTCACTTTGTGGAGGGTGCAGAAAATACACAAAATTGTAGGAAACAATCACCCCATCATTCCTCCTTTGTTCTTTAAATCTTCTCTTAATAGTCTTGGTGTTTAACCTTCACTTTCACCATTTTACAGGTTACGGACACTGTCTGAGTGTTGCAGGTTGATCCTTTATCTTTTTTTTTCTACTGAAGTAGCTCCTGATCTGTTGCTTTTATAACCACAGTTGTAATATTAATTAAGCAATAAAGTCATTTGTTGCAGAGTTAGGTATATTTAGATTAAAAAGATTGGAAGGGGGAACTTTTAAGGTTGAGAGCTGCTGTTTTATTGCATGTTGAGGTGTGATTGGTTCATATATCTAACAGGTACTAACTTCAACAGCTCAAACTAACATCCATTTAATCTTATGCTTTGTTTATATTCATTTACAGAAGAACTCTCATAATTTCCAGATTAAGTATTTCCTTTATCTTTCTTTTATATTTTGTGTTTATTAGTTGTATTGAGCTTTACACACTTATCAAACATGACATTTTGACACTTTTCACAGGATGTTTAATATGTGTTACCTCTTAGTTTTGTGTTAAATGTAACTCTAAGCAAAGTCACACCAAAAAATGCAGGTCAGTGCTCCATATTTGAACTCTGCCAGTTTTCTTACCACCATAAATCGAAGCCGAACAGCTCACAGCTCACATGTGACCGCCCCTCCCCAGTGTATACACCCACATTTAGGGCAGATCTCCAGGCCTGCCCTCTGGTGGCAGCTGGTGGACTGATGTAGGGCAGCTGTAGCTATTATCAGTCTCTCTCCCTCTGGACACCACACGTGGAAACACACAGATAGAAATGCACGCTCTGTACAGAGAGGTCTACCCTCATCTCAGCCCTCCCAGGATTTCCCTCGAAGCTTCAGAGGAAGAAAGATTTCCATCACACACAGACACAATGTTCCAATCTAAAAACAGAGCGTTTAGAGGAAACACAGCCTTTGTTAAAGCACCCACGAGGTGATGTGTGCAGCCTTTTCCAAATTAACAACACTGTTAGAACTCAAACATGCTGCTTCTATAAATGACTATGTGAACCTCTCACTCAATAGCTTTGACACATGTAACCATGGAGACCTTTAATACAAAGGAACAACTATTGAGCCTATTCAACTCTGTCAGCAGCACTTTAATTGAATTGTAGCGTTTCCTTTGACTCTGTCATCGTAGTTCAAATTCCCTCTGATTAAAAATACTTAAGTTTAAGTTTAGTAAGTAAGTTTAAGTTTAATACTTAAGTTTAAGTTTAATACTTAATATTCTCTATATCAAAGTTGTGAATTTACAAAATAAAGGTAAAATATTGTTTGTTTGTTTTTTAGATTATTATTATCAAGGAACTTCGCTTCACTTCGCAAGGAGGGATCAACCTCATTACACCATAGACGACACCATATGCCATGTTAATTCTTGCAGTGGATGACCTAGTCAAATTATACTTTGCATTCTGATTTAGCATTGAGAATATACTTGAGATTTTAGTCCATATTCAGGATCAACATAATATTATAAACATCTACACTTTGTGGAGACATTGCCTTGAATTGGGCCTATTCAGAAGAAAACAACACTCTAATATGGATGAGATGATAGCCTAAAACACTCTTTTTCCAGGATTTTTTCTCGCAAAGTTATGACTTTATAATCTCAGAGAATATGAGATTATAAAGTCATAAAAAATTTGAACAAAAAACAAGTTATTCTTTATTTCTGCACAACATACAAGAGTCTTTGGGAGTAAGCGTCACCTTAAGCTCATCCAGAAGCGGAGAATGGATGCAAATTGTGTCGTTCACTCCAAAAAAACCTCAAATATATTTTACATCAGGAATTAAATCTTCCTTATACACTTTTAAGTCTTGAAAAAGAACATCTGGATATGATGCCTTATCACAGAAAACAACAACAACTGAATGTAGTCATATGAAATCAAACTCATTTATGAAATACCAACTTTCTTCGTCCGTAATGGAATTAAACCGTTAGTATACACACCTCACTGCGTGCTGTGAGTGACTGTGGTGTGTGTGTGTGTGTGTGTGTGTGTGTGTGTGTGTCAGGTGGAGGAGCATTATAAGATGAACAGACAGACTTCTCCTGCATTGCAGCACAAAGTCTCCAACCGGATCTCGGACCCATCGCTGCCGCCCCGCTCCGAGTCCTTCAGCAGTGGAGGCATCCAGCAGGCACGGACCCCACCGATGCACCGCTCTGTTGAACCACAGGTGTGTGTCCTATTATGTCTTTACGTGGATGTGTGAGTGTATGTGTGAGCATGTAACGCAAACTTAACATCCCTCAGGGTGTGATCACACTTGGTTTCTTTGGTCTGTGTGAAAGTAGAAAAGGTCAGTTTATCGCAGTTTTCAGATTGTGACCTCCAAGCTTGAGAACATTGTACTCTACAGGAAAACGATGGTTTGCTCCCTTCAGGATGGGGTTAAGTCACAGGTGGAGTGTGAGACCACCAGGTGGATTGTTGTTGTGCCAGCAGTGAGGCAGACACTGCACAAGCCTGCTCTGGTGAGGAAGGAGCTGACTCTGCTTCTGATTTTTATGGACATAATCTCAAAAAAGAGCCAAGGAGTGAGTGCTGTGGTGCATCTCTTTGCAGATGATGCAGCTCTGTTGGCTTCTTCAGACCTGAGCAGGAAGCAGCTCTGATGAAAGACATCACATCCAAGTCTGAATTTGTGGCACTCTTTTGAGAAACAGTAGTGCCCTTTTCAGTTTTGGCAAGTGTTTGATAGGGTCTACAATGAGGATAGGATGAGAAGGAAGAGACTCTCAGGCAGGCTGGAGCAGTGTTTACAGTGATGAAGATGTTGTATCAGAGTGTCATGGTAAAAACGGGGCTGTGCATGAAACAGAAGTTTTTGATTTACCAGTCAAACTGAGGACCCTGATATATGAGCCAAGCATTGATATTGGCCGATATTTGCCTTGTTGACTGCCACTGGCCTATCGGCAAATAGGATGACATTGACTGATGGTAGTAGCCGTTTTTCTGTTGTGTCACATCAATTTTGCGCAGGCTAAAATGCAGGGCTTGAGCCTAACAGCATCCACAATAGAAATAGAAAATGTGTTTTGAACGAACAAAGATCCTTCCCGGGACACCTTCAGGATGAAAGGAGGCAGTAAACTCACTATCAACGCATTAGGGGATGCACCCTATTGTTTCCCTGATAATGCTACATAGTGAACAACAAATCCATGTTGAAATCAAGCTCCCAGGAAGTGCCCTTTACTTTGAAGCCAGTTGTCATAGTGGCCAAACAGTGTCCATCATGAGATGCCATGTGGCCCAAATTGACTTTTTTTCCTATTTTTTTCCTATGTCAAAATCAGTGGATACATTTCTATGAGCATCCTAATCCTGCAAAATAGCTTGTTTCAGCATCAGGATTTAATCCCTTCAGTCTGATAATATTTGGAAAGTCTAGAAGAGCTGACAAGGGCTGGAAGTTTTTAGTGTGTCCGCTCTGTAGAACAGAAATGTAAATTGGGCCAAGGTAATGATAACAATGGCGAAGGTACTAGGTAGTGTAATGAAGGACTGAATAAGTGAATGAAAGCTGTTCAGTTATTTATTTTTTTTATAATGAAGATTTCTGGTTTTCCCTGGCACAAAAGGTGGGATAAATAACGACAAAGCCTAAATAAACAACAACAAAAATCATTGGCATGGGCTATCGCCCTAATTGTTATTTTAACTATCAGTGTGGGCCCAGAATTTCACAATCCGTACATCCCTAATTCAAAGTATATTCTATTCCCGCAGTGAATCTCCCTCTCAGTGTTCATCAAACTTGATCTTGTTGCTTTGTGGATTTTGCTCGGCTGCAGTGAACTGTGCAGGGTGCGGGCTTTTGACAGGGCCTCTGAAAAGAATCTGTAGTTTTGACTCTGTCTCAGGTGTTTATATCATTTAATAAGACATGAAGAAAAAGCTGAATACAAGCTTTTTCCAGACTTCACTCGACTTTACCAGCAGAAAGAACTGTTGGCTTCTAGAGGTTAACGTTCGTCTACAGACTTGTGTTTTCATTCTTTTGAAACACAAGCAGTAGTTTTCTTACTGGAGGTTACTTCAGGGTTGTTGGAGGAAATGTCGCTGGTGAAGCTGAACCAAAGAAGCAAACAGTGTTTGAACATGACTGGTGTGAACGCACCCTGAAGCATGTGGTTTATACCTTCCTCTCCTTCTTTCTCACCTCCTCTCTCTCTCCTCCTGACTTGCATCCTTCATCTTGATCACATTATGTGACCCTGATCCTGCTCTTCCTCCTCAACCCTGCTTGTTTCCTGCTTGTGTGTGTATGTGTGTGTATGTGTGTGTCCAGATGGCCCACCTGGTGCAGGTGAAGAGTCACGGTCTGTCAGGCTCCCAGTCTCTGTACGACCCCCACGGCGTGTCCTCCTCCTCGGCGTCGCCCTCCCCCTCCCGGCCTCCCATGCCCCGGCAGAACTCCGACCCCACCTCCGACACCCCTCCTCCCCCGCCCCTCTCCCGCCTGGCGCCCCCCCTCGACAAGTTGGACCGCAGCACCTGGCTGCGGCAGGACGACGACATGCCCCCGAAGGTCTTTGCATGCCACGACCCGTGTGTTTCTGTTCGAGTGTCGTGTGTCTGTGTGTTAACTCTTGTGGCTTTTCTTTCAGTTTCGTTCAGTTTTTAGTATATGTTTAGTTTCTGTGTGCATTTGGAGTCTCCGCTGATGTTTATATTAGATATATTTAATTTTTAGAACAGATGATGGTCTGCCAACTGATCTTATTTGCAAAAAACTGTTAATAAAGTAAAATACATTTTATTAATTGACAGAAAACACTTCAAAAACGTAGGCCTATCACGATAATTTTATTATCGTCTTGTCGTACGATATATGGACATGACCTCAATCATTTTGCTGACCTTGATATTGCCTGTTGTGTTTACATGCATGCTTGTTTACATTAGAAAATCACCAATATTTAAGCCAACATAATGAATGAACAGCAGGGTGTAGCCCATCGTCATAAGACCTGGGTGCAGTGATTCTCCTTATTTTCTCTCCACTCCGCTCACCTTTCCAAAGAAAATTTTAATTAAAGACGACATAGTGTAGCTTACTGGTAGCCTGTTGTGGCAGTTTTGGAACAGAAGAGGCACAGTGCTGATTGTCGTCAGATTGCCAACTCTTGGCAACAAGCCAAAAGCCCATCTTTTTTAGTTTTACCCTCCAATAACTTAATTCTCCACTCCATAAAAACCACCAGCAAACCACCCAGCCTCCAGGCTGTCCATCTCTTGGAGCCAACTGCAGCACACTGGTCAGATAATGGAGGTAACTGTGGTGTCCCCCTAGCTCTGCTAAGCTTGCCATTGATCGCAAAAGACATCAATTGGTTTTGTTTTGTTGGCCAAATTTTGTATCAAGGCCCCGTGTCCACTAGTGTTTTTATCCCAGCTGAAAACGGCAGGTGCTACTCGGAATCTGAGAAACATATTAATATGTATACAGTACATTAACATATTTCTTCTCTTTTGTTGTTGTTCAGCACTTGTACATGTAAGATGTGACAGTGGGTCTTTGTGGTGTTTGTCCCTGCTCCGCTGTGACTGTATGGCTGGGTAAATAGTGAGAGTGATGAGCATGTCATTTTACCAAAAAATAGAACATTTTTCAACTCTCGTTGCTCAGAAAAAAATGTGCCAAACGTGCAACACTCGGTGCACAAGAAATGCTGTTGGTGTAGCGCAGTGTAAATATATGTCGATTCCAATGCAAAGAATTTTAGAAATACATAGTTGACACAGGCCCTAAGTCTCAAACTGTGTAATTTTAGCTACTCCTGTAAAGGTACTTTATTTTAAATATACTTTCTTGTATATATTAAAAGGTGTGAATTACTTTTTAAAGTAATGTTAAATATTTTTTTTCATAATCTGGTTCCAATGTCTGAATATTCTCAATAGTTGAAAGTTCATTGCTCTTTGGAAGGGTGTATTTGCATGATGATGCTATTATATTATCATTATATCAAATCAAATATAAAATTGTATCAAAATAATAATCATAATAATAATAATAATAATCTAATTTATCACAATTATTTCTGGGACAGTCCAACAAAAGTAGTGACAGGCCTACAAATGAACATAAACCTCTCCATGAAATGGATCCACTTGTACTTCAAAAATACATCTTCTCTGAGTGAATTTACTCATCGCCAATTTTGGAAATTTGTATGTAGAAAATGCTGCCCAGATGTAGGAAAGTGGTTTCCAAACTTTGGTCCAGAGGCCTGAGAGGACCCATTAAAAGAAGAATTTTGACTTTGATTTCAAGATTCAGTGTGTAGGATTTTGGAGGGTCTATTGGTGGAAATTGTATGTAATATCCATAGATATATTTTCATAAATTTAAGTCATTTATATATGGAGCAGGCGCTTCTCCACTGAGTTCACCATGTTGTTCCTACAGTAGCCCAGAATGGACAAGCAAAACACTGGGTCTAGAAAGGGCCATCAGGTTTTCGTGTTTTCACATGTTTGCGTCGGCCACCGTAGTTCTCCTACACACTTGACACACAGTAGACCTTTAATTTAAGTCCCAGCAGCTAGAAACTGATATGATAGTGGGGTTTTTCAATTCTGGATCAAATCATATTGAACAACACAGATGTTGTCACACAGGGAGTCCCCTCTGATGAAGTCTGTGTTGGAGAGAGACCGATATGAAAGCACATGGGAGATTCTGACCCAGACAGTTCTGCTGTGTGTTCCCCAGGTTCCTCAGAGGACAACTTCCATCTCTCCTGCTTTGGTCAGGAAACACTCTCCTGGAAATGGACCCGGCCTGGGACCTCGGGCTGGAGCTCATCTCATACGGGCGAGGTACACAAACACAGTATTAGAAAATATGCTTAATAATAAATGTAATGAAGTACAATATTTCCCTCTGAAATGTAGTGAGTCTGAAACTTAAAGTATTAGGTACCATAAAATGGAAATACTCAATTAAAGTACAACTGCCTTAAAATTGTACTTAAGCACAGTGCTTGGTTTCTAATACAGCACACCCCACAATCCAGGCATATAGTACACACACACACACACACACACACACACACACACACGCAGAGCTCTGTGGAAATGCAGGTGTGATGATTTCAACAGTTTCCCGCATGAATGAGACAGTGCTGTGTTTGTGTTGCCGTAGCAACCCCGACCTGCGGAGGACCGACGTTTCCATGGAGACGCCCCTGAAGAGGACGAGCAGCGGCAGCTCCTCCAGCTCCAGCACCCCCAGCTCCCAGGGAGGTTCCAACGAGCGAGGTGCACACACTCAGAGACACACTCATGTTTGTACTTGGCTACTTGTGAGGGCCCTCATTCATGTGATGCCTCCCCAGTTCCTCTCCCTGACTTTACATTTATTTAGTGACTAAACAGCTACTCACAATGAATGAATACAACCTTTGTAGGAACAAGCAAAAGTCAATGAAAAGTTCCCAAAATTATCCAAATATCAAGCATTTCCCAAAATGTCATTAATTTTTTGTTTTTTAAATCTTCACCTTCCCTAGAATGTTTTCACATGTCAGAATGATAAATATCTTCACTTTCCTCAATAAAACTTTACCTACCAAAATTGCCCTTCCTTCCAAAAGTGTCTTTGCCATTCCCATGGTCTTAAATTGAAAAAATGTCCAAAATTTCCAAATTCCAAAACGGTCTTCAGTTTCCCAAAATGTCTCACTTTCTTGAATAATATTTGCCAACAATTTCCAAAACAGATGTCCTTGCCCCTTTTCTACTAATGTCCTCAACCTCAAGAAATGTATTCACTTTTCCAAAATAAAATTAATTTTAAAAGATAAGATATTTTCACCTTCTCAAATTAGACTTAATTAAAGAGAATATCCTTACTTTCCCAGCGTATCATTAATTAAAATAATCCTCACTTTGCCAAAATATTCTTAATTACCTCCGCCAAGGAGGTTATGTTTTCGCCGGCGTTGGTCTGTTTGTCTGTTTGTCTGTTTGTTTGTCTGCAAAATAACTCAAAAAGTTCTGAACGGATTTTGATTAAATTTTCAGGAAAGGTTGATAATGGGACAAGGAACAGATGATACAATTTTGGTGGTGATCGGTTGAAGTGGATAAAATAATAAGATGGCGGGAAATCCGAGCTGCTTGGCAGAGGTCTGCGCTCTCCGAGTGCTTTTCGAGTTTTAAAAAAGATCCTCACTTTCCAATCTTATCATTACCTTGAAAAAATATTCTCACTTTTCCAAAACATCCTTAATTTAAAAAAAAAAATATCCTCACTTTCCCAAGACGTCTTCACTTGTCAGAAGGATTAATGTTGTTATTTTCCCTCCAAAATCTTCACCATTGCCATTGCGTTCCAAAGGTGTCCTTATTTTTCCATTACTCACAGTTTTTTAAAAAAAAAAAAAAATCCTTTGCTTTTCTTAATGATGGATGTCCTCAATTTTCAGAGAAATGTCCTCACCTTCCAAAAATATCCTCAATTTCCCAAAACGTCTCACTCTCTTGAATAATAAATGTCCTCAATTTCCAAAAAATGTCCTCACTACCGAAAACTGTCCTTACCCCCAAAATGTCCCATTTTCCAAAAATGTTCTGACTGTCTATAAATGTCCTCACCAATGTTCCCTCTAATTTTGAAAACTCCTGAGCAGACATTCAACTCCTCTGATCACCTACTTGAGCGACTGTGGGCGACATCTGACGCGTACACACTACATCCACATAGCGGTGCCATGGCATCACCTCTCCAACCCCAAATATCATTACAAGTGAATATTACTATAAAGATTAATAATACGATTATTTTAACAACATGAACTACTGAATATCTAGGTCAGTTATAATTAACAATAACAAAACATTGTTTTGGCAAAATAGATGTTGCATTTATTGCCATAATGTGAACAATTAAGAGAAAAATGTGCTCCATAAAAGTCACTTGGAGACAATACACGAACATTTAAGAGTGATGGCAACATAAAGAGCAAACAACTCTTTGGAATACAAAATAACACTCTTTAATAGTAATTAGGCCTCTAAACTGCAACAAATATAATATGCTAGATCAAAAACTAAATGTCAACTTAAATTGTAGTTGTACTACTACAGACAGTGCCACTGTACTGGATGAAAACATTTTCCTGGCAAAAAATATTAGTGGCCAGGCAGTGCAATGAGTGCATGTAAACATACATTGTAAACAAAAATTGTAGCAGAGCTACTACTACAGACAGTGCTGTACTGGATGAAGTTTTTATTGGCAAAACATATTGCTGGCCTGGCCAGGTAGTGCAGAAAAATATCAGAATATGTTTATGTTGTAAGTGTTTGTGCATACATATTCTGTGTGTGTGTGCATGTGCGTGTGCGTGCAACTCCATTCTCACTTGAAAAAGAAAAAATATCGGCGAGTTTCACCGGTGGCGTTCGCTCATCTGTTTGTATGTACTCCGACAGCCACTCCACCTTAAACGACGCACGTTTTTTCTTAAGATTTCCAGAGGACGAAGCGCCACAGCCCACACATTTAGCCATAGCTATGATGCTATGGCTAACAGCTAACAACGAATACGACAGCAGCGAATACATAATGCCATTGATTGGCTGTCAAGCTAAACAATCGTTGCAGATATTGGCTGGGCAGCGCCTGGTGGGCATGTTTTTTTAATCACCACTGACTGACAGTTCACTGTCACCTGTCACTCATTGCACAGACAAACGCCCACAGTGGAGTACGTATTTACTGTTCAAGTCACAAGACAGCGCATATGAGAAAAAAATAAATAAATAAAAACAGTAAAAACTGGTCGGGGATATTTGAGTGTGCAACTTTTTTGTCATCTGCGCAAAGAGGTGCTTAGAGGGAACAGTGGTCCTCACCCAACTTTCCAAAATGTCCTCACTTTCTAAAATGTACTTATTTCCTCTAATGTTGTCACATTCCTAAAATGTATTTTCTTTCCAAAATGTCCCCATTATTCAAAACTTTCCTCAATGATAGATGTCCTTAATTTCCAAAAATTGTTCCCACTTTCCACAAACACCCTCAGCCTCCAAAAATGTTTTCACTTTTCAAAAATGTTTTTTTTTTGGTCTTTTTCCACAAATGTCCTCACTCTCCTAAAATGCCTACTCTTTCCAAAATGTCCCTACTGCTTACAAATGTCTTCAGTTTCCAAAACTTCTTAATGATTGATAAATGTCCTCACTCATGCTGTGTGTGTGTGTGTGTGTGTGTGTGTGTGTGTGTGTGTGTTTTCAGGTAATTCAGCTGCTAAGACTGAAGGCTCGACACTTTCTTCCCATGAGACCAAAGATGACGGCAGAGAGGTGACA
This sequence comes from Epinephelus fuscoguttatus, assembly GCF_011397635.1. Classification (NCBI taxonomy): domain Eukaryota; kingdom Metazoa; phylum Chordata; class Actinopteri; order Perciformes; family Serranidae; genus Epinephelus; species Epinephelus fuscoguttatus. Next base: position 7,055,779 of record NC_064772.1, on the reverse strand, counting down.
CGACCCAGCAGGCCTGCAGTGAGTACACACACACACACACACACACACACACACACACACACACACACACAGGGGATTGGACAGGAGAAGACACACAATGGATCATAAAGGGCGAACACAGCCAACTGTTCCTCAGACACATGAACTCATATGTATTCAAACAGCATGTGTGATTTAAATATACATTAGCCACACACACACACACACACACACACACACACACACACACTGACTCTTCTCTCTGAACTAACCACGCTGCTGTTCATGTTCACTCTCTTCTTCTCATCCTGTCCTCCATCCCTCCTTACATCGTCCTTCAGAGCTATAAGAAAGCTGTAGACGAGGTTAGTGACATTTCTCCTCCTTCACCACCCTCTCTCTGTCTCAACACATTTCCCCCACCTCTTGATAAAATCTCTCTCTCTTTGTCTCACATTCACCTGTCCATTCAAAAAAACATCTTTTGGTCCATGGCTGTCGCCACACAGAGCAGGGGTAGGCAGACTGCAGCCCCCTTGTTCATTTCACAGCTTTCACAACTGAAACAACTGTCTGACAGACATGTACAAACCCTCTTTTCTGTCTGATCAGAGGTCTCCACCATTGTTTTTACCTCCTGTATTGGGGATGAAGCTGTTATTGATTACCAGTGTTGGGATGGTTTTGAAATGTAATAGGCCACAGATTACTTCATAAAAAACATAATTACTAATGTAAATATTTAGGCAACATAGCTGGATCTTCCCTTTGCTGATGTGTTTGTATCCACTTCAAGAGATGGAATAAGAAATGTTCCATGTCCATCCACTGCACATCACAGGAAGCCATATATGTGCCCCATTGGCACAGCACAGAATACCTGGTATTCTCACTGAGGGGATGAAAGCTGCCAACAATAAATCTTCCTGCTGTGAGAAAGCAGAGACAAAGGTTACGCATTGCCACAGTCCAGCAAGGAGCTGTAGGGAAAAGGGCAGACAGGAGGGAGAACACACACTCAAATCATCTGATATCAATCACATGCTGTGTTCCTGCTCAGTGCAAATTCAAACAAGAGAACCAATTAAATACAATGCTCCAGATTTGAGCGCATACTGCCAAATGAATGGAGCCTGTCAGGACATAGAGGCAGCTCCTTGTAAAGTGGGATTTATGCCATTAATGTAACTAAATGTCACGCCGGCGTAGACCTTTTGTTTTATTTTTGTAAGCTGAAAATCAGTTCCCTCAGTGGAAACAAAGCTTTTATTTACTGTTATTTTACTAATAAAAAACAATAAATTGTGAAGACGATAAATCCACTGTAAAGTAGCATTTTAAGTCTTGTGTGATTTATTTCTGCTACGTATGAGTAGAGGAAAGTCTGCTAGCCACTGGGCTAATTTATGCAATATAAAATGTCATAAGCTTATGCTAATGACGTTAGCATGTTATCTTTATGGAGAAAACATGTCTAATATGAGACAGTTGTTTGGTTGGTGAACCTTGTGAGTTTTAATGGAGCTGAATTTTGTAAGGTTACCTTTGGTAAACGTGGCTGTTGTTCCTGGCTTCATATGAGTAGACGACAACTCTGCTAGCTTCTAGGCTAATTTATGTAGTGTAAATTATCATAGGCTTATGCTATGACAGGAGAAGACAAGTGCTTTGTCTCGGAACCTTGTGAGACAATTTGCGTATTTGTGTTTGATATTGTCGCCATTAAGTCATGTTAAATGTTTGTTTTGGCTGTGTTTTGGATCAGTCAGACTTTACAGCAGTTCACAGAAAGCCCACTGCTAACCTGTGTTTTGGAGGTGTAATTGCAGAGCAATGGAGACACACCACTGCACAAGTATAAATGCTCACAATGGCGTAGTCCACTTGTGTTGGCTATGGCATAGGCTGTGCAAAGAGCCTACGCACAACTTTTAATCCGCCTCAAATCATCGTACACATGATGGTGTTACACTCAGATTTGTCCCAATGGCTTTGCTGACCTGTGTTGTTGAGAAATATGCTAAAAGAAAGTGAAAAGATGCAAAGCAACAGAAAGAATGTTCTATTCTGCATATAAGCCTCTTACCAACAAGGATATATTCAGCTGTAACCTAAGTTAATGGCATTTTCTTTCTCAGTAACTGTAACTAATTACAGTTACATTTAATTTGTAATTTAATTACGTAATGCTGTTACATGTATCTAGTTACTCCCCAACACTGCTGATGAGTTACTGTAGGATTCATGTCTTTCTTCTCATCTCACTGTTTTCTATTCACTTTACTTCCTGTGACCGCTTCAGACATCTCTGCTCTCAGGTTTCATTTCCAGTCACTCTTTCTCTCTCTCTTTTTCTCATTTTATCTCTTCTCTTTGTCATTAGGAGGAGTTGGTAAGATAACCTCCCACTCCATTCCCCCCACAATCTTAACCCCCCCCCACCACCACCACTTCCTGTCACTTAACCTCTGACATGCACAGCCCTTTTTACTGCTGATGTCACAAAGACTGAATTTAAAGTCTCCTGAACTTTAACCCCCGACCCTCCTGCACTGATCGACCCTCTTCTCCCTGCACTGTCCTGCTGCTCGCTGCCCTCCCCACTATGGAGACTCAGTGATGTGGCTGAAATGTAAATGACTCTTACTAACAGCTTGAATTGTGCCACAAAGAATAAAACCCCCTCTGATTTCTCTCTGCTGCTTGGTTTTTAAAACCACAATTACTGTAATACTGAAATGATTTTGGGGTAAAATAAAATAACAAGTCGAGGTGAGCACATTAGTCCTGCTGTTAAACCTTTTCACTGGCTTCCAACTGCTTATAAATACATTTTCAAGTTCTGCTGCTCATCTATTAATCACTTCACAGGTTGGAGCCAAAATACATTCATAATGTGCTTGAAGTTGCTTTTAGCTTCACACAGATGGAAACACTTAATGATGACCTCATGAGTGAATCTAAAATTAAAAACCTTTCTGTTGCAAGTGCCTGTGATTAATTATTTTTCCAACTTTTCTCTCCTTTGTTAAATTAGAGCCAAGTTCTTACTGCACTGAAAATAAATTTCTGTCTATTATATTTGTTTTTATTTAGTTTTGTTGATTTTGCTCATGTACAAATACAATGATTTCTATAAAAGCTATATAATAATAGTAGTAAAAGTATAATTTATACTATAGATACTTGTCTCATAAAACCTGAAAAAGCCAGAATCATATTCATTTTAGGCCTTGAAAAATATTAATCACATTGGTTATTTACACATTTAGAGGTTTTGAGGTCAGCTTTGTTTTACTGTTACTTATTTTCAAAGCATGGCTGTGTCCTTCTGAAGCTCATAGAACAGAGTAGAATAGAAAATACTTTCTCGACTCCTTTTTGCATGCCGAATGCAGGCATATGTCTTTGGTTTGCATGTGCAAAACCTGCTTTTAAAAAGGGTAAATTAAAACACATCATATCACATCACATCCAGACAGGACACAGTAAAATGCATTTACATAAAAACACAGTAGATGCCTGATGCAAGACTCTGGCCCCAACACTGTGGTAGAGTAATATACAGTAGTGATAAAATGAATAAATGATAAACAGACAGATAGAATAAATAAATAAATAAATGTATATGTATACTGTGTTGACTGCAGGAGGTTATGTAGTTACAGTAGTAGACACATATATATGAACAGAAAGAATGACACTAAACTTCCACATTTATATGAAACAAAGCTGCAGTGACACCTGTGAATTAAAATGAGTCACACTTGTGTTTATTGCATAAAAGCAAACATCACTAAACATTTGAAAAGCAGAGGTCACATTTCCCCACGGACTCTTTGTAAAAATCCTTTCACTTTAGTTCTCCTGTCTCTCTTGGTGTTCCCCGCATCCTCCAGGATCTAACGGCTCTGGCCAAAGAGCTGCGAGAGCTGCGGCAGGGAGAGGAAACCAGCCGCCCGCCCGTCAAAGTGACAGACTATTCATCGTCCAGTGAGGACTCTCACAGCAGCGAGGATGAGGAGGGAGAGGGTGGAACTAATGACGGGACAGTAGCCGTCAGTGATATACCACGGATTATGTGAGTATTAATGTTACTGTTTTCCTGGACATGATCCCCCACTTGCTTCCCACAGTCCTGTACAGCAGTTCTGTCATAACATCTGTTTTTAAGAAGCTCATCATGTGTAGTGTTTGGTGACTTTGTTGGAAATGTATAGATTTAATATGTTTATTACTGAGCTCAGTTATAGGTTGTGTCGTGCTGAACTGTTGGGGTTGGGCGATCAAATCAAGTTTACTCAAGATAGTGGATAATCGATGGGGTGGTGGGAGTTAAATTACAGCATGCCAATAAAAAGGATGGACTTAGTTTAGGGTCAAAGAAAAACTTAACATCTTGCATTTGGTGATATTATGGGTTTATATGTAAACATTTAAGAAATCAATTTAATATCAGTGTCTCCTCCATTCAAACAATGGCTCCCTTTTAAAAGTCTGCGTGTCTGTGCTTGGTGTGACAATATCACAGTATCATGTGCGGTTTAACAGTCTTTAATATCAGCTAAATTAACACCTCTCTGAACTGTGGTGATTTTTCCCAAACACCACCTTCTGTGTGATTCTTTAGCTGACTTTAAAGCTGCTGTAATTACTAGTTTGTGTGAATGGCTATGTGTATTTGAAAAGGTGTTGCTCTACAGAGTGTTAAAGCATTTTTCATTTTTTTGCTCAGCATCAAACAGGGGTCAGCTGCATCATATCGCCGCTTGGTCAGTGGACTTTCATGGCTTGGTATCCTGGGTGCCAGTCAGTTTACATCTGTTGCATACATTCTGTCTTTTAAAAACACTTTCAGGAAATGCACAGTTTCTGCTTGTTAGATGCATACAGTCTTTTTTAAAATAAATTTACAATGTCAGTAAAATGCAGTATATATATGCATTTATTTCACTGTGCAACAAATGGGCATGATTAGGTTTAGAAAAAACATCATGGTTTAGCTCATCATTCATATGCAAAGTGAACACCGGCCTCCTGGGTAAGAGTCCAGTGGAAATCAATGACCAGTGACCCTCAGTGACCAAGGTGTGGTATTTGATGTCTCTAGAAAGAGAATGGGTTTGCTGCTGGTCTAGTTCTTCTGAAACATTAAAAGTTAAACCTGGGGCTAGCTTCTTCAAGTTTTCAAGGTTGATTTGCCAAATAGTAATGCCAATGTGTACTTTGCAAATTCAGAAAAGCCTTTTTTAAACCTCTAGCATCAATTTCCAAAGATAAAATACCGAGCTTGACAGTCACTGGATGTGGTTTGCTCTCTGCTGTCCTGTTAGTTTGTTGGAAGCTGGAATATTGGGTGTTGTATCTTTAAAGCCTGGAGCCTGTTAAAGTGCATCTGTGAAAAATGTTGCCTAGGTCCAGAAATACTACCTGACACAATCTAGTAACAACCATTACACTTTATGGTACAACATTGAACAATGGAATGAATAAGATACAAATGCATTTTTACATGTAGTGAAGTTATAAGGTCCATATTTCGTTACGTAAATAAAATTTATACATGACAGCAACCTTTCTTTATGTAACAAGGCTCAGAATAATTTTGGATAAACCTCAGAGAAGCATAATTAACATGTTAGGAATACTGAAAAAAATAATAAATAAAGATAGACGTTAAAAAATGCTGACTTCTCTCTTTCAGGCCGGCAGCGAGTCAAGGTACCAATGAGTCCTTTGGCATGGGAGGTCACAACGACGCCCATGACGACTCATATGGAAACAGCTCCCAGGACAGCACCCTTATGATGCGTGAGGTGAGTCACCGGCTCTGCATGCCTGGCTGAACAACACATACCAAGCGTAGAGGGTTGGAGTGATCGCTCATTGTACGTATGTAGGGTGTTGATGGATTTTATCTTTCAATAAGTATTGTTCAACATTATAGTCATTAGGGCGTAATAAGCCTCATATCTTGTCAAATTTAAACATGAATATAGCAAAAAGGAACTTGTAATTTTACACACAAAATGCCCACATTTGGCATCTCAGAAAGGCAACAGTTGCAACCTTGACTTGTTTACTTATATAGAATATATCATATTCTGTTTATGTTAGAGCCCCAGAAATTTGGTATAAAATCAATAAAACAGTGTATTTTTAGCAGAAAGTGTTGAAAAGTCAATCTGTGAAAGTGCCTGGGGGTAAAACCACCCATTTTGCATTTTTTTCTATTTTCAAAGGGCACTTATGAAAAATGTGACATCTGTTTGTGCATTGCAGTCATTTGGATCTGGTTCTGTTGTTCAGTTTTGTCTGTGCCTCTTAGAATCTTTATAGCTGTTGGAGTTTTATGTGTGAAGATACCTAACCCTAAAAATGACATTTTGGAAATGACAAAATTCCCATCAGAGAAAAACTGCGCAGTTCTCAAAATTCATCAAAAGTATTTAACAGAACTTATTTTTTGGTCTCAAATAGCATATACATGAAGTTTGAACAAAATCTAAAATGTCAACAAAACCTCTAACTGATGTTGAAACATCTTTTGGGATGTCAATGGTTGCTGTCTCCTTTCTCAATTTAATTTTAATTTTTGATTTTTTTTTATTTAATCTTGAGAGTAAATTTAGTTCAGTTAGAAATTTAAATTTAGATTTCCATTATTAATTAGTCTGTTGTTTATTTTACAGATGAATCAGTTTATCTATTTGTTTAGTCTGTAAAATGTCAGAAAATAGTGGTGACCACAGTTGCCCACAGCCCACACTGATGTTTATTCAGATTTCTCACTTTATTTAGCAAGCAATAAAAAATATTGATATTTTTTTCTAAAAAAAAAAAAAAAAAGACGAAAACAGTTAATTTATTGTTTATCATCAGTTTATCAATTAATGGAATAGTCAGTCATCAGAAGAAAATGTTGTAATTGTACACTTCTGCAAACCAATGAATGCGTTACATTTGTACATTTCATACCTATCATATCAACGTTTGTGAAGTGATGTAGTACATGAGCTGACTTTGTCATCTAGAGGTGGAGGGGATGGTGGATGATGTAACACCTTGGCGAGACACCTGCCAAGCTGCAGACCACTGTTTGAGACCAACAAACAACAAAGCAGGTTGTTTTTTAGCGAGTGTTTTGTAGTGACTCACCACCAGGGATTGTGACACAAAAGCAGTTATTTTTTAAATACATCACTGTTTTTTCCAGTGAGGATTGTGCCAGGTATTTTAAGCCAAAACATCTTTTCCTAATCATTATTATGTGTTTTTTGTGCCTAACCGCAAAGCTTGAACTTAACAGTTAAATGATAACATGCAAATGTGATGTGTATGTGGTTTGCAGAATTGTACAGTGCCCTCATTGTCATCATGAATCATACAAACATTTTTTCTGGTGATTGGGTTGGGTTAAGTGTACCGCTCTTTGTTTGTTTGAGAAGCTTTTCAACTCAAACAGGAAAAATATGCAGGTGGAAACATACATTTTGGGAGGATTTTGCCAAAAGCCCAAAATACCGAAACAGAGCAGAAAATATTGACTCCAGGCAGCTTTAATCCAAAAGATAACAGCATCACTGTTGGCCAGCAGTTGGTCACTGTTGCAAGCACCCTGTTAGTGTGTGTGTTACATATTGTGCGATAACACGTGTTGAAGGCCTCAAGGTTCAGTGCCCACCCACCCCTTCCTAAAAATTAACACAAACACAGAAACAAACACACCCGCACACAGCAGGCTTCCTTCCTCCAGCACCTGACCCGTCAATCACAGCCTCACTGCACAGCAGCCCGCCCCTTTCTCTCTCTTTCCAGAAACATGGGGAACGGAGGCGGAGCTCTGCCGCCAGCAATGGTTTCCCTGGCAACGCTAATCTGTTCCCCGGCAACGCAAATCTCCCTGATTTGGTGCAGCAAAGCACCTCCCCCCTGGTCTCCCCTGGCGACGCCTCTGGGGCCCAAGTAGGTGGAGCAGCACCCAACTGTCTGCCCCCTTAACACCCCCCCCTCACCCCCACCCCCACCCCCCCAAACACCTGATCCTGACAGACCAGCACTCTGTCACCTGTTCTCCCTGTTCACCCAGTTACACCCCACCTGCCCACAAACCTGCCGCCAACTGGTCCTTTATCAGGGTGGGAAATTACCAGCAGCCAACAAACTAACACCTGTAAACTTAAAATGTAAAACTACTGATTTAGTGGGTTTTGAGGTTAAAGTGAGACAGTGGACAAGACGACTAAAAGGTGCTATATATCATATATCAAAGGGCTTTTCACACTACATGTTCTTATCTCCTTTTTATACACATTATTGACCCAGGGTAAACCTAACCCCAGGGATGTATGATTTATGCTGCATCTGTACGAGCTCTGGGTTAAATGTCTGTTGGATAACAAGTAAAGCTCCCTTTCTTCTGCACCAAAAAACCCACTAACACCTGGCAACATGTGGCCTTTTAATGTAAGGGGAAGTTTACAGTTATTTCTTAGGTCCGATTGGCATTGATGGAAATACAATACACATGTGCATGCCCTAATTTTAGCCCCTTTACTGGCAAGTACAATGATGCACCACCACAAAATACCGTCCATCTCCGTCCAAGCAGCACTGAAACTTTAACTGAATAAGTTATAAATATATAAAAAGTACCAACTGTAAAGTTTTCACAGGCCTCCATGCTGCTTTCTACCCTTGACTAGCCTGTTTTTCGGCCTGTCCATGGCTTCTAAGGTAACACACACTAAAACCACACAAACACAAAAAGACGTACCGTAAAACTTGGTGTATAAGTCGCACTTTTTTCCCTTTTTTTTTCATCTAAAAAGTTGGGTGCAGGTTATAGACCGGTGCGACCTATAGACCAAGGTAAATGCTGACATAGGTAATTTGACCCACAAGATGGCGCTACGTTAGGCTGACCAAATGTCCTCTTTTGCCCAGACATGTCCACTTTTCATGTCCTGTCCAGGGCGTCCGGGGGTTTTTATAAACTGATGATAATGTCCGCTTTTCCGTGTGTGTGTGTGTGTGTGTGTGTGTGTGTGTGTGTTAGAGTGTGGCATGGGCAGCATATTTCTGTCCGAACCCGAACCGAGCCCGACATTATTTAATGACCAAAGCACTGAGTTTGTGTCACACAGTGGTTACAGGCTATTTAACAGGCGTGCGCCGTGGGTGCTCAGTGGAGAGGGAGACCTCCGTGTTTGAGACGGGAGCGGGAGGTCCAACGCTTCCAGCGAGAGGACAGGGAGAAATTAAACAAAATAAGATAAAATAGGAAAAACCTGTCTCCCTCTTTTATTTTATTTTCAGCGGGCGGCTGGAGGTCCGAGACTTCCAGAGAGGGGAGAGATAGAAACAAACAGCCAATGTGTGTCTGTGTGTGTTATGTTCAGGCGTTGTCACGTAAATAACAGTGCCCAAGCAATAAACAGGACAGACAATAGGATTTTATTTATTTTTACACTACATTTTCACTGAAAGCTGACCGAATCCGACCCGAGCCCGAATACAATTTATAGCTACATTTTTGACCAAACCCAGCCCGACCCGTCGGGTCCCTTCGGGCTCAGATCGCCACACTCTAGTGTGTGTATGTGTCCCCTATTGGGGCCTATCTTAATTTCTGTCTTTGAGAGATATTATTTTGTAATATAACTGAATTTTCTGCTGCTGCTTAAGAAGTTATTGTGTTTTGAATGTGTTTCAAATTAAAAATAAAGGGAAACAGTGTAGGAATAACTTGTATAACGTTTTTATTAACAAATAGTAATATAAAACCTTGTTTTCCCTGTTTGAGACCTTAAAAAATAGACTGCGACTTATATGCCAGTGCGACTTATATTCCAAGTTTTACGGTACTCGTCTGCTGCAGAGCTGTGTACACAGCTCTGGTCTACTGGCAATGTTAAAGCGGGTTTACCTGTGTTTACAAAACCCACGTACCCACGTGCTAATTTTGGTGGAAAGGGGGATCATGTTTACACCTGCCTTGGCTGGCTTTGCAGACTGACGGAAAACCTTTTGCTGCATGTTCTGTCTTTTCCAAATACAAACTCAGGAATAATGCTTTTAATGCCTGCATCCAATCTAATCCTTTTATGTCTTTTCCAGACATATTATTGTTGTTTTAAGTTAACTAGCATACTAGTTACCTCTGGTTTTGGTTTGTAGTAGTTACCATAGTTACAAATTCCATTAACTCCATTCCACTCCACTCCATTAACTAAATTTTTAGCCTTGTGTTTAGTCAATTATCAGGTGATAACCCCACAGACTCAAGGCTAACCCTGCTCCAGAGAGCCCTTTTCACACTGCATCTAGCCTCAGCTAGCCAAGGGCTTGCTGGTCCTGCCCCTGAAAACACTTCAAAGATTGAATTGATTGCAGGTAGAAACAACATTGTTACTGAATTTGTGGTTAGAAAAGTCCATTTAAAGGCACTGAAACCAAGTCAACGGTCGGCCGTCAGTCAATATTTGTTGGTAAGCATCTGTGGCCCTCGTCGTTGTGGTGTGTCACACACAGCTGGCGCACGTCAGCGCTGGTCAGTTTTTTCCTGCCAATTCAGCATGTTGAATCAGTGAGACCAAAACAAACTTATTTAGCCTTTGAGCTCTTTAGCAGAAACGTTTCCTGATGGTTTGTGTTATTGTTCACTGGCACACAGTAAATATGCTCTGTTCTTTCAACATTGGATTGTGTTGTTAATGTGCTAACTAGCATCAAGACAGTCTTCCTGTTTCCCTTTTTTAATGACGATTACAAACTACAGCTGATTGGCCGTCAGCTGTAGTCTTTGTGTCTATGTGCAACTTTTTGGCAGAGACAAAGGCAACTTGAGGCTTTAAAGTTGGTTTTATGTGTCTGGGTCTTGAAACATTTCGCAACAGAAAAGTTTTCCACCATCTGTCAACAAAGCTAGCCAAAGCAGGTTTTAATATCGAAATGTAAACATTAGTCACTTGTTACATTTACCGTACATTTAACCCAGGGCTAGTAGAAGAGTAGTGTAAATCGTTTAGCACTGGGCTTAGGTTAACTCTGGGTTAACATAGTGTTTGAATAGGAGTTAAGTTAGCCCAGGACTAAGGATATTGGATGTTAGTGTTGATCTAAACAAACAAGCGTTGCTGTCGACATCTGCTTTGTGTCACCTTAAAGGGAAATCTGTGAAACTGCTTTAGAACACAATTAGACTTCCTTGCAACTGGTTTAATTCCTCTAAATCTAAAATAAATATTTCTTTGGATTTCAGAGGCATAACCAGAAAAACGGCAGTTTGTAATGTTTTAGTCCTAAAACAATTAAATCATGTAAATGTTTGTCAATCAGCTTATCGTTCAATTGATTGATCATTTTGCTGCTCTAATTGGCCTCATCTTGTTTTTCCCTCTTTGCATTACAGAGAAGCAGGTCAATAGGAAATTACACTCTAAGCACGAAAATAAAAAATGACAACATGTGGCACCTTTAATTTCCTGCCCTGTTCTATTCCAATCGGTCCCGCTTTGGCTCCAGTGATTTTCCCCACAGATGGAACAAACTGGATTTCTTCCCTCCCTCACTCCACTTGTTTTATCCCCCTCTCTCTCCCTCCCTCTCTCAGTTCTCCAGCCTCTGATCCAGATAGTCCTCCACCCTTAGCACATGATGCAGGTACCTGAGAAAATAAAAGAAACACTGAGAGTTGAGTGAATGTGTCAGTTCTGATGAACATGGAATTACGCAGCCTGAGGCCAAAGAGGGTTTTCATTATTGTGACACAAGAAACAAACAGAAAGCTGTTGAATCCCTACGACCAAAGAGCTTTGAAGATGTTTTCATGACTCACCGTGCTCAAGAAGCCTTCACTGAGCACACTGTGTTTCCTTTTATTCCAGCAGTTACCTGTTTCATTCAGTTTTCCCCCAAAGTAGCAAACCATCAGACAAACATGTGACTGACTGTGCTCTGTGTTTCTGTGATCTGCAGTATGGGATGGGAAGCAGCGGAGGCTCCAAGTCTTCCTTCACACCGTTCGTAGATCCGAGGGTGTATGGGACCTCCCCGACTGATGATGACGATAACATCTCTGCCTCAGGTACATTTTCTCACAGTGTCGTACCTGGAAGCCCCAAAGTAATCACAAGATGAATCTAAAGAGTCTTGAGACAATTAGCAAGAGAAAAACAGAATTCTGCTACACATGATTAGCTTTGTTTCTCTGATTTTTCTCTGCAAAATGATTTAAGTAAAATGGTCTAAGAAGGGAAAATCCCTCTTTGATTATACTGCGACTCATAGACATTTACCCCAATTATTATTATAAATTGAATTAAGCACTGTTCACATAGACCAAGACCAAAATGAGCCCTACCATACACCCAACACAAAGCAGAGCAATGCAGTGCACCTGTCTTGTGCACATTGTGCAAGTACTTCCGCCCATCTGTTTGCTCATGGGCGTGAGGGTCCTAAAATGTGGTGTTGTCAGGTGCATGGTTAGTGTATTGATATTTTGAGGCAGCAGAAAGTGACTGCACCATAGACCAACAAAGACCTAGTCTAAAGTCAGAATGATGCAGTATTTCCTTGCTATTTAAAGGGCCCGTTATTCAGATCACAAGTTGCACCTACATAGGTGGGTTTAAATGCGCATACACTCTGCATATTACACACACAGGGATGCACAGATGGAATGCAGGTGGGTGAGATAATATCTCATAAATGAGGAGAATATTAATGACATCAAGGGCGCAGGAGGTGGAACAACACGGTCTCTTAACAGTTGGCTATTTTACCGTAACTCATGTATTATCTAAAAAAGTTTTTAAAATTTAAACAGCGCATGATAATAGGAGGACTGTAAAAACGACATGAAAAAAAGATGTTTACAGTATGCAAATTTAATGAATTCCCCCGATCTGACATGACAATGTCATCTGGTCAAAGTGCAAGGGACGAGGTCAGCTAAACTTGAGAGGAGATATGCTGTAGCAGGAGCTTATCAATACTGTGGACAGGCTGACAAGATCAGAATATGGTCAGGACAGCTTTTAGCTGCTTTTTAGACAGATTAAATGTCCTTGATTTCCACTGTGGGAACATATCCTGCGGGATGGAATTTTATAGCAGCTAAGGATGGAGCGGCAGACAAATAGCTTTAACATTATGAGTAGCTGAGGGGACTTGAGTGGTTTCAGCAAACAGACAACTGGATGTCCAACACCATTCAAAAGGAAATATTAGATTTTTTGGCTAATGTGGACCAGAGAGAAAATCTGTCTGAGCTGAAGGAGCGCACATTCTTTGGACCAACAGAACAACTGATTTAAGTACGTCCGTGTAGTTTTCCTGTTACTCCCCAATCCAACCACTTGATTACGGTTAGAAACAAATTGTGTTTTGGCTTGAAAGACCTGCTTTTGGTGGCACAATCATGGCTGGAAATGCCTGCCACACACACTATGGTGCGGCACCCCTCAGCAAAAATGCATTACTGTGCGCATGAATGACGTCTCTATAATGTGAACATAGCAGAGAGCAGAACAAAGCTGTTGTCTGACTCCCTGCTAAGAGAGATGTTGTGCACATTTACACACAAGGAGCAGCGTAACTTCATTGATTCGTTCAGAAGCTTAAGTTTAGCTCTGGTTCTTCTGTCACTTTTATAACTACAATTTTTAGTTTTGCTGCTTACATTTCCCTCGTTTCCCTCATTACTCTCAGCAGAAAACCGCTCACTGCTCCAAGCTGCCAAATCCACCATGTACAGTAAATAGCAGTGCACCAGCTGCAGGCACACCTGGCTTTGAAAGGGGATGAGTGATGACGCTGATTGGTTGTATTTGTGTTACTTACTTTGCGCCCTGATTATGCGCAGTTCAACTAGCACAGTAACTTTGGATACAGTGAGTGTAATTATAATGTGCTGTATGTCATGTTGATCTGCAGCGTTGTTTGCTGATGAGCTGCTGAAGCAGGAGCAGGAGCAGGCGAGGCTCAACGAGGCCCGGAAGATCTCTGTGGTCAACGTCAACCCGACCAACATCAGACCGCACAGTGATACGCCCGAGATCCGCAAATACAAGAAACGCTTCAACTCTGAGATCCTCTGTGCGGCTCTCTGGGGTGAGACAGTCACAGAGACACCTTCACTACAGTAATATTAATCATGAGCAGTTACACAGGTAGTGAGAACCGGGCATGTATGTTTGTGCAGGAGTGAATCTGCTGGTGGGGACGGAGAATGGCCTGATGCTGCTGGATCGAAGCGGTCAAGGCAAAGTTTACAACCTGATCAATCGACGGCGCTTCCAACAGATGGACGTCCTGGAGGGACTCAATGTCCTGGTCACCATCTCAGGTTGGTGGAAGCAGTGATGCAATATGACTAAGTACATTTACTCACTGTACTTGAGTACAAATTCAAGGTACCTGTACTTTAAATATTTCCATTTTATGCGACTTTATACTGCTACACCTCTACATCTCAGAAGTAAATATTGCACTTCTTACTGCGCTACATTTGTCAGACAGCCTTATTTGACAGCCTTACTTTTCAGATTCCAATTTTTCATCCTCTTCCTGTCCAGTGAAAACCACCTATCTCCAGATGTGTTGATGTTGAATGTTTGTTAGAAACTGTAGGATAAAGTGTTCCTTTATGTGTTGAGAAAATTCTAAATAAACTCTTTAAAAACCCTCTCGGATTAGCTGGAAAATCCATTGTCAAAAAGCCGAAAACCAGGCTGTTTTCCTGACCCCATGAAAAGCTGACTTTTTAGAGAGAAGTGCTTCTCACAGGACAGCCACACTACAAACATATGATGATAACAAGTTCCTGCAAGTGTTTCAAAACAAAAGCCTAGTCAGTGGGTTGCTAAAGTGCCTCTGCTGTTTCATGACAGCATTTTTCACTCAAGGACACGTCAAAAAGTCTGAGGTGCTGTTGCCATAACACCATGTTTACAGTTGTAAACAGCAGCAGATCATTCTGTGTCCCTACTGGTCAAAGTGATAGCTGTGATGGAAAGAGTCGTGGAAGGCAAAAAAAAAAAAAAAAAAAATCAAACATGCTAGTCTTTCTGTCAGAACATCACAAGGCATCCAAGTTGCAGCTTCACTTGTATATGACACACTACACGGGCTAAAATGATCAATTTGCACAACACTCATTGTGGTTCACGATCCAAGCCGACAATGTAGGACGGCCAGGTCGGGCTATAATTGGGCTGATATCGCATAGTCTGAACTTGGCATTATACATCTACAGCCGTAACGTCCAACATGCACATTAATACAGCAGTAATATTAATACAAAAACAACGGATAGAACAGGAAACACTGACAGCATGAAACATTTTACTGCAACATACATACGTTTACTTCAACTACTTTAAATACATTTTGCTGATTACATACTTTTAGTAAGTCAGATTTTGACTGCAGGGCTTTTACTTGTAGCGGAGTATTTTCACAGTATGGTATTAGTACTTATACTGAAAAAAAGGATCTTAATACTTCTTCCATCACAGCTTAAAAACCTACATCCTGCGGGGCTGGTGATGCCTGGTAATAACTCCACTGATCAACCTTAACAGCTAGGTTTCAGTATCTAAAAGGACGTTTTACTGTGGCCGTAAATTTGATGTTCAAGTAAGTTTGGAGGTTCTTGTAAAAAAACAAAAAAGGACATTTTATGGCATGGAAGTACATTCTCGACCTTAACCAAACAGTATTTAGGTGCCATGACATCTACACATGCTAAGTAATTTCTACCATAACCCAGCCCTTAGCATTTACTGGACAAGACTGTGAGAAGCACTTGAATGCTCCAAACATCAGTTTTCCTCAGTTGTCTTTGTTGATCACTTATTTCAGCCTTTTTTTATTTAGTCATTGTTTCCTGTTTCCCCAGGTTACAGTTGTCTCTTTCATTTTCTTGTGCTCCCCACTGGTTTTTAGTACAGATAGAAAAACAAGACAATAAACATGACGCAGATGTTTCTATTTTTACCAGATTTGACTTTTCATTTTGTGTTTTGCTGCCTTCATAAATAAAGTATTTGCTGATCACATTTGAATGGATGCTACTGCTGATGACATAGAAACAGGTCTTTGCGCTGATGCAATAATAAGTCACATTGACGAGTGTTCAGTATTCAGATCCTTTACTTCAGTAAAAGTACTAATACCACACTGTGAAAATACTCCACTACAAATCAAAGTCCTGCATCCTGAACCTTAACTTAAGTAAAAGTATGTAAGCAAATTATACTTAAAGTACTTACTGTAAAGGTATTCACTGTGTAGTGAAGTGTTAAATGAAAAAATGTAAATGTAAATTGCACTCAGGCATCAGTGGTGGAATGTACACATTCCAGGTAAGGAGAATATTATTTATCTGAACTGTTATTTTCTTTCTATGATCAGGGAAGAAGAACAAGCTGCGTGTTTACTACCTGTCCTGGCTGAGGAACAGGATATTACATAACGACCCTGAAGTGGAAAAGAAACAGGGTTGGATCACTGTTGGGGAACTGGAGGGCTGTGTGCACTACAAAGTTGGTACGTCACCTGGTATATATGTGTTATGAGGACACAAACTTGTCAACACACCCACAGTATGGGGACTTGCTTCCATATGGGGGCAAAAAGTTGGTTTATGCAAAATTAACTGTTAATTTATGTATCATTATTGTTGGATTGGACACTAAGATTTGATTACCTCACTAAATCTTAAAGCATCTGATTAATTGATAAATTAATGATAGTATTTTCATATTTTCTGACTGAATGTAAAGTTTACAAAGCAACCAAGATACACAATTTGACATATCTGACTGTTTTTATGCTTTTCTGCTCTCCTCCTGCAGTAAAGTATGAGAGGATAAAATTTTTGGTGATTGCTCTGAAGAACTCAGTAGAGATCTATGCCTGGGCACCTAAACCTTACCACAAGTTTATGGCCTTCAAGGTAAGATAAGTCCCAATGCACTTCAAGTGTTAATGAGTTGGGTAAAAGGACCTCTTTGTCTTAGAGAACATGTGAGCTAACAGGACACAAGCAGGTGACGAGCATGATGTTTGTTTATTTTTATTTATTTATCCAGGACACAGCCTCACTAAGATACAGGATTTCTTTTACAAACAGGGCCTGGCAAAGAAAAAAACACTATGGTTTAAAAGCATGTCAATACTGTACATCAAGTCAGCAAACCAACAAACCAGCAAGTAGAGAAAAAATTGCAGGCATGCTTTTAATCAATTTAAATACATATCCAGAAAAAATTTACTTTTCATGCATGACCTTACAGTGCCTTACCTTACATACCGCCAAACAGGGTATTTTGCTGTGATTACACCAGTATTTTCCTGAAATGGCCACAGGAGATGGCTTTTTCCATAATCCTACATCTATCTATCTATCTATCTATCTATCTATCTATCTATATGTATAGATAGATAGATAGATAGATAAATAGCAACCTGAAATAAAAACCAGAGAAGCTTGAAAATTCATTCCTTTTGCAGCAGAAAGATAAGGCTTTCTTCTGTGTCATCATGTGGTATGTGCGTAATGATGTCACTGCACTATCTTACTTGTGGTGCAAAACTGCGTAGTGGCACCAGAGGAATAAATGATGAGTTCATCACAACTCCTTTTCACTCTGCTCATAAGAATGAGCATATCTCAAAAACAAAAACAATTAACATAATTGTAATAACTTATGGGAAAACTTTGTTTATGTTTCTACATTTAAAAATCTGTTGGATCAATATGTTTTTTTTTTCTTATTTTGTCAAATCGGATGAAAAAAAAACCAATTTTTGATACTCTCAGAAATGACGTTACAATAAGCAGAATTAACAATGTAGGCACTGGCAGACCATTTCCATTGCAAAGTTTTAAAGAAAAAGTTGATCTTAACTGGAAGCAGGTTGAAGTTATCTAGCTACACTGGCAGCTTTTTATGCTTTCTTTCATTCCTTCTTTATTTATTTTAGAAAATTAGATTTTAGGACTGAATAATGGACAGAAAGCACTCAATCAGATGGGGATTTTGCCTTGAGGGGACATTCTGCTTCCATAACAAGAGCTTGTCCTTCTGATACATAATATACATTTTGTTGATAATGTTCTTGTACTTCTGCTTACGTTAGTCAAACTTTGAACATAGGAGTTTTATCAGTATTTTTAAATTGTGTTTGTGTTTTAAAAATGTTTTACCCATTACTGAATTAAAGATTATGATACTTCTTCCACCACTGCAAATTCAGTAGTTTGTGCATTCTAAAAATGGTGGGCCATAGCTTCAGTCTGCATCTTTTTGTTTTGTAGGAAAATCTTTTTGGTAAGTTGCATTATTTTCTGCTATACAGTTTTATTTGGCACATTTTGTTGCTAATTTATTATTGGTCTAAGTGTTCCTCGAATTATGAACAGAACAGAATTAATTTGAAATTTTAATGTTAACGCCTGTTTTCTCTCTGTAGGTTTGACTGTATGTGTTTGAATAATAAATCTACTTCTGGTGATTCACTTTCTAAAAATGTTTCGTGGTTTCAGTGTGTGTTGTTTGTCATGAGCAGATCTCTTTTGTTGATTATCCTTTAGGTGTTTATTTAATCCATCTGTTTTTCTCCGTTTCAGTCATTCACTGACCTGCAACATCGCCCTCAGCTGGTTGACCTGACAGTGGAGGAGGGACAGAGGTTAAAGGTCATCTATGGCTCCAGTGTTGGCTTCCATGTCATCGATGTGGACTCTGGAAACCCCTACGACATCTACATCCCCTCACATGTTAGTCTGTGTGTGTGTGTGTGTGTGTGTGTGTGTGTGTGTGTGTGTGTGTGTGTACGCGTGCTTTTAAAAACATTTATTGCATGTGATTGCATGTTTAAATTGAGTGATTATAAGATCAAGTTGCGTAATTTAAGGAATGAATGAATGAGTGAGAGCAGATGAACTAATGATTGAGAAAAGATGAAATAACAAATGTGTGACCGAGTGAACAAGAACAAATGACAGAGTAAAATTATGAATTAATTAATAGATGAGAGGGTGATTGAATGAAGGGATAGCTGCTTTCATGAATGATTGAATGAATGAGTGAGTCAGTGAATCCTTAAATAAATAAGTGAATGGATAAGAGGGTGATTGAATGAAGGGATAGCTGCTTTAATGAATGAGTGAATGAATGAATGAGTGAGTCAGTGAATCATTAAATAAATAAGTGAATGGATAAGAGGGTGATTGAATGATGGGATAGCTGTATTAATAAGTGAATGAATGAGTGGTGTAGTGGGTGAATCAGCGTCCTCCTCTAACCCTGGTCTGGTTACAGTAAGAGATGGACTGGAGAAGGAGACGGTAACCACAGCAACCGCCTCACATTGCTTTTGGCAGTCATGAATCACGCTGTGCTCTTGTCTGTTTCCATGGTGAATGCGTGGCTAAGGAGCGGGAGACTCTATTGTTGCAGCAGTTTCTTCTCTCATAGGGTGGGAACAGGGTGTTAAGGGGGTCCAGACCCCCCTGCAGGCTCTCGCCAGCTCCTAACCCCCTGCCCCCACCCCCTCCAACCCCCTCCCGTATGTCGCCCCGGCAGATTCAGGGTCAGGTGACTCCACACGCCATTGTGGTTCTGCCCAAGACGGATGGCATGGAGATGCTGCTGTGCTACGAAGACGAGGGCGTCTACGTCAACACCTACGGACGCATCACCAAAGACGTGGTGCTGCAGTGGGGCGAGATGCCCACCTCCGTCGGTACGTCAACCAATCAGCTCGCTTCTCCCTGACCCCCCTGACCTCTGACCTCTATAAGCGGTCTCAGCAGATCATCCTTCACCCTCACTATTATCTGCCACACCTCCTCCGTTCAAAGCAACACTCCTCTCTCTCCTCCTGCCTTTTGCTTTCAGTCACACCTTTAAACAAGAAGCCAAGGCTGTAGTCTCACCTGTTTCATTACCTTCTCAAAGGAATACAACAGGTTTTTGAGGGTTGAACAGACTGTTCAACTGTATTTTGTAGAGTGATGAAAGCATACTGCACACAGCAGGAGCCAATGTCATCCATGTGAAACTGACTGTTGCTTCATGCTAACACTTTTACATGTTGAATAACAACCTGCTCAGGACTCTTTCCTTTGAATGAGTGGTGCATGGTGCAAAGCAAATTTTAGAAATATTATCTCTAGCTGTGCTAGGGACTGGCTCACATAGGTGCAAAGGTGTAGATTGTTCAGGTGGGCATGCAGGGGACCTCAAAGGGCTCTCCCTCTCCAAAACAAACAAACCTGGAGATTCCCACTTACGTCTGATAACTTAAGATCCAGACATCTGGTCACTATTTCATCCAGTTGAAATTTATAATTATAAAAAAACCTAAAATATGAAAAACGTATCCTAAAAATATGACTTGATAAACTGGATAAAAAGTCAGTTTGTGATAGCTTCTGGCAGACAACCACAACCTTTTTATTCTTTTGCGGGAGGATCTGAGGCTACTCAAATATTAAATGTTTTGTGTGAGTTATAGTTGGAATAAAGGATAACAGTTTCAGCATTAAAAATCACTTAAAAAGTGTTATCATGGAGCTCTGCAGTGTGAGTGTTTTCATCACTTAACTGGTGAGTTGACCAAAGAATGGCAACCCAAAAACTCAGCGTATTTCTTTAACGTCAAGTGTTGAACATCCATCTGCTGCATGAGATGACAACAACACGTCCCACTGAGCATTACCTCGACCCTCTGCCCCGCCATACACACACACACACACACACACACACACACGCACACCAGTCCAGTCACCAGAAGATTGACATTGTATGTTTTTGCAAACCACAAATATGTTATATTTGTATGTTTAATATGTATCATATCAACATTTCTAAAGTGATGTAATATATGAGCTGACTTTGTCATCAGAAGGTGGAGGGGATTGTGGTTGGTGTGACACCTAGACAAGTTGTTGTCATTGCTGTGTTACCAGCGGCTTTTTAGGCAGCAAAGGTGGATGTATTTTAGGAGCTAGTCTCTACGTTTCCTGGAGCTTTTAGTTCCCAACCTTCACTGTTTATCCTGTGCCTCTTAAATTCCCAAATGTTGGTGTAATTTAGCGACCTGTGACTGTGTTTCTTGTAGAATTATAGTTCCCAAATGTGGGTGTTTTTAAGCGATCCATGGCTGTTTTTTCAGCTGCTTTTCAGCCCCCAAACATGGGTGTGTTTTAGGGACCTGTCCCTGTTTTTTCTGCAGCTTTTTAGTTCTCAAATGTTTGTGTTTTTCAGCGACCCATGGCTGTTTTTTCATTGCAGATCGTGCTAGAAAAAGTAGTTGTTTTTAACAACTTCACTGCTTTTCAGCAGGGATTGTGCCCCCAAAAATGGATATTTTAAGCTAAAACATTTTTCCTGACCACAACCACACAAGAAGCTTTTATGCTTAAACCTAACCACATATTAAGCACAGTGTTGCTAAAACATAATATTCAGGTCATTGATACTCTAAAGTGTTACTGTTGTCTTTTATTATGTACTGACTGGCTCATCTGGCTTAAATGGCTTTGTAACATGTCCTTGTGTGACTTAAAAGGCACTTATAACTTAACTGTATTATTGTTATTATTATAATTGGTAAAGTTTCAACATGACTGCTACATCATAACATGCAAATGTAACATATCCATGGTTTGCAAAAATGTACAATGCAGCATTGTTTTATTGCGATTGGTGTATGCGTGTGCGCGCACACACACACACACACACACACACAAATCTTTTACTTTGGACCCTCTACTTTTTATCTGGTTTTTTTTTCTGTGTTGGGGGAAATGCTTGCGTGTTGTTTGTCTGCTGTGTTTAATTCTGTCCTGTTGTTCTGTACGACTGTTAAATATTTCATTCTAACATTCATCCTTGATTGCATTAACTCTAAAACAGCTTAAACCAAACAAGATATTTGCAAGATTCTGCAGACTAAAGGTTTGCAGTGCATCTCAATGGATCTATTATTTATTAGTAAACTCAGTTGGACCGCACAAAGAGGAAATTCGAGCACATCAAGGATGGATCTCGGATGTTATAATCCGAGTGGATCAAAGTCTCTGTGTTTTTCCATTCGCCCTTCACTCTCTGATTCTCAGATGTCAGTGTACTATAACCTGATTGATTAAACATGTATGTTTGACTGACTGCGTCTGTGTCCTGAAGCACTGGTGGTCACTGTATGTGTTCAGCGTGTGGACATCGTCTCCTGTTAACATGTTTGTGTGTATTTTACTGTCAGACCAGTTTCTCACAGCCAAGCCCAGACAAAACACAAAAGCTGCATCGTCGTAGCTTCAATCTCTTTCCTCAGCATCAGAAAAAACAGAGCTCTATTGCAAGAGAGGAGGAACAGAAAGATCTTCCACTGAACTTTATTTCTCTGCTGACCCTTTTCCACTGGTTTAGTCTCTCACACTTAAGACGTGGCTCAGCAACATGTTATTTGTATTTCTGTGCTCAGAAGCCATATAGCGCCAAAACAAAATGGCCTTCAGCACTGATTAAAGAGAAAGCACATTTTTAAACAATGTTCCTGAGATGTTCCTCAGACTAAGAGTTTTCCACTAGAAGGATTTTAATGTAAAGCAGCTTCAGAAAAGCTAAATTTGTCAGTCATCTTAGTCACTCAATTGTGCTCAAACAATTCATTTAAATAAAATACTGACATCAACGGCAATGGATACCCAGCAAGCATCCTGTTAGGCTGTCCTGCATTATGTGTTGCTTTGACAGCATCTTTCCCAACGCCATGATGAGCTCAGAGGTCGTGATCGTTCACATCAGTCAGAAACTGCTGCAATAATCTCCTCCCGGAGGTGAGGCTGAGGAAGCCTCACTGTGTGACTGGCTTGGGTGTGAGACTGGTGATGAGTCTTCTCCTGTCCAATCCCCCTCTGCGTGTGTGTGTGTGTGTGTGTGTGTGTGTGTGTGTGTACGTACGTACGTACCCTCTCCTCTTCCTGCAGCCTACATCCACTCCAACCAGATCATGGGCTGGGGAGAGAAGGCCATTGAGATCCGCTCCGTGGAGACGGGACACCTCGACGGAGTTTTCATGCACAAGCGAGCTCAGCGACTGAAGTTCCTGTCAGAAAGGAATGACAAGGTGAGTGAGTTGGACCTGGACTTTGTGTCCATCAGTGCTCTCTCTCTCTCTCTCTCTCTCTCTCTCTCTCTCTCTCTCTCTCTCTCTTCCTCATAATCTCTACAAACAGATACCTGCAAATGCATGCAGGATCTGTAAGCAACAGGACAAGATTTTGGTATCGGAAGTGTTGTGGTCTCAGGTTGTTGTCCATTTGTAGCTTGGATTTATAAAGAGAACTGGATGAGGGGCCATTCATTCCTATGAAAGTTGCCCAGTGGTGCATGAAGCCAAAAAAAAATTAACTTCTGTGTGGAAAATCACCCAGATCTTTGGCTTTGCTACCGCATCACTGGGCCCATAGAGCAGGGGCACTCGAATGGGGCTAACTTGAATGGGGCTAAAATGCTTCTAGACTTTCGAGATGATATTGGAATGTAAAGATCGAATCCCAAAAGGAAAGGTAATCATATTGCAGAGGCTGTGACGCTAAGAAATATTATCCACTAATTTACAGATCTCTTTTTCACAATGCAAGTCTATGTAAGTCTTTTTGGTACCAATGGCATCACTTGACAGACCCAGAAGTTGTAATTACACAGTTTGTCCACTATGATAATAATAATAATAATAATAACTTTAATTTATATAGCGCCTTTCAAGAAACCCAAGGTCACTTTAAAATACATAGTAGTGAAACAATAACACCAACAGAACAGAACAGAACAGAACTATGTCAAATTGTTCTTAAAACCAGGCGTTATTCCTGGAGCTTGGTTTGTAGTCCACGTATTAGCCAATCACATTCTCAGAACCTATTGTCAGATGACCATTTAGCTTTTTATTAGCTTTTTAAAAATTTTGTCTGCATGAATACAGTACAGGCCAAAAGTTTGGACACACCTTCTCATTCAGTGCGTTTTCTTTATTTTCATGACTATTTACATTGTAGATTCTCACTGAAGGCATCAAAACTATGAATGAACACATGTGGAGTTATGTGCTTAACAAAAAAAGGTGAAATAACTGAAAACATGTTTTATATTCTAGTTTCTTCAAAATAGCCACCCTTTGCTCTGATTACTGCTTTGCACACTCTTGGCATTCTCTCCATGAGCTTCAAGAGGTAGTCACCTGAAATGGTTTCCACTTCACAGGTGTGCCTTATCAGGGTTAATTAGTGGAATTTCTTGCTTTATCAATGGGGTTGGGACCATCAGTCGTGTTGTGCAGAAGTCAGGTTAATACACAGCCGACAGCCCTATTGGACAACTGTTAAAATTCATATTATGGCAAGAACCAATCAGCTAACTAAAGAAAAACGAGTGGCCATCATTACTTTAAGAAATGAAGGTCAGTCAGTCCGGAAAATTGCAACAACTTTAAATGTGTCCCCAAGTGGAGTCGCAAAAAACCATCAAGCGCTACAACGAAACTGGCACACATGAGGACCGACCCAGGAAAGGAAGACCAAGAGTCACCTCTGCTTCTGAGGATAAGTTCATCCGAGTCACCAGCCTCAGAAATCGCAAGTTAACAGCAGCTCAGATCAGAGACCAGGTGAATGCCACACAGAGTTCTAGCAGCAGACCCATCTCTAGAACAACTGTTAAGAGGAGATTGCGCGAATCAGGCCTTCATGGTCAAATAGCTGCTAGGAAACCACTGCTAAGGAGAGGCAACAAGCAGAAGAGATTTGTTTGGGCCAAGAAACACAAGGAATGGACATTAGACTAGTGGAAATCTGTGCTTTGGTCTGATGAGTCCAAATTTGAGATCTTTGGTTCCAACCACCGTGTCTTTGTGAGACGCAGAAAAGGTGAACGGATGGATTCCACATGCCTGGTTCCCACTGTGAAGCATGGAGGAGGAGGTGTGACGGTGTGGGGGTGTTTTGCTGGTGACACTGTTGGGGATTTATTCAAAATTGAAGGCACACTGAACCAGCATGGCTACCACAGCATCCTGCAGCGACATGCCATCCCATCCGCTTTGCGTTTAGTTGGACGATCATTTATTTTTCAACAGGACAATGACCCCAAACACACCTCCAGGCTGTGTAAGGGCTATTTGACCAAGAAGGAGAGTGATGGAGTGCTGCGGCAGATGACCTGGCCTCCACAGTCACCGGACCTGAACCCAATCGAGATGGTTTGGGGTGAGCTGGACCGCAGAGTGAAGGCAAAGGGGCCAACAAGTGCTAAACACCTCTGGGAACTCCTTCAAGACTGTTGGAAAACCATTTCAGGTGACTACCTCTTGAAGCTCATGGAGAGAATGCCAAGAGTGTGCAAAGCAGTAATCAGAGCAAAGGGTGGCTATTTTGAAGAAACTAGAATATAAAACATGTTTTCAGTTATTTCACCTTTTTTTGTTAAGTACATAACTCCACATGTGTTCATTCATAGTTTTGATGCCTTCAGTGAGAATCTACAATGTAAATAGTCATGAAAATAAAGAAAACGCATTGAATGAGAAGGTGTGTCCAAACTTTTGGCCTGTACTGTATGTAGATATTTAATTATA
The DNA here is from genome assembly GCF_011397635.1 of Epinephelus fuscoguttatus. Classification (NCBI taxonomy): domain Eukaryota; kingdom Metazoa; phylum Chordata; class Actinopteri; order Perciformes; family Serranidae; genus Epinephelus; species Epinephelus fuscoguttatus. The sequence continues at coordinate 7,030,144 of NC_064772.1, read as the reverse complement.
GAGATAAATTGAAATGTTGCCTGGACCTGTCTCAGGTTGCTAATCAAACTGTAAACAGTGAGCGCAGCACTGTGGAGGGAAGTCTGGATATCTGCTGGCTATATCAGACCCTAGAATCACCCAAACTACCATATGTATTTGTATTTGGACAATTTACCAGTCATCTGAAGTGAGTTTTCTTCTGGTTGTCTTTATCAGTTGCTAGTGCTGTAACTTAGGGTATTCAGACACCAACACTATCAGCTCTTCCGCTTTCAGCGGGTGAAGCTATTGTTCAGGAGTATCGCTATTCTAAAATACATTAGCCAGGTGAAGCTGAAGTTAGTTTGGTAAAGTATTTCTACTTTGTTGGGATATTGCTACCACCAAGTGTTGCCACTTGTTTTGGCTTGCTGCTGAAAGCATTGGTACTTTCGACAGTCAGCAGCTCAAACTACTGTATGGTGACAGGCTTGTCTGGGAGATAAAACTCAAGCAACAGACCGTAAACGAAGCCTCAGGTGACCAAGTTTTTGCACGTGTTGGTGGGCAGTTTAACTAGGTCCTGGAGAGACAGTTTGCCGAACAGAGAAATTTGGAAACTTCTGTTCGTAGCAAGAGTAGGTTTTTGAATGACTGGCAGCGTAGTGTTAAGCCCTTTTATAGGAGGAGGGTCTCATCCCTCCCTGATACTGACTCACTTGATTCCACCTATACTGGCTGGCAGAATGTAATAGGAGCCTCTGATGAGGTCACGCTGTAGGCGTTCCCATTGTGAGACACTCACTCATGCTACGCAAGTAACCTAAAGTTTTGTCCTCATGGCGTCAAGGAACATTGTTGTCCTTTTGTTCTGTGGTGTCGCACCTTAAAGTACTGTTTCTTTAAAAAAAAATCAGTGATTGAAGTCCATTTGATAATAATGTTTGAGATTAAAGTTTTACACACGAATAGACAATGTGACTTGACCACTCCTGTTTTCTGTTTAGACCAGTTTTACAATAATATATAATTTTACATATATAAATAAACTTCACCATTTCTACTGTATCAGGAGTGAATAATTTGGGGTTTTAAATAACAGGCCAGTAAAGGTCATTAAACTGAAACAGATAAAAAAAAGTCCCTACAGAGACAGGTGTTGACTGAGGCTAATGCTGTCCTCTCCGTGTGTTTCTTCCCTGCAGGTTTTCTTTGCCTCAGTGCGTTCTGGAGGCAGCAGCCAAGTCTTCTTTATGACCCTGAACAGAAGCTCCATGATGAACTGGTAACCTTTCTCCTTCGACCCACAACCCTCCTCTTCTTAACTCTGAACATCGCCCGACATCAGGAGAGAGGGATAACAGGAGGACAGCGTGTATGTGTGTGTGTGTGTGTGTGTGTATGTATGTGTGTACAGTGTGTGTGTGTTTGTGGAAGAAAATGTGGAGTTGCTGAACGGACGATTGAGCAACTGGAGGAAGAGTTAAACCACAGGAGTGTGCCACCCCTGTATAGACACCCTCCAACTATAGGGGTGCGCTACAGGCCCCATGGATGATTTCACTGCCTGCTGGACAAAGGTGACTCCACGCATTGACAGTGGGCGATGCCTTCACCTTCCCTGTGGACCGTTCGATAGGGCTGATGGTTGTGCTTGAGGGTTTTGACCAAGACTTTAAAGGACACTGACATCATGCCGAGTAGCCTTTGACCTCCTCACTGGATTGAATGGGGAGCTGTGGAGAAGTTCTTTGTGTAGCACATTAATGATTTCTTACAGGGTGTTCACACTGCGAGTACGATTCGTCGTTCGACTCTGCTTGTTGGTGGTAATGCAAGCCAATCAGAAATCTTTTGGTGCGCTGTGTTACAGTGAGTAAACATTACTGGTTATTAAGGTAGCATCAATAGAGGAAGAAAACTTGACTTTGCATTGACCAAAATAGTGGATGCAAATGTTTTTGAGACAAGCTTATCTGAAGTGTCTCAGTTTAAAAGTTACTCTCAGCTGAACCAAAATCACTTCATCCACACTAATTTCGGTTTTCCCCATTGGTTTGGCCCTGTGTCCACACTGAGCTATGTTTTTCTCTCCCAAACATTTTAACTTTTTGAAAACAAAGTACAAAAAACAATAAACTATTCAAATGTTTCACTGTCACAACGTCAGCCTGAACAGACATGGCCATCGACATTTTGGCAGTAAAGTTTAAAAGCAACTGATCACTGGATGTTGACAAGACATCGAGTAAAGTCTCCTTTGCAATCTGTGATTTCAGATTGATCTAGACGACAGTCGTGAGAAAAACGTGGTGAAATCTTTGGACTTCAATCCAGACCATGGTCCTCCTAGATCTTACTGTTATATCTACTATTGTAGAGCAAACATGGCGAAGCAAATTTAAATTAAATTTAAATTTTCTTCATTTGTCAATCCACACAATCAGTCAGTTGGCAGATGAAATGTACCTCCTTGTGTATCCCTCTTTTATACACACAGTGCACACATGCATTAAATGAGGGGGTTAGTGCCGCATCAGCCATAGTGCAGTGCCCCACAACAGTATAGGGGTTTGGTACCTTGCTCTTCAGCTGCCAGTACACACTCCATATTTGGTCTGTATGGGGACTTGAACCGGCAACCCTCTGGTTCCCAAGCCAAGTCCCCGCAGACTGAGCCACTGCCACCCCAATGAAGCCACAATGTGACTGATGCTTGGGGCTGGGTATTGGTACTCGATGCCTTTATGGTATCAACCAAAATAACCCAGAATCTAAATTTCTCTACTCAAACAATAACTGCATTCAATCCTATTTGTGTCAGGAGAGTGATTCCCGACCGTCCTGACTCTGCCAGATACGCTGTCTTTTTGTTGCAGCTGTCTCCGTAGCCGCTCTCCTCCAGCAAACTGTAAGTTCAGTGTTTCCCCGGTTAGCACGAACTCTCACATCTGTCCCTGGAGTGGAGCTTACACTCCCAAACAGTCTGTGTTGCGGTGAAGTCAAGCACAGCGTATTAGACAGAGTTGGCAGGTCAACGTACAGAGATGTCACTGACCCATTTAAAGTAAAGCTACTATACTAGACCACACTCCCTATTATGGGTATCAAATTGTGTACTCAACTGGTATCAGTATCACTTTGAAGGTGCTGGTGTTGGTACTGATATTGTAATTTTTTAAACAATACCCAACTTCTGCTACTGTATGACACTTGTCTACAAACCAAAATATGGCATAAATTGACACAGGCAAGCTAGTGTTATACTTTAGCTGAAAACATAACGTCAAGGTCACTTTGCAGAATTGCCAATTGAAGTGTTAGCACTGTGACTAAAGCTTGTTTTGGCTTCACTTTTGAACCTGACATGGATGATGCAAGTGTCTCTGCTTGCATCTGTTTGTTTTTCAGTTAATATCAAGTGCTACAATCCAGCATTCAACATTCATCAAACAATCTGACATGACTCAAAGCTGATATCATACAGTCTGACACAGATTGTGACCAAGACTTTATTGGACTCATCTCACACCTCAGACAGAGATTTTGCTACTTTCCTTTTGTTCAGGCATTTAATTATGAACAGAGACATTTACAAAAACTACTTAATATGGACACAACTTTGCTAAATTAGCTGTCTAAGAGGCAACCTGGATGGATTGTGGCCGCTGATAGCACCATGAATTTCACATCACTTGCAATCATCACCTTATCTGTCCCGAATCAAGGTCAAATTCACAAAAGGTATTAGGCTAATGATATTGTTGTGCAATCTGTCTATAAAGTTTTGCAGCGGAGTGCAGTTTGCCTTTTTTAGCATCTCATTGCAGTTATCCATGCGGCAAATTATAAAGGTTGGATTTGAGCCAGCAAAACATTAGACAGAAAAATAGCAGAGAAAAAGAAAGTACAATTTTCAGATGGTCCTGACTGAGCCAGGGATAGCAATAGCCAGAGCCAATATAATTTCGGGTTGACTGTCTGAACATCCATCCGTCCATCCATATGTCCATCTGTCCCATTCTATCTCATGAACACCTTGAGGGAATTTCTGAAATTGTCAAATTCACTTTGACAAAACAATGAACTGATTTGATTTTGTGGTCTAAGGTCACTGTGACCTTGCATCGATCTCATTCTTGTGATCGTGACATCTCAAGAACGCCTTAGGTGGAATTTCTTCAAATTGGACACAAACATCCACTTGAACTGAAGAATAAAGTGATTAGAAAATGGTGGCTGAATGTCAAAGTTACTGTGACCTCGGAAAACATGTTTTTGGCTATAACTTAAGAATTCATATGCTAATTATGACAAAACTTCACAATATGTCCAAAACGTCCAATCGATAAAATAATGAGACATGGCCGAAAGGTCAAACGTCAGTTCACTGTGGTGTCATAATGTTCTGCATAAAACACTTCCCTGGCCATTACTCAGCATCTCAGGAACAGAAGGGGAGACATTTGGTCAGATACTCAATTGGTGACACTAATCTTGGGTATCCATCTTGAAACTGTGCTGATTGTATAGATCTTCTGTGTTGCCGGGGGGAAGATGTGTGTGAAGCATCCATGTTTTCACAAACATGGATGTAAACTGTAAGAGAAACTTGACCGGAGGCGTGGAGGCATACAACCACAGGTTGGTCATTTTAGTTTTTGACATGAAACTACTTAACTCAGTGTTTTTACCAGATTCAATCACCAGGCCTGTTTGTTTTGGAGAGGAAGAAACCTCTGCAGATGATTTGTCTACTGCTAAAACCCTCCTGATTAAAGACCAGTGATGGAATTCTAACCGAGGGAAGTTCCAGCTGGTTGCAATGTGCAATCCTCACCTCTGGAGGTCAGTAAATCCCCCTAAATCAGGCATGCCGTTCCTTTAAATATGTGCAAATAGCACAGGATCACCAAGTCGCCGTATGTTTTGCAGAACAGTTAGGGATGCGTTTTACTCTTTGCAGGTGCTTTGAGAATTACATAGTTTATTTTTGTCTTATTTGTGCAGGCTTAGCAGGCACAAAAGCTGTGCAATCCTTTAATGAATTTGCCTATAAGTGTGGACACAGTTTGTATCAGCCTTTAACCACTCTGAGGCCACTGGTCAAATATTGAAGTCAGATTATTTATATGGTGGTCCTTGTTGTTTTTATTATATAAACCACCTCTGATAGTGATGACTGAATCTTAATGGATGTTTTCTTGACTAACATCTTGTAGCAAAAACCTTGAGAGTGTCTTCTTCGCAGATGTTTTTCTCATAAAGCAAATTACATCCGAATCCAGTGATCCTAGAAAGTTGAGCTGTGGTCGATGAGCAAGTTGTTTGCCTGATCGTTGCTCTCTATCTGTTGGAAGTGAATGGATTTGATGACGCTCATAGTGCTCATAGTGTGAACACTCATTTTGAGTGCTGCTGGTGAAACACCTTCTGTGTCTCTTTCCCATCAGGAGAGAAAAATACCACAAACATGAAGTGAGTGTCATAGGGGGAAATGAGACATTTTACATCTGTCGCTGCACAGTTGGTTTCAGCTACTGCGGCTACTTTGTCCTGGTGTATGTCTAGTAAAGGAAGGAAGGTTGTAGATATTGTACTACTGCTGCAACAGCAACACAATAATGAAATCTTCACATCATTTCTCACAAGAAGAACTTGGCGTAGATTAGTTTTCTGCCCTTTGTTCACTCCACCTTTTTCTGTCCCTGCTGTTCTGTGTCCTCTGCACCTGTGTAAATACTCACTTTGATGTTAAGGACAGACTTTGCAAAAGCAGGTGAGAACAGTGAAAAAAAAACAACAGTCTTGCTTTTTTTGTCATACCTCTGTAAATCTGTCCGTTCTGTAGTTTCTCTTAGATGGGAGTTTTTTTTTTCTGACGATAAGCCGAGCGAAGACTTACATGAACGTTTGGTTTGGGTTAACACTCCAAGTTTTTCTCTTTTTCTCTGTAGTTCATCACTGTTTATTTAGTTGTGCATTTGCATGGTGGCATACATGTTTTACCTGTCGTCACTTGTTATGAATTGTAAGTTTAAGGCAATACACAGACTGGTCTGACTGCAGAAGCTGAATGCTGAGAGTCAAACTTTATACAGAAGCCCTGAAGCATTTTCCTTACAAGACTGAGCTGTATATTGAAAGTTTTGAAACTGTAAGAATTTAGCTTAGGGCTTTTATCTCATGAGTAACAGTCAGATAAGTCAAGATTGTACACTGAATAATTATAAATTTACCATTACATTTATATTTTAGGTATTTTGTTGATGCTCACACCCAGAGCAGCTTTTAAAGAGCGAGCAGGACGGAGCTCATTTTTCACCAGGTTGACCCTTTGATGATGAAAAATGCTGATGTTTAAGGTATTGTAATGAGGCTGTGAGAGAGGAAAGTGGTTCACCTTTTACTTGATATTTCTTTTATTGTTCATTGATCTTAAAGGATGCGATAGGTGTAAGCGATGCCACTTTAAGGCCAGCTGAAGCCTTTTACATGTGCAGGATGTTAGCATTAATCAACACCCTGTGAATAAAGGTCAGGAGGCAGGGTCAGTTTGACAGACCATAGATGAAAAAGATATATATACTGTAAGAATTTTCGTTTATGATGATATCTTACTGATCATTTTAGAGAAAGACAAAAAAATATTGTTCACTTATTAAAGCTTAGTTGTCTTTCTACAGAATAGAGAACATAGCTATAAGAATTTCTAAAAAAAAAAAATACAATGTTTTTATTGTGGTATTATTTGTATTTGTATTTCAATTTTTGTACGTATCAAGACTGTGAACGTATGTACGGCTGTCAGCCTGTGCGCGTGTGTATGTTTGAGTGTGTAGGTGAGCAGGTGTGTGCACAGGTGTGTGACATGCATGTGAGTGTATGTTTTCACCTTGTCTGAATCACTGGAATCAGTCAAAAGACAACCTCAATCTGGTAACACACATCTGTGATGTTGGAAATTCTACAATAAATGTCCTCTCCTTGTACAGCAACACCACCGACTCCACTCTCTTTCTTTACTCTGGGTTTGTATGACGAAGTTCTTACACCATACAGTGTTGCTGACAGGTGCGTCGGATGAAAGGTGCACAACGCGCGTGCACTCTGCTCAGACACACACGGAGCAGCCACACATGCAAAAGATAACAAATAAAAATATGATTACAATGTGAAAGGTTATTATTGTGCACATTAAAATATTTATCAGAAACACGTCTTAATGGTCAGTCATTAATCAGAATGATCTAATCGCAGTAATAATGATCATCATAATCCGGGAGGTCCAAGCTGCAGTGTCCGAATATACGGAACTGCGAGCAGACCTCCATGGGCTGATGATGCATAGCCTGTAAAATGAACTTGTCTTTCCCAATTGAATTGTGAGCATGTTGGCATGTAAATCACAAAATCAAAGATGTGAAAACATTTGATAAACTTTATTTTGACATAAACTCAACAATAACCAGCTTCTGTGAGCTAAAAACGTACTTAAAGCCCTACAAGTACAAATGTATACGTATGTAAAAAAAAAACAAAAAAAAAAACAAAACTTTTAGAATGTAAAACTGAAGATCATCTTGTCAGGAGGAGGAGGAGGATGCACAGCGGCCCCACAGCCCGCCGCACAGCCGGGGGTACCTGGGGGAAGCTCCGCAGCCCGAGCGCAGCCAGACCAGGCGGCCGGGTGCAGCCACAGGACTAGCCCTTCCTGGACCTTCTGGCGGGGGGTTCAGGATGCTGGAGAGGGAGCTGGGCTCTCTAACCTCCCGGGTTAAAATAAAATTGAATAACTTACAATTTGTTGACAGCGTTTCTCCCGTGGGCGCGCGCTCTCTCTTTCTCTCTCGCAGTCTCACTCAGTTTCTTTTCTTTTGACTTTTCTAAGATGACAGATGCTGAATATATACTCCCTATCTGATGCTGTGGCTGTTTGTGGTTGGCTGAGAGGGATGTGAACTTATCAGTTTGCAGCCGTGTTACTGTAATCAAATCAGGTTGGGTTTCCATTACGCGTGCCAAACGTGCCAATCCCCTTTGATCTGACAGTAGATGTGACGGGACAGTCGATATAGAGATACATTTATCGTTTCCTCAGCTGTAAAACGCTCACTCTTTGCAGTTGGTAGGTCCGCCATTTAACTAGCTCTCTGCCGTGCGCCTCTTTGAGAGGTGACACTCTGATTGGCTTATTGAATGATACGCCCAAAACACACCCATGACTAATTCACAGAGTAAGTCCAACCCTTTCAGACTCTCCGCCATGGCGCACAGTCTGAAAATGCGCTGTCTAGTGACTGAGACACGCCCATGCGCCGCAAACCTGGCGCTTCATGTTTTAGACCATCTCAATATATATAAATATAAAATATCTCAAAAACACCTTGAGGAAATTTCTTCAAATTTGGCATAAAGCTCCCTGGGACTCAACGATTAACTAATTACATTTTGGTGGTCAAAGTTCAAAGTCACTGTGACCTTGCATCCATCGCATTCTTGTAAATGTGATAGCTCAAGAACACCTGGAGGTATTATCTTCAAATCTGGCACAAACACCCACTTGGACTCAACAAAATAAACTGATTGGAATTTGGTAGTCATAGGTCAAGGTCACTGTAACTCTGTCTGATGCATTCTCGTGAACATAAATAACTGAAGAACACTTTGAGGGAATTTCTTAATATATGGCACAAACTTCCACTTTGATTCAAGGATAAACTCATTAGAACTTGGTGGTCAAATGTCAAGGTCACTGTGACCTTGTGTCTATCTCATTCTTTTAAATGTGATATGTCAAGAGGGCCATCAGGGAATTTTCTCAAATTTGACACAAATGTCCACTTGGACTCAGGAATGTAGAATTTGGTGGTTTATGTCAAAGGTCAAGGTCACTGGTTGGTCACTGGTCACTAATTCTAGTGATTCTTGTAACACTTTATTTTGATAGTCCAGTATGGATAGTTTATAGAACAGAGGTGGGACCAAGTCATTGTTTTTCAGTTCACAAGTAAGTCTAACATCTTTGAAGTGATCTCCTATGTCCTAAACTTTGAGTATTTTGTCCTAAACAAATCATAATGCACTCTTCAACAAATATGGTGCAATTTGCACAATAGAATAATAGTATATGAAATGTACAAAAAATCAGAAATGCTTTGCAGATTTTGTTTGTTGGAAGTTTTTAATTTTTGTCTGTAATTTTCAGCTTGCCAGTTTGCATACTGCAATCTAGTTTTTGTTGACCACCATGTAGTTGTGAACAAAATTATCTTTGCTATCATTTTTTGGTAAGTAATGTAACATTAGCTCTTCATAGTTTTCTACTGCAACTTGACTGGATGTTGGCCCATTCATTCAAACAAAGTGGATCTGGATCCACTGTGAACATGACCATTCTTTCTATGTATCAAAAGATTATATAATTTACCTTGTCTCTTTGAAGAAAATGTTATCAAATATTTGTTAATGGGATTCAATTTTCTATTTTTGTAGTTCGTATTTTCTAATATTTTTTAATGTCAGACTTTGCCTGTATTCATCTTGATAAATGGTTGGTGGACGGTGGAACCATCAGGGACAACTGTGGAAATAACGTTATCATTCCATCCCTGCAGAGTCTGATACATTGTATTTGATAAATATACCAATATTTCAATCATTGAGTCCCAGTGGAGAAAATTTCCAGGTCAAAACTATGGAAATATTATATAGAACAAAACATTTTACATCAATGGCTGACCCAGAGGGGTGAATTCAACATTTTTAGTAAACAATATATTTGCTGTTTTCTACAGTTTTGTTCAGCTGCTTTATTAAGCAAAGCAGTGAGAGCATGAAAACAGTATTAACATAACATTGCTGAATAAAACCTGCACTCCCAATTCAAATCTGAAGTAGGAACCAATGTTTACAGATACTCCTGCTTCTTTGAAACAAGACCCACTACTCAAACTTTGAATAGATCTGTGGTTTTTATCAGATCAATTTATTAAAGTTATTCAAAATGTTCTTTGAGAGACTTTACAGCAGAGTAAACGTCACAGGGGTTAGTTTTAATACTTAAAAACACAGCTTTGAGTTGGATTATCACTTTTAATATTACCATGTTACCTATTTCAATACAACAGGCTCTAGTTTCCCGGCGCAGCGCAGGGTGGTGAACCCCGCGCAGAGCTAGTTTCGAGCAGCGCAACCTGAGGCGCGCTCAGTTTGGTAGTTTGGCAGACCGAGGTGCGCTGAGATGGGTGTGGCAGCGCAGCAGGGGGAGGTGTCGACAGCTCCAGCTTGGCGCAGTGACAGTTTCGTGCCAAAAGGCTTCGCTGAAGGTGCACTAAAAGCTCGCCAGCTGAAACCAGGTCTAGTGTCAGCGCAGGCGGAGCGCAGCTGGTGTAAGCCGAAGTTTGGCTGACCGGCGGACAGTGTGCACACACGTCACCAAAACCTCACAGGCAGGTTTCCAGAATATCAGGCACATTAACAATGCAATAAATAGCCACAAAACCACTATTCAATGCAACTATCTGCAATCAGCACATAAATGTATCTCTATATCGACTGTCCCGTCACATCTGATGTCAGATCAAAGGGGACTAGCACCGTTTGGCACGTTCGGCACGTATAATGGAAACCCAACCTGATTTGATTAACACAGCTGCAAACTAATGAGTTCACATCCCTCTCAGCCAACCACAAACAGCCACAGCATCAGATAGGGAGTATATATTCAGCATCTGTCATCTTAGAAAAGTCAAAAGAAAAGAAACAGTGAGACTGCGAGAGAGAAAGAGAGAGCACGCGCGCATGAGAGAAGCGTAACATTGATTTACAATTGTGGTGACCTCCTCCCAGGCTACCTTTGCATCATCAGCCCGTGGAGGTCTGCTCGCAGTTCCGTATATTCGGACACTGCAAGCTTGGACCTCCCGGACCAAAACATCAGTTTCCTCCTGGGAGAAGTTTGGCCGTCTGACGCTGCTGCTCTCTTCTGCCATGGCGAATTGAGTAAACTCTCATTACGCCTTTGCGCAGCGCATTTAAGGGTGAGGTGAGTGTGCCAAACTTGCACAGTCCGCCTGGCCACACCCAGTTGGCGAAGCGCAGGTGCGCTGCGCCCCCGCCTCGCCCGGTCTGCGAAACTAGAGCCTAACCTATCATCAGTGGTGGAAAATAACTAAATGCATTTACTCAAGTAATGTACCTAAAGGATCAATGTGTGGGATTTAGGGGGATGTATTGGCAGGAATGGTATATAACATTCATAACAATGTTTTCATCAGTGGGTTATTAGCCTACCTAAAACTAAAGGCCCGGACATACTCGGGCGGAACGTATGCGGAACAGACTCCGCGAGGAACGTCCGCAGTTATTCGGGTTTCCATAGTCGAGCGCACTTCCGCGTTGTAGTTTCCTATAAAAATGTCCGTTAAAAATCCCCGCAATGTGAAAAATACATGCCGAGCAGTCACTGGTGCGCGGAGCGGAGTCCGCGCAGTCATAAAATCTGAGCTTTGTGCGCACAGGGCTTGCGGACATCCGCTTTGAGTCCGCGTGGACCTCCGCGGAGTCCGTTCCGCGTACATTCTGCCCAAGTATGTTCGGGCCTTGAATCATTGTGCTTCTGTTACCTCATGATGAGCAGTTATATCTACATAGGGAGCGGGTCCTCGTCCATCGGGTTATTGATGAGAGTTGTTGTACAGTAGCCCAAAGCCTGCAAAACAAACACTGGCTCTGCCACTAGGTGCCATAATTGGAACACTAGACCAGAGGCCAGCAACCTCTACAATCAAATGAGCCATTTTTTTTACCCCCCCCCCCCCCCAAAAAAAAGAAAAAAACCTGTGTGGAGCTGCAAAACATATTTGAATAATGAAGGTAATGCAGCCTAGTAAGTCTATATTAATAGTCTAAATGAGCATTCATTAATATGTTTTACCATGAGGTGACTAACGACCAGGCCACTATTTATGATTATTTGGAACTTTAACTTTGCAGACCTGGCAGTGAAGCAAACAGATCTGACCACGCACTACTAAACTCTCAATTTTATACTGAGACTTTTACTTTTTTGGATTTAGCATTCATAGCTACCCAGCTAGGAAGGCTCAAGATTAGCCATTGCCAGTTTTAGTTGTTCAAATATTAAAACAAATTTTCAATTCAGTATATAGGCTTCACATCTGTACAAATGGAGAATGTAAAAGTTTCTTAAGGCCTACAGCACTGATGAATAAAACTTATTATATTAAGAAAAGACAACAGGTATTCATTTCCATATAATTTTTATGTCAAAGCCATAGGGAAACAGTGGAGAGGGGCTAAAGAGCTGCATGCGGCACCAGAGCCACAGGTTGCCTACCCTGCACTAGACTTTTAGGTACCTGTATTTCTACATTTCACAGCTAAACACTGCATCAATAATAATAATTGTTCATTAGTGTTATAATGTATATAACACATTATATATATATATATATATATATATATATATATATATATATATATATATATATACATATATACATATAAGAACTCCATATACTTTATTAAATTATACTTTATTGAAATCAATACATTTTTTTTCACTCAGTTGTCATTAACACACAGGTCTGAAATACACACACATGCACAAACAGGACCTATGCATGCACAAAGTGGAGAGATGTCAGAATGAGGGGGCTGCCTTGGTCAGGCGCCCCAAGCAGTTGGGGGGTTCAGTGCCTTGCTCAAGGGCACCCCGGCAGTGCCCAGGAGGTGAACTGGCACCTCTCCAGCCACCAGTCCACGCATCGCATTTGGTCCGGACGGGGACTTGAACCGGCGACCATCCCGGTTCCCAACCCAAGTCCCTATGGACTGAGCTACTGATGAGTAATTAATTAGTTGATTGGCAGAAAACTAACTGGCAACTGTTTGGATTATGACTAAATCATCTAAGCCTTTTTATAAGCAAAGATTCCCCCAAAATTCCTGGTGCAGCTTTTCTTATTGCTGCAGTTTTCTCTGCTTTTTATCACTGTAAACTCGCTATCTTTGGGTTTTGATGGGACAAAACAAAACATTTGAAGATGTTGACAAGGACTCTAGGAAAAATTTAATGGCCATTTTCACTAGTTTTGATATTTTATAGATCAAATTATTGAACAAGGAAGAAAAAGCAATAAAATTATCAAAAAAAATAAATAAATAAATATTGCCCCTGTATATAGCCCAATAGCCCAACAATGGAAGGGACAAATCTGCTGCTTATTTTCAGTTGTGCAATGTAACTAACTATTTACTCAGGTACAGTACTTACATACATTTCAGAGAACTCGTACTTCACTTGGGAATGTCCGTTTAATGTTGCTTTATGCTTCTACTCCACTACATTTTCAGAGGGAAATGTTGCACTTTTTATTATACAGCTTCAGGGCTGCTCCTGACCAATTTGGCACCCTAGGCAAGATATCTGCTGGTGCCGGTTAGGGACCGTGGCGAAATTTATGCTGCCTGCCAGAGAGGCAGAAAGATGCCAGGCAGGCAGAAATATTATTTTATTATTATTTAAAGACATATGGCTATATGTACTGTTGTTGTTTTGTAGTGTATTCTTGTCTAATTTTTCGAATAGAATGGGGAAGAAAAAAAAAAGAAAGAAAACCTCACTCCCTGGCGCCCTCTGGCATGCTGGCCCCTGTAGCATTTTCCTCATCTGCCCTATGGGTGGCACGGCCCTGTACAGCTTTAGTTATTTTGTACATGCAGATTGTTAATACAAAATATAAATTCACTGATAAATTATGATATATTATTATGGGTTAAGCTACCCAGTAGATATATGAACTAGATGGAATTAATGCATCAGTAATCAATACTATAACCCAGTAACATAAAATACATTATTCTGAAATCAACCATCTTGCATAATGAGTATTTCTACTTTGGGTAGCTATTTTAAGTTGGCTACATTCTTTTACTTATTTTCACTACTACTACTAATAATAATAATAATAATAAGAAGAAGAAGAAGAAGAAGAAGAAGAAGAATATTAATAAAAACCTTTATTTGTATACCACAGAACTTTTGGTTGTAAGCAGTGGTGGATGAAGTGCCTGAAAGCCACACTTGAGTCAAAGTACAGATGTCTCATCAGAAAATGACTTTGGTAGAAGTTAAAGTTAACTATTAGAATATTACTTATGTAAAAGTCTGAAAGTATCGCTTATTTACTGTACTTAAGTATCAAAAGTGATTTTATGATATCAATTGTACATAAATATTGAAAGTAAAAGTAATTGCTGGTAATAATGAAGCAAGCGGTAAGAATTTATGAGGTTTATGAGGTTTATTTCTGCATAACATGTATACATGGAGTGTCAGAAATGTGGTCTTTTTCACAACTTAAAGGAATGAAATAACAAAATCCAGTATTTCTTTCCCTCCACTCCTTCATTCCCTTCCTCCCTTCCTTTCCTACTTTGTAGTAAGTAACAAAGATGCTTTGAGTAAATGTAGGGGACTAAACGTACACATCTATTCACAAAATGTAGTGGAGTAAATGTGAAAGTTTGCAGAAATGTAAAAACTCAAATAAAATACAGGTACTCCCCCTCTAAAATAACTTAAGTAGGCCTACTGTGATGAAGTTTAATTAATTCGTTACATTCAACCACTGCTTGTAAAAGAGTGTTTTAACATTCTGGTATTGCTCTGTTTACTTCGGATAAGTAAAAGATCCGAGTACTTCTTTCACCAGTGCTTACTTTCAGTACTTTAAGTACATTTCGCTTTGGTATAAAGACTTTTACTCCGGAAAATGATGCGACTACTTCTTCCGCTAAAGTATCGCTGATACAAAACAATTTATATTCAAACATTGTAACGGCGGTGGGAGAGGGTGCTCCGACTCTTTTTGGGCCCGTAGAAGGTGGCTCTTGCCTCCCGTGGAGCTCTGCAGATGCCCCATCTCTGAGAACCGCTGACCTGTCGGGTTGCCATGTTTGACTGCCTCAGACCTGGCATCCCTTTCTGCCAGGCTGCCACCGGAACACATAAACGCCCCCCCTCCCTTCTTCTTCTACGGATGCTGCAGTAAAGTTGGCCGCGCGTGCGCAATTTCGGTCCTCTTTTTCTTGGAAGGTAAGTGTGGCATGGCGCGTGTTTCTGCCTTGGGGGGGATAAACGGGACACTTAACGGTTTTTTAAGTGAACGGATGACGGATTCAGAGGTACGAAAGTGTCCGTGTAGCGGTCTGAGCACCTGTGGAAGTAGTTATTTAATTTCTCGGTGGATGTAGTCGGTGGCAGGGCAGGGTGTGGGAGTCCATGTTCCAGCTAACGTTACCAGATTCAATCAAAGGGACATGCGGCCTTCGGCAGCGCGGTCGGTGGAAGTCGCTTGTCATTCTCTGCGCTAATGTCTGCTTAATTTTTCGTAAGAATCCGCGGTGTATTTGTCATCCGACGTTTTAAATGTCGACCATAAAAACACAAGGCCCGCACACCAGCCGCTGTCGACCGAGCGTCAATCCCTGCTTTTATTTGGACGGAGCTGAATGGAGCGGCTAGCGTTAGCGTGTTAGCATCCCATTAGCTAATAGACGGATAACGGTACTCGCTGTTTATGAAGCGGCAGCGCACATTGGCTGCGTAATAAACATCACGACAGCAGAAGGTTATCTCAACAAGGCGTGTTAATTTTGACACGGACCGTTTAAACCGAAATATCTAAGATAATGTCAGCTAATGTTGGCGTGTGTGACGTTATTGTCAGTTGGCTTTGTACCGTTATCTGGCGCTGTTGTACTTGTAAACTCCAGGCCGGCTAACTTGCCTCCGCTAGCTTATGTGTTTATGTCAGATTACTTAAATTACTCCCTGTAGTCCCTCTAAAGAGTTAATGTTTATATTTATAAAGTATTGTCGGCTGTTGTGTGAGCTAGTCGGCTAATGTTAGTTTTGATGAGTTGTGAAGTTCACTTAATGTCTGCTAACATGATGAAAACTAGTGGTAGACCTGAAAGTGGCGCAGCCGCCCAGCCTCGTGTTGAGCCGGGCAGCCTGTCTGAGCTTCCACGTTTCGGTGCCGCTGTATGTGTATGTAGTTTAACTAAAATAACCGGAGTGGATTAAATGTGATCTGTGGAAAAGATTATGAGGATGCCACTTTTTCCCGAGATCTCGCGATATTGATTTACAGGGTGAACGCACAGTGGGGCCCTGCAGTGGTCCCGAGCAAAGCCAGGGACGGAGCCGTTAAACTGGTGTTTGACCCGCTAGAATTTGGTCAGATGTAAACAGTGAGAAGATACTTAAATTATAGTATCAAGAAATAACATTTATACTCATCAAAATTTACAGAATTCCTCAAACTGGGGTTTTCCCACAGTTTCTTGTCGTGTTTTAGGTGCTTTTCCCTGAAGGTTTTAAATGCAGAATTTTATAATCAGAGTTTTATTGCCAAATAGGTTTGTACATACATTAATTTATTTTGGTTCATAAAGATAAACACAGTGCAAAAGTCAAGAGAAGTTATAAAAATAGAACAATTTATGCTATAAAATATAAAGATATAAAACAAGTGTGTAAAAAAAAAAAAAAAAAGAAAAGAAAAACAAATTAAAGTTTGCAGTGTAGTAGTTGTGTGAGAAAAGGTGAAATAATGGCCAGAGAGTGTAGAAGTTGACAGCAATAAGTACAAGGTACAAAGAATATGCACTTATAGGAATTTCTCATGTGTTTCAGGTAGGATTAGATGACTGCCAAACTTGTAACGCTGTGCTTCAATGCACGTTCATTTGCTTATGTCAGCTGTTCAAGTAGACACCTTAAAACTATTGATCTTAAAACTAAAATGTAATGCGATCAAGATTGTTAATTTTTCTTGTCACCAATTTGCATGAAAAACAAAACTGTTAGCCTGTCACTCCTACCCTGTCTGTTGCTTCTAGCTCCACTTCCATTGGTTTTTCACAAATCAGCAAAGTACTAAAACAGCCGAGTATGACATGCTTTAGTGGACTCTTTAGTGGACATATGGCCTTAAAGTGTCAGACAAGAGCATATCAGCCAGCCAAACAGGAAGTGTCTGCCTTACTGACACTACCTTAATATAAAGCATAATGTAAACATTACTGCCACATTAGGGCTGCAACTAATAATTATTTTTATCATTGATTAATATTTCTTCTTTTTCTTTTTGTTGATAAAAATGTCAAACTAGAGAAACATGCCCTCTTCAAATGGTATCTTATCTGACCAATAGTCCAAAGCTGTTCATAGTTGTATGTATGACAATTAAATGGATCAAATTCTCACATTTTAAGAAGCATGAAACCAGCAAATGTTTGACCTGTAGCTTAAAAAATGATTAACACAACTATTTGATAATCAAAATAGTCGCCAATTGTCTATATCAGGGTTGGTCAGTACCACAATCAATCATTTCATTGATAAACTTGTATTTGTTAAGCATTTGTCTTGTCATCACTGCAACTAATTGTATATTTTCCGAGTTTAATAGTGAAGTCATTAATGTGTAAATATCTTTTGCAGCACCCCTGACCCATCGCACCATGGCAGATCCCGATCTTGACTTCACGACTGGCGAGTCTGGCGCCTCCGCCACTTACCCTATGCAGTGCTCTGCTCTGCGTAAGAACGGGTATGTGGTGCTGAAGGGACGTCCCTGCAAAATTGTGGAGATGTCCACCTCCAAGACCGGCAAGCATGGACATGCCAAGGTAAGCTCATCTTCAGAGCTTGGTTATGTGGCCCCTTAAAAATAAGAGCAGCTGTAAAGTGACATTGCAAAGTTTAAATGGAGTTTAGACATTAAAAAAAAACTGCAGTGTCAAAGATGAGCTTGGCAGAGACCCGAGGCTCAGTTTGGGCCTTGAGAATCTCAGGTTTCAGACCAGCCTGATCCAAGCTGCTTCAAGTGTTTTAGTATGCACTGCCTTTCTTATCTTTTTCTTTAAACAACAGGGTGCTCCCAGGTGTACTTTGCCCTCCTGGGACTTGGTCACAATAAATAGTAAAAACTGAGATTCAGTGTTGCCTTATTTGTGTGTGATTTTAAACCTTAGGAGATGTGCAGTACATTGGAAACACTAAACACTTGCTTCCTCAGCTGGGAGGGAAAACAATATCATTGAGTACACCATGTATCATGATCTCTCCAGGGACTTCAAATGGAGAATAGCCTTGTAGCTAATTCTGATGCATTTACAGCAACTTCTATTAATCTGCACCGTCCCTGTTATACAGTAAATGATTATGACCAGTCTAAATTGGGTCATTAAATAAAGGATGTCTTCAGGTCCTTAAAGTCTTAATGTATTAAGTTCAGTTTTTTAAATGTTAGACCTCAGAAGTCATTGCATAGTCTTTTTTTTTTTTTTTAATTTTTTTTTTTTTTTTTAAAATGAGGGCTTAATTGATACACATTTATCTGATTTTTTTTTTAATTTCTTTTTGTCAGATAACTTACTCTTCTGCATGTGTTTGAATCCTCAGTCCAAATTTATGTTAAAAGTCTTCAAACCTACCACTGAAACTAATAGTCTTTTTACTCGCCTGTTGGCAATATGTAGATTAACCTAACTCACTTTGATGACCATATTCTTACATAAAACCTACCTCTGCATGGGACCACATACTAATGTTTACATTTTTCTGCAACACTTGAATAAGGAAAAGATGATTTGCCCAAAATTCAGTCTTAAAGTTGGTTAAAAAAAGTATTAAAACAAGTGTCTTATGGGGCGTTGGTGGCTTAGTGGTAGAGTAGGCGCCCCACGTACAAGGCTGTTGCCGCAGTGGCACGGGTTCGAGTCCAGCCTGTGGCCCTTTGCTGCATGTAATCCCCACTTAACTGTCCTGTCAATTAAAGGCAAAAAATGCCCCCAAAAATATCTTAAAAAAAAAAACAAAAAACAAGTGTCTTATACCTGCAGATACCATCTTTTATAAGTTAATGTTGACACAAAACAAAAATCCCTCTCTCCATAATTTTAAATGATTAATGTCTTACTGAAATCCAGCTTCAACTGGATATCCATCTTTTTTGTGGTGGTTTTGCATCATATTGTTCTATATTTTCTTTTGATTTGTTGTGTTCTGCTGTCATATATTAATGTTTTGTCTTGTTATCTGCACACATTAACTCCTGACAGGTTTCTTAAATACTTGACATCACTGTGTAATGAACGTAATGTTCCTTTGTAGGTTAACCTGGTTGGTATCGACATCTTCACCAACAAGAAGCATGAAGATATGTGCCCCTCCACCCACAACATGGATGTTCCCTCCATTAAGAGGATAGACTACCAGGTACGTAGTCAGTCCAAACATCTCTGGAACTTTCTCATCACACAAGTGTCACTGCAGTTAACAAAAGAATGCATAACTCCAATTAGAAAGGACATGCGACCCTGTGTTCTGTACCAGCTTTTCTTGAGCAAGTTCAGAAGCTGCAGGCTGGAAATGTGCCATTTAATCTGATCACGGGTACATTTCTTGTCAACGTTACGAATGTTTAACATTAATTTTCAGTAAAGGCAAAAAAAATCTGAAATACTTTTAATATTGGCTTGAAGTACAATAATTCTACTTGTAATCAAGTTGTTTACTCACCAATGTTTATCATCTTTCAATATGAAGAAGAAATATGGTATGTCAACAGCATTTCTGACTGAAGTTGAGCTAAGCATAATTATATTGGGATATTTGAAATATACCAGGTTGAATCTTTTTTTTTTTTTTTCATTGACATTTTTGCAAAGAAGAGCAGTGTCATTCATGCTCTAGCATTAGGATTAAACTGATTTGAGGTTGAATGCTGGAGGACACCTGACTGAGCAGCAACCTCTGAGACTGAAAAATGAAGTCACCACAGAAGTGGCAAAAACCGCAGTTCCTCTATTGGCCACTTTAGGCTGGCTCCAAGAGCAAGTCAGTCTTCATAGACCCGCATGTTAAATGCCCAATTTAACAGCAGATATAACCATGTTGACAGCGTGATACAAAAAACAATTATGGTCTCTATAGCAGATTTCAACATTCATGACTACTGTACAGGGGGTGAATTTTTATATAATTCAACCAATTTACATTATATCAAGGCTTAAACTTGTGCATAATTAAGGGCATGGCCATTTTGAGTGACAGGAGGGTGCCTTCTGTTGACAAGTAGCAACCATGGTGACAGTGTTGGTTGGATAATGTAACCATGGCATAATCCCAGGTTCAGAGTAGAGGCGTAGCCATACCTATTGATATTTCAGTATTTTCAGGTCATGAAAGTCAACGGTTAAGTTTTGGTTGCTGAAAGCATTTGATTGTACTAAAAGATCTTCTAAGGAGTTGGATATTTAGTTTTTTGGTAAGTACATTTTTAATGGCTTTAAACCCATTTTTTGCTAGTGAGAAATAGCGCAAGCATGATCGAAGTTAACGGTCGCTGTAAATGCGCCTCGCTAACAAAGCTAGAGTTGCAGGTATCTCCACGCTCTCATCCAAATATGGCCGCTTCAGACTCCTAGAATCCAAGACTTGAAGCTTTCAAAACAGTTGGTGATGTCGCGGTGGCTACATCCGTTATTTTATACAGTCTGCGCACCTGGCGCTAAAGTCAGTAACCTGGCTGTGCTCCGTTGCAAATGAAATGATAATTGTATTTACCTTCTTTTTAGATTAGGATCAAAAGTGTTGTGGAGTTGCAGCTCATTTAATTGACAGTTTTCTAATGTGTCCTCACTTCCCAGTTGGTCAACATCAATGATGGCTACATGTCTTTGATGAGCGACAACGGTGACATCAGGGAGGACCTGCGTGTCCCTGAGAGTGAAGTGGGCAAGGAAATCGAGGCAAAGTTCGAAGCCGGTGATGAATTCATGGTACGTATTATATCTCTGGGCTTCTTAATTATGGATGTAAATCTGTTCTCACCTGATGAACCATTGCACATGTATATTAAAATGTTTTAGAGGGTCAGAAGATACTCAGTGGTGCGGTCCAATTCCTAGGCTGTAAGCATTTTGAATCATGTTTCATAGTCATGACGCCTGACGCCAACTTGTAAATGACGATATGGCAAATTCTCGACATTGTTTGCAGCATTAATAGCATCTTGAGATGAAGCAGAAATGTGTCTCCCATGTGTTTGTATCTTTGATATTGTTAATTTTCACACTCCACTGAACGCAGACAGGATTCAGTCCTGAAGTAGAGCAGGAAGTTGTCATGTGGGGAAAATGTGAGGAGTGTGAGCTGCATGTGTAACGTTTCAGATGATTGACTTGAACATGTTGTGTGCGCTCTCCGCAGGTCACCGTGATTTCTGCCATGGGGGAGGAATGTGCTGTCGCTACCAAGGTCTTGGCCAACAAATAGGGAGACGGACTTTGCTGCCCAGGCAACAAGCACCACCCACAACCAGTCTCTTGCATTCTCATTGGTTCTGTCACCAAAGCGTCGGCCTTCACAGACAACCTCAATCATTCTGTTGTGATTCCCATCATTGATCTTTTTTTTTTTCTCCCCCTTTCGTTTCTCTTTTCCATTGCTGTTGGGTAGTTCCACTGCAGCTCGCTGCGTGGTCCTCTGCCTGATCACTGAGGTTTTGTTTGGCAAACAATCTACTTTATATAAAACAACTTCAAAAATAATGATCAGTTGCTCATTCCTGCTTATTTTTGCCTTCAAAGTGTTGGTTTTGCCACTCACATTCCTGAATGTTTAAATAACAACGGGATTCAGCTTTTGTATGATTATTTTTTTATATTCTTGAATATAGCAGGTCTAAAGCCTTTTAGAGGGAGTGGGAGGGGAGGGGGGGCAGTTTTTGAGTTATTAAAGCAGTGGGAGGGAGGGGTAGCCCCTGTAGATGCTAAATTCTGGTTTAGGCCGTCCCTCTAGCAGCCATACCGCTTTCCAGCATGGCCTTTGCTCTGTTTCCTGAGTGGATTGGGCTCGACAAGGTCCGTTTTTCCTCCTAACTGCTGGGATTGGTGGTGGCTAGCACTTATGAGCACTTGAGGTCCACCCCAGCATGTCAAAGCTCTAAAACCAAGAAAAGAGAAGCGTTCTTTTTTTTTTTTTTCCCTCCCCCCTAAGAACAACAGAAACAAACTTCAGTGATTTACCCTCGTGATGCCAGTCTCTTGTCTGTGTAGAAGTTTGAGGGGCGTGAGGGTCCTGTGCGCTCACACCTCTCGTCCACCGGGGCAGTCGAGGGCTCGCCCAGCTGCCCCGGCCATCCCCCAATACAAAAGGAGTGTTATATTTTGTTTTGAGAGGCATGAGTGTGTAGCGGTGTGGGCCTCCGAAATGTGGGAGGCGGTTTGCAGTGAGGCGTGTGTTTCTTTTGAGGGACTCGATCGGGTTGGGGAGGGTGGTAGAGTTGCAAACTTTTTGTTCACTCGAGGCCTTTGTCACCTGACTGGAGATGGCAAAAATAAAACGATGAAACAAATGGACAAAAACTGCAAACTATGTCTGGTTTTCTGTCTCTAATGTATCCAGTATTTTAAAGGTTTAGCCAGGAGGTCAAAGTGATGGTGTAGCTCATTTAGCGACAAGGGCAGTGAGGGCGAAGTTGGCCCCAAATTCCAGGTATTTGCCCCATGAAACACATTCAAGGGAGCAAAGAAAATGTGCTTGTGTATGCAAACACCATTGAGGGCACAAATTGTTCAATGTTGAAAAAAAATTCTATGCTCAGTGATCATAAATGAAGCACGTAAATAATCGTAAAATAGTTTGAAAAATAGTACATTTTGTAGCTTTTACTGAAACCTGCTGAAATGTGTACTCTACTAAAGATGTGTTGATAAACTTAAGGTTGAAAACAAGTCAGATCTGCAAAAATAGAAGCACTTTTTACCATTAAATGCAGTACTTTCAAAATGCTGTTGCCTTTATTGCGAGCTCTACTAGTTCTCCATCATTAAAAGTACTGGCAAATACAAAAAGCTGAAGTCCTACTTTCAGATTTTTACTTAAGGTAAAGTGTCAGTGATACTTAAGACAAGTATCAAAATTAAAGTTTATAATGTGAGGCGTAAAATGCATTAACCAAAGTACAAGGTAATGTTGACTGAAATGTTACTATACTGGGGTTTATAGTGAACAGTGGCTCACATAGAGCATGTTTCATGTGTCAAATCATTCACTGAAAATTGACCAGAACACCTGGCAGAAAAACATTGATGCATAAGATGATAGGCCCTTGAACACAAAAAAACTGAGCTTCAGTATGTGATTTCAACTGCAGATGGTGGAAACATACCTCTTGGAACAGAAGCTGATACTCCTTATCAGACACACTCAAGACAGCACCCAAGACAAAACATAGGAAACCAAAGAAAGTCTATTGTATGGTTGAGCCTAATACTTGGATAAAACAAATATCTGGTACAGATAATGTGCTTTTTACAAGTACGAGTATCGTGATTGAAGTATGTCGTCATCTGTACATATGATAAATCCTAATTTGGGTAGCTGTGCTTAATCTTAAACTCTTGTGATTAAAAAATGATCTGAAACTCAATTCTGAGGCTGTTCTCATAGGTAATAAATCATGTAACGTCTGATCAATCCATACAAATTTATACAACAGATAGTGGTGTACTTGCTTATTCCTAATCTGAAGTGCTAAAAACTCCTCAGCTGCCAAACATAGATTGCTAAAGGGGGAATTACACCCATCTTCAAAACTTATATGTTATTCCTCTGATCTAAGTAAAAAAAACTATTAGTAAAATTTAACAACTCTTAGAAATCCAAAATCTAGAGTGCTAAAACTCAAATGTGTGATGTCATAGGGTATAAAGTCTGGAGCTCCTCCATAGATGCTGAATGGTGAAAGGTGTACTAGATGACACTGACAGCAGCCGGGGGAACGCTCTGGGTATATGGGTACATTTTCTGTTTCAGAGCTGAGACCACGACAATAGAATAAAGCTCATTCAGGTATTTAAAAAAAGAGAAAGACAAAGTCAGGCTCCCATTCATTGTCTGTGGGGCACCTCCTCTCTAGGGCTGCAGCCATGTAGAGATTTCATGGTATACCGTCGTATAAAAGATGACGGTTATCATGCCGTGCCCTTTTGTTTATCTGTGGTATGAAAAAAGGCAACCAGACAGAATCTCACCTGCGTGTGTGCATTTCCTTTCCTCATTGATTGTTTTTCTTTTATTGACGTACATTGTACAGCACACAGCAATGGAAAAGGTTATTCTCCAGATGAACAACAGCAATTCTCACAATGTCTCAAAGACAAAACAGTAATAATAAGACAAAAGTAGAAAAAGGAAAACGTAACAGAAACGTTTGTCCCACCTAAAGGGCCATCGCACCCCCAACCCCATTTAGGATCCCGACCACTGTCTCCTGACAAAATATTAGTTCCAAAAGGCTTTTAAGGCTCGCTGAGGCTGAGCTCCACATCTCTGTTGCTGATTCCTTTGCCTCATGCACATAGTCTAAGTACATGATATCTAGGTATGTCAGAACCCATGCCCAAAAAGAGAGGGAGTGGGGCGATTTGTGGTGTGTGGCAACCAATTTTTTCACTGCTGTAAGCACGGCTAATAATGCTCTCTTTTTGATCATGGTCAAGTCCAGCTCTGACAGATCATTTAGACCGAGTAAAACAGGCAAAGGAGGCATGCAGATCTCAAATGTATCAGAGGGGTTAGAGGTAACCATTTCCCAGAATCTGGCCACTGGGGAACATTCCCTAAACATATGGAAGTAAGTACCAAAAGCATTTATGGAACACAGTACAGCTAGGGTCCACAGTTATTTTCATTGAACACAGCTTCCTCGGCATCGCATACACTCGATGTATAACTGCCTCAGACTTTTTCCACATACACCCAATAAAAAATGGTTTCAAGTTACAGTTAAAATAAAGCATTTGGTCAACCAAAAAAACCCCTTCTAATTTCATTCCTTTAAGGGTCGGTGTGACTGATTACAATTATAGTAATTGCGTGATACTGTATGCCATGAAACTGTGATATTTTCTGATATGGTTATCATACTGTAAAAATCTAATTTGTTGCAACCCTACTCCAGACATTATACCCTATGACATCACATGTTTGGGACTCACTTCTTTGGTTTTTAGCTTTGAGAGGGAGTAGCTCGTGTTCACAAATATTGATTGAACTCTCCTAGGTCATAGAAATAACATTTTTATTTAGGTGATGTTCCCCTTTAAAGCGAGCCTTGCGATTCACAACCACTGAGAACATAAAAAGACTGGAATAATTCAGATTTAATTATATGTAAGCATAACTGTGCTCAGAAGAGCACAAACAGGATTACAAATGTGGATCTTTTATTTATCTTTTGTATGCCCTTTGTCATGACAACATACAAACAATGGTAGTCAAACTGCACGCAACAACGTGAACTAGTCCTGTGATCAGGTCAGCCAACAGAAATGGCTGCGCTTACTCATGAATGCACGCACGTGCTCTCTCTCTTTCTTTCCTGGTTTAGATCCTCAATTTTATCAGGTCATGTGACTGCCTGCAAGGGGTTTTTTTTTGTTCACAATGGTCAATTACAAAAACAGTGCCTCATACCGTTTTCACAAGGACATCATGTAACAGGCTACATGTTACTAAAGCAACAATAAATACAATATTTATTTTTGTTGTTTTAATAAGTAATGGTAAATATTTTTGTTCAAAATAAAAAAATAAGGTTTAGAATGAACATGATTATTGCCTCTCCATGGCCCCCACTGGTCGCTTGGCCTAGGAACACCCTCCATATAGGCAACCCAGTTTACAATTATATAGTATACGAAAGGTAGTTAGAAAATGGCAACAAAAAGCTTAAGCCAATATAAATGGTTTGAACTTCTACTCTCTGCCACTGATTATACAAGCTTGACTCAAACTTGTATGAGGAAAACAAGCCAATACATCAACAATGCCGGGGTATGTACTGAATGTTTGGAAACCTGGTCACTTTTCTTGTGCGCCTGAAGCATCTTTTGTTGTGTATCTGCAATTGAAGTCATGGCAGCAGAGAAAGACTCAGACACACCCTGCCTGAACGTCCCCAGTGGTGATGTAACGATGACTACTCACTCGTGCATGTCTGCATGCTGAGCCACAAATGGCACCACGATGGAAAGAAGGATGTATGTGAACCATCTGACCGGTTATGGTTTCTCTGACTCATCTGGAGGGATTTTCTTTTCTCTCTCTCCTTCTGTTCATACAAATGCAGCTGAATGAGCAGGGCTGGGTCTGAGGCCCAGGGATGTGTGTGTGTGTGTGTGTGTGTGTATGTGTGTATGTGTGTGTGTGTGTGAGGTTGTGGTTGTGAATAATTGACCAGGCTCAGCAGGTTTATTATCAGGGCGTGTTTGGGCTGTAGTTGACCTTTGGACCTGCATCGTACCATTGAAACAACAGGCGAAACTTCAACTCTAAAATCCCCATTTTCAGACAAAACTATGTACAATTTAAATGTAACTATCGCTATTGCAGATAAAATAAATCTAAAAGAGACATTTGACAGTTAGTTATGAGTTCGGCAGTGCCGTCAGTCTCCTAACAACTCCTTAATCGAGGTATTTTGCCAAATTCATGTATGGAAAATGTTTCTTTCTGCAGGGATACTGGGGGTTACCATATTTGGTAAGGGCGTTCCACGCGGCACGAAGTACGTCCCTTCAACGTCACCTCCGGTTCTCTCTTTCCCGTCCGATCCCCTAACATGGCGCCGGTAAGTCGTGGCAGCTCCTCTGAAGTTTGGGCAATTTATTGTTAATTCACCCGCCCTCTCTCAATTATACCCGTCATTGTGTACTAAAATAAAACACAGCTCAAAGACTACAGCTTTGTGTTCAACATTGAGGGGTTTTCTAGGAAGGGAGACCAAGAAGCTAGCAGAGTTAGCATTAGCTCGTCTGACACATGTTTCATTCATTAGTCCGTGACAGGATGCCAGTCTCTCTAGAAAAAAACTGTGTTTTTTTTTTCATATCAGTGGTCTTAATCTACTAGAATGGTAGACTTGATGTTGCATAGTCTGCATACTTCAAAGCCCTATAGTATTTTCGGCATAACTTTGATAGTAGTTATCCTTGTAATGATTCAAAATAAAAAAGAAGTTAATCTCAGGAGATGTCTATCCTGATGTATGTTAAATTCTCCAACGATATGACAGAACCCTCTAAATCCCCCAAAAGAAAATAATTGCATCAGAGTTTGCCTTAAGAATTACAACCAAAGAGTAGAAACAGTAATACATGTTAAGTGTAAAAGGTGCAAAGCTAACACAAGTGCCTCATAGAATAACAAAATGAGATAAGGTTAGTGAATTAAGTAAAATGAAATTATATGTAATTTTAAAAAGTAATATCTTGCATCATATTGAATAGTAATATCGGCGGTTATGTTAAAAAAAAAGTAATATTGCATGTTATTGAAAAATTAATGATGCACATGATACTGAAAAAGTATATTGACCATGGAACTTGCAGTTTATGGTCCTCATTGTCAGCACTGATTTAAAAAGAAAGAAGAAAGAAACGAGGGCTGGTTGGCTGAATTAATGAATGAAGTTGCCACCTGTCACTGTTTATTTATTAAAGGTTTTGTACATTAGTGAAAGAAAATTGACAAAGCACTGCTGCCTTTTTTTAAGGCGCTAGTAAGTTTTTAGCATGTCGAATCAATTTCAAATAAATTGTTTCCAAAACCCTTGTATGGCTCAGTAAGTGATATAAGGCAATGATATGTAATTGTGTTCACATGTAACAGTGTCTGTTAAATGAGTAGCTATTCAACAAAAATGTGTTGAATTTCTAATTACAATTAGAAATTCAGCACATTTTTGTGACTAAACTGTCAACAAGTTTTACTAGCTCACATTGACATGAGCTTTTTATGAAGATAAACTAAACAACTAAAGAGCTACCAGAATACTGAATGAGTCAAGTTAAGCAGGATGATAGTGGTGAGACTAAATCAAATATTGATATGTTGTAAGATTGCAGATATCTTTACTTGAAAGATTTATTTTGTAATGAAGAACACGGTGCATTAACAGTGTGTTGGAGATAAGATACCTAATCATCACAGGTGTCTTTTATATGTTCACCACCAGTAGAAATAAGAAAGTAAGAACTCTTCTGTGCATTATTTATGGTAGAGGTGACTAATTAAAGTCAGTATCAGATGTGTGCTGCTGCTAACACATAGTTTCTGACACTATCCCTTCTTTGTTTTTTTTAAACTCGCAGCTCAAACAGAAGAGACCAACTGTTGGCAAGAAGGCCAAAAAGGGAGCTTCATGGAAGTTCACCTTGGACCTGACCCACCCTGTGGAGGATGGAATCCTGGACTCTGCAAACTTTGTAAGTCTCACTACAAGTGTTACTGCATGTGTTAAACCCTGTGTGTGTAACGAGACTTTGGTTAGCAATCACGAAAATTGGTATACAAAAGAAAAAAACCCCAGAAGATTTCTCTTGCAAGTCATTTGACACATTTCCAAAATTAATCATAAAAGGGTTAATTTAGCTATCTTTGCAAGCAGCTAACCCTGTGTCTGGACTAGGGCCCCCTTCCCTAGCTCCAAATATACTAGGGTTCTCTTCCCTAGTGCGTCACTGTGTTCTGTCCAACAGGAAATCTTCCTTAAAGAGAGGATAAAGGTCAACGGAAAGACGGGGAATCTGGGTAACATCGTCCAGGTCGGCCGCATGAAGAACAAGATCAATGTCACGTCTGAGAAGCAGTTCTCCAAAAGGTGAGGAAAGATGTGCTACAGTTCACTTTATTGAACACACACACACACACGTAAACCTCTGCAAATTGTTGTGTTATCACTATAGTCTAAACTCCAAATACTGTTACCTGCATCAAAAATGGAAATACTTTTATATGTATTCACATTTTTTTTACCAAGAATTATACTTATGTTATTTTAAATTCTGGGACTAAATGACCCAACTTCTCTCCCACCAGGTATCTGAAGTACCTAACGAAGAAGTACCTGAAGAAGAACAACCTCCGCGACTGGCTGAGAGTGGTGGCATCCGACAAGGAGACGTACGAGCTGCGTTACTTCCAGATCAGTCAGGACGACGAGGAGTCGGAGACAGATGAATAAACAGCTGTCTGTGTGTCGGGAGAATAAATGTAGAAAAGAACATTTCTGTCTTATGTTTTTATTGTCTTGTTCTCAAAAACCATCTGTGCGCACCTAAATGTTTGACAGGTGTGTAGAAAGTGTTGTTTACTGCTAGCATATGTGGGTATTTCTGTGTTCACATGTTTCTTCGGGTACACAGACAAGTGTGTCACAGTACTTCTATATAGTTCAAGATTAATTGGTTGTCAATCTACATCACGGGTGAAATACAAAATAGAAGTTCGTGCAACACAGGAAAAAACAAAACTTTTATGGTGAAGTATGGAGGATGAGTTAAGGAGTCTTACAGCTTGAGGTAAGATACTGGTGATACACTTGCCAGACAGCAGCAGGATTAGCAGGCTGTTGCTGAGGTGGGTATTGTCTTTTAGTATCCTTTGGGCTCTGCACTTCACTGATGGCTGGCACATTGGTACAAATGTAGTTCTGGGTGAAGTTAATCACTCGGTGCAGAGCCTTCCTGTCCTGGGCTATGCACAAACCATACTAATTTATAATGGTTCGAGTCAGGATGCTCGATTGTTCCTCTGTAAAAGCGGACAACAACCTGGTAAAGGAATTTTGCCCTCTTAAGAAATATTTAAGCCATCTCTGAGCTTTTTCTGCATTGTGGTGGTGTGTGATGTCTGGTTCTCTGTGATGCTGATTCACTTGCTCCACTGATAAGACAAACATGTATCTAAGCCTCCCTTTTTTCTAAAGGCAGTAGTTCTCTGTGCACCAATCTGAAAGATTGATGCCTTCCCATGTATGTGCAGTAGATACAGATAAACACATGTATAATATAAATACATAGATTTATATAGCCTGTCTATGTACAGTATCTCACATAAGTGAGTGCACCCCTCCCATTTTTGCAAATATTTCATTATATCTTTTCATGGGACAACACTATAGAAATGACACTTTGATATAACTTAAAGTAGTCAGTGTACAGCTTGTATAGTAGCATAGATTTGCCTTCCTCTGAAAATTACTCAAAACACAGTCATCAACATCTAAACAGCTGGCAACATAAGTGAGTAATACAGTGAACATGTCCAAATTGGGCCTGAAGTGTCAATATTTTGTGTGCCAACCATTATTATCTAGCACTGCCTTAACCCTTTTGGGCATGGAATTCACCAGAGCTCACAGGTTGCTTCAGGAATCCTCTCCCACTCCTCCATGATGACATCATGGAGCAGATGGATGTGAAGACACCTTGTGCTCCTCCACCTTCAGCTTGAGGATGGCCCACAGGTGCACAGGTGAGTTTAGGGCTGGATGCATACTTGGCCAGTCCATCACCTTCACCTTCAGCTTCCTCAGCAAGGCAGTTGTCATCTACTAGGTGTGTTTTGGGTCATTATCATGTTGGAAAACTGCATTGCAGCTCAGTTTCTGAAGAGGAGCGATCATGCTCTGCTTGGAATTCATGTTTCCCTAAATGAACCGAGCTCCCCAGAGCCGGCAGCACTCATGCAGCCCCAAACCATGATGCTGCCACCACTATACTTGACTGTAGGCAAGGGACAGTTGTCTTGGTGCTCTTTCAGCATGTGTGGCACGTTGGTGACGGGCCGCTGCGGCAACAGCCTTGTACATGGGGCGCCTGTTCTACCCACTAATTCACCGACGCCCCACACCCTATTGATATTAATGGGCCTCATATGGTTGTGCCCCTGATGCTTGTCCATATACCTGAAGATGGTTGTGTAGTAGTACACAAAATGCACACTAGGTGGTGCTACAGATACCTTTGTGTACCCCAGAATATGCTGAAGAGAATATAAGCACAGTTAGTGTGTAAGGGTAACACAATGTCAAGACAAAGGTCAAAATCAAAACGTTTCTGATCTGATTGCCGTAGTCTGGCTTTAAGTCTAGCATGGGTCAAAAACATTGACTCTTACAGTTACAGTACAGTCTATAATAAAAGTCAAAAGTGTCTTTTATTGTACCATCCCTGCCTCTCACCTTAAGGCTTTCTGTTAAAAATGTTCAGTTCCACACTGTGATAACACTGATAGCATCATCTGGGTTATTTTCAAATTTCGGAAGTCTCCAGAATACATACAACTATTATCCCAGCCAAACATCTTCATTACCATTCCTTAAAAACAGGTTTGTAATTACAGCCAAAGCAATGAAAAGAGTCACTGTAACCAGAGGGTAGTGCTGCCACGTCAGAAAATGGTGAAAAATTTCCATCAGCTTTTCCCCAAAGCCCAAAATTAACATTGTCACATATCTTGTTCTGTCCATAAATCAAAGATATTGGATTTACTGTCATTGAGGAGGAAAAGAAACCAGATATTATTTTTCATTAATTCATTCAAACCATTATTTAAGACAAAAAATGATTGAGGGAGACCCTATGATGCCGAACATGAACAAAGACATAAAAAAAACAATAAGTAAACCTAATGTAGTTGAAATAAACAGATATTCAATATGCATACCAGTTACAAAGTTAAAACAAAGCATAATTAACATGCTATGGAGTAGATCTACAGTCAAAAAAGCCAGATCAGAAATGAGACATTTAAACAGCCGTAATGGCAGCAGAGTGTCCAAGTTTAAGGTCTTTTGCAGATTATTCCATGCACAAAGTTCACTGCAAGAGACCTCTCATTAAGGGAATGTAGAGCAACAACCTATTCTGTGAGCAAATGCCAAGATTATGTGAGTTCACAGTTGATAGGGATGAAATATAGAGTGGAAGCGCCTGTATCAGAGCTTTATAGAGGAATAAAAACCAATGCCGATCCCACCTCACAGCTAAATGTAGCCCATCGACCTTTGGGTAAAAATGGCAGTGGGTGCTGTAAAGATCACCAGTTGAGAACCTTAGGCCTGATTGATGGTTACACTGAAGACACTAGAATCAGAAAATGTTGACTTTTTTTCTCAAAAAGCTCTACTGCAGGGAGCAAATTACACTAAGAAAATATTTCAACAGAGATTTCTCTAGGTTTGAAAAGTCTCTGACAAGGTAGTAAGTGATTAATCTTCCTATTTAATTTACTAAAATATTAATGGCCAATATTTATCCTGTAATCGATGGAGATAAACCCCAGGCTCACGTTTCAGCTTCATAAAAATATACTGAACAACAACCAGAGTCTTTTTCTACTTCATAAAGTCTTCCTCAGTTCATACCGGAATAGTGAGGCAGTGTCCATCTCCTGTATGAAGTGCTGCAGGCTGCCGATGAGAACCTTTATTCCCTTAAACAGAGAAGGATGTTTTGCTGTATGAGTGTGTGTCTGGATTCACTCCCATTTGCTCATCTGTTGCGTATAAAGCACGTAGCCTCAGGAATGCATCCACCTTCAGCTGCTCTGCAGTCAACAGCGGCTCATGGCGTCTCACATCCTTATATAAGACTCACAGAGTTTCTGGATTTTATAACATGCACACACTCAGCGGTTTACAGGTAGACTCATACATGTAATAAGCACACAGATCCATTAATGAGGGAAAAATATAAAGAAATGGAGTGAAAGGGTTGAAGTGTGGTGCCACAAATCTATCCACAGATGAACCTCACAGTCAGTCACAGTATGCAGTTCACATGGCTTTCCCTTTGTGCAGATCATTCCATCTAAAACTCTGTTCGATAAACTGTAAAACAAACAAACAAAACAATTCTATGAGGCTGGTATTTCCGAGATAGAAGTTTTCTAAGTTCCCATGTCCACTTGCTGATATTTGTTATTTTAGGTATTTTCCAAATCACTACATTGCTATTTTTCACTTAAAGTCATCAGAACCAAATGACAAGTTCCCAGGAAGTGTCTCTAAAAACATGACAGCTGAATGAAACTCAGGTTACTCTCAGGGTTTTTCCAAATGTCATGGTGGAGCTAGTTCTAGCTTCATTCTGGTGTGTATTGATTTCAAACTGAGAATATTTGACATGACAAGTACTAAAGTACTGTACAATTTCAGCATACTTTTACTTGAGTATTTCCATTTTCCTCTTCTTTTTTACATCTCCTCCACCAAAACTCAGAGGGAATAATTGTACTTTTTCTCCACTACGTTTATTTAACAGCTTTAGATACTTTACATATAAAAACATATGATAGAAAACAGTACTATACTCCTAATCTACCCAGTAGAACACGAAATATCTAAATTGACTCCAAATTGACAAACTACAACACAGAAATACTCTTTCATGTATTAATTAGTGACAATAACGGATCAAGTAATACTCCATACCACTGACAAGAGCAATTGTGCATACTGAGTACTTTTGTACATTCTGCTGATAATAATCAAGTAACATTTTTAATTCAGGTCTTTTACTTGTAATGGAGTATTTTTAGACAGTGGTATTTCTACTTATACCACAGTATACCTGAGCTATACCGGACCTGAGTACTTCTGCTACCACCACTGCATGAGGGCAGAGGTGAAGCTGTAAGCATGTAGACTTGAAATAAGAGCTGGATAGTCAGAAAGCATCTGAGAGTTTTGATGTTAGATTTAATAAAATGGCTGACATTAACATAAAAAAAAAGAAAATAGTGTTGTTTTAGTGCCCTTGCTCCATCAAAGGCTCATTGCTCGATTTTATATAAATTCTATCAGAGATACACATGTATTGGAAGATTCTGGAGTTTTTACATTTTGAAGAAATGAGTCCAGTCTCGTGTACAAATTTTCACACATTGCACATATGTTGCACATTCCATCCTTTCTGTTTAAACTCTGTACAGCTCTTTTCGTTTTAGTGTTAACAGTGTTCTGCTGTTATCTATTGAAACTCCACCCACACCAGTTCTTGGCCCCTTCCCCTCTCAGAGCTTAGTCTTCCCCACCCACCTACCCAGAATCTCATTCAAACACATGCATACCACGACATAGAGAAGCAAACAACAAACAAAAAAACAGACAACAACAACAACAACAGTAATAATAATATTTAATGATTTAAAAATTAATAGATAATAAATGACTGGGTAAAATAACGTTCAAATACGAAGAAAAAAAGGGAGGGGGGTCATCAGTATTTAGTTGTTGAAGATTTTACTTACTTAAATTGTAAATTCCTATTATACATGTATGATTCTTCAATTTTGTAGTACTCTGTGTTTATTGTTTTGCACAAAACATCAAAGGGAATTCTTTAGATGTGAAACCAACTTGGCAATAAACCTAATTCTAATAATGAAAACATTCAGAATTTAAGATGAGACTTACGTTTGAATATGAGTTACAGAAATACAGTACATAAATGTGCTGTTGTCAAGCAGTATAAAGCCATGTAACATTAACATTAGGGCAGCTTATATATAAGATCACCCCCATACAGTTGTCATAAATGTTGAAACTAGCTATAGAGACTAAGGCTGTTTTTGCATGTTGTATGTTAACGTATTTATATCTGCTGTAAAGTTGGGCGTTTGAACATGGGGATCTACGAGGACTGACTTGCTCTTGGAGTCAGCCTCCAGTGGCCATTAAAGGAACAAGGAGCTGCTGTTTTTAGCACTTTGTGTCGGCTTCATTTGTCAGCCCTGGAGGTTACTGCTTGGATTAAATACAAATATGAGAAAAGGGGGTTAAAGAGGGTTCCTCAGGAGAAGAGATTCTGTCTGATTCAGACCAGCCCACTACACTAACTGATCATGTTTAAGGTGATGTTGCCATCAGTATTTGCATGAAACTAGCCGTTGGTTGGCTGATAATCAACCAATCAGAAAACCCAATAAAAGACTTTCCAACAGCTCAAATACACCAGGACTTGTGACGAATAAAGCACCAGAAAAATACACTGGTACACTGCTTCAATTCTGAGAGTCAGAGCTGTGCTGCAGACTGGATCGGATTATTACAACTCAGACTGACATGATCAAAGCTTCCCCGTATCTGGCAGTCATATGAAGCAGCTCACATTTGGTGCTGAAGCCAAGACACACAGCAGAGTGAAGAGTGAGTGAACACTCAGCTCAGGTTGAACTCACTGTTTTTCCTCAAACCCTCCTGTAAAGCAGCTTGTGTGGACAGTAGCTGAGTGTCTTGTTTCTCTTGTTTTAGACCATCATGTTACCATGTCTGCACGTGTAATCTGACTCTGTGAATCAGATTACAACTGCAGATAACAATACAACACATACAGCAAATACAGCCAAACCATAAAGTGTGTACTCTTTGGAGAGGTTTAATTTTGTATTTTGTGTTTCAGTGTGCAGAGGGTTTGGATCATTTGGTTTGCAGTATGTTGGACAGGTAAAACGGTTTGGAGAGAGAGACAGAGAGAGAGAGAGAATGAAACCAGGCTGTTGCACATGCTGATAATAGTTCTGTATCTATAGTAATATGTAAGTTTTGGGGTATCAAAAAATGTCATCCCAATTATTTTGGTTTGGTGAAGGGCTTACAAATTTTAAACAAAGTCCAACCTGTTCTCATCCCCAGGTCGTCAAATACTACCCTTTAGTATCTCTATGTGACGCACAGCTGAAACACATGTAGCGTGAAACAGACGTGATTATGTTTAGGCAACAAAACTACTTGGTTAGATTTAGATTTTGAAAGATCATGTTCTGAGTTAAAATAAGTACATTTGGTACATATGTGATATAAACATGTCACATGACTGATGTCAGTGCTTAATGACAGTATGTAAATTGTGTAACATTATGTGAAAACATTAACTTTTGTTTTTACACGGAACACGAAAAGCGGTCTCTTGGGTGAATGTCTTGTTTTGTTTTATCAGTCAGCCTGCCTATGCTTTCTCTCTCTTTATATGAAGATCTCATTGTTGAGTATTGCCACATATGAGTTTATATTGGAGTTAGTTGAAAGCTTAGGCTTCTCAGAAAAATGCTAAAGGCTGTCCTTGCTGTCAGTATTGTACGCCGAGGGAGTGACAAAGCCTCAGAAATTGAAGACCTGGGAATGAGAATGGGCTTCAAAGTCTATGCTGCAAAATGTGAGGTGTTAAGTTTGAAAGACATAGCTGTTCATCAGGCAGAGATGATCTAATGAGAGATACGTACATTGCATTATGGGGACTGTAGGATCCAGTGTTTTTGGAGCTTGATCCACACTAAAGACTATAATTCAGGATATTTCGGCCTCTGAGTCCCCTGACTTCATGCAAGTGCAGTACGAACTGAAGTAACTCTGTCTATCATCCACCCATCCATCCATCCATCCATCCATCCATCCATCCATCTTCTAACCGCTTCATCCTCTTGAGGGTCACGGGGGGGCTGGAGCCTATCCCAGCTGACATTGGGCGAGAGGCAGGGTACACCCTGGACAGGTCGCCAGACTATCACAGGGCTGACACATAGAGACAAACAACCATTCACACTCACATTCACACCTACGGACAATTTAGAGTTACCAATTAACCTAGTCCCCAATCTGCATGTCTTTGGACTATGGGAGGAAGCCGGAGTACCTGGGGAAAACCCACCCTGACACGGGGAGAACATGAAGGAGGGCTCCCTCCTGGGATCGAACCAGGAGCCCTCTGGTGTGAGGCGACAGTCCCCCTCCATGTATCATGTATCAAAATGTATCATTTTCCCTTTTAACAATCACTTTCCTCTTTAAGTATGAATGATGAGTATGAATGTGCACTATCACACTTTTGAACAATACAACTGCTACTATTACTACTACTACCACTACCAAAAATAATGATAATAATAATAATAATAATGATGATAATGATAATGATAATGATAATAATACATATGGCAATAAGAAATCACTAAATTGGATGCAAGAATAATGTCAAAAATTGCAAAACAAATCATATTTAACTGGAAAATATAATATTGAAAGTAAAAAAATAAAAGTGATTAATTCTAAACATAAAAACTTGAAAATATGGTGCACTTCTTAAAAAAATGTATTTTCATTTTTAAAAACTATATTATTAATAATAATGTAATAAGTTTTTCAACAACAGCATGAACATCTTAATGTATATAGCACTCATTGAATTAAAGTTACAAAGTGACAACAAAACAACAATGATTAACGACAAATTAAAAAACAGCAATAACAGAATAAAAGTACTAAAAGAACAACATACAAATTAAAATAATAAAACCCCCAAAACAGAAAACATGTCAGGGAAAGCAGTGCAATAAAAGTACATTTTGAGCTTAGATTTAAAAGAAACCACAACTCAGTCATTTCCTCAGGAGTGTTCCAAAACCTCTGGACTCTTATCTCAAAGCTCTGTCCCCCCTCAAGTCTTCAGCCAAGAGTCTGGGATAGATAGAGGGCCCCTGCAAAATGATTTTGCAGTACAAGCAGAGTCGTACAGGAGCAAAACCTGTGAGCTATACTAAGGAGTCAGACCACCCAGTATCTTAAAAGCAAATAAAAGATTAAAAGGAAATAGAACAGGTGTATCTTACGTAAATCTTCAGGTGACCCACCAAAACCAAAAGTCACGACTGAATTTCAGGAATTCTATAATGCTGTATAGGCAAGTTGAAAACCATGTCAATATGAGAGTTAAGGAATCACATACTCATAAATGTTGGTTTCTTATGATAGAGTTAATAGTTATCTAATAGTAATATCAATACAGTTAACATTCTGTGTTGTTCATGTTTAATATGTTATTTATCTGTATTTACAAGTGTTAGGCGTTTCAATCTTCTTCAGTTAGGCTGGTTGTCCTTTTCCTTAAAAACACAATTATACAGCTTGCAACAGTAACAACAGTACATTGATTGTAAGGAACAAAACATTTACTGAGAACAAGCCTTTTCAAGATTAGGGCAGATTGGAGGGTACCCACTGAACCCATTTTTATTCAGATATTTGAGGTGAGACTTCAAAGGACCCCTTTGAAAATGGCCATGCCAGTTGTTCCCTCCCCAGTTTTTGTGGTGTTATCCAGCCCGCTTCCCGATAAGCTATGCTAACATGATTGGTACCAATGGATGCCTTCAGTTGTCAAGTTTCACCCTAGCGCTAGCTTGAAAATTGCATGCCACAGTCTCTTTAAAACAGTAATGACGACCTCCACTTATTTTTGCCAGGGGGACCAAGCAATTGTATGGGGGCACTTGGGGGCCCCACTGTCTATAATGGTCCAATCATAGTCTATTGATTGAATTTCTGTAAATATAACAACACAGAAAAAAAGTGAAACTCTTCCATTTTCATGACAACTGAGCAAACTACATGTACTGATGAAAATGAGATTGAAAGCTCCAAACGAAAGCCAGGAAGTGGACCTTTAGTTGGGACTCACTATGAACTTTAACAAATTATGTTTTATCAACTTTAATCAACCGATTATTTGTTTATTTGTTTATTCATTAGGATCCCCATTAGCCATCACTCCATTGTGGGAGTAATGGCTATTCTTCCTGGGGTCCTCACACAGGACACAATTATATACGTTGTAAAAACATACAGAATAAAAATAACAATCTAGAATCATATACGATAGTTACAAGGAAAAAAATGATTAAGATTCATATTGAGCTAAAACTACTAGATAGAAAGGTAGAAATGTGGAAATCTGAGATAACTTTCCATGACACACACACACACACACACACACACACACACACACACACACACACACACACACACCTGGTCAGTTCTCAGCTCTGCATACAAAGCATAAAGAAACTTCACCTGTGACAGCTGCAGTACAAACTTAACTCTCTCACACACACACCTTAACATTAGCTATTGTATCCTCCCTCTTATGAATGAATGATGACAGCCACACACACACACACACACACACACACACACACACATGCACACACCTGCCCACGCTCAGGTGCTGAATAATGTATCAGCTTGATCACATGGTGTCAGGTCTTAACACTGGCGTCTCCTCTCGTCACTATTTCCCACAGGTCTGCAAAGGACGTGGACTCAGCCAGCACTTTCTCAGGAAGACACACAACCAGTGAGTTTATTACCTGTCTGCTCAGGCTTTAACCTGCATGTTAGGAGTTTTCATCAGCCACAAAGAAGGAAACTGTCAGTGCTCTTCACTCTCTTAAACCCAACCTGTCAATGTTGTTCATGTGTTGAATTCAGTTCAGGTGTTGGTTCAAGTGTGAAGCACTAAGTTCAGATTTGTAGAGGCTACCTCAGGTCTGTATGTGGTTTAGTTTAGCTGCTAAAGCCGTACCTTTCCGTTGTGAAAGCAGATTCTTGGTCTTCATTAATGTTTCAGAGGGGGAGTCTCGCTCTAGTGAGTGATGAGAACAGCTGATGGCTCACATCATGAGGCTGGGACAGGTATACCTGCTTCATATTGGCCTTTTATGATTGCACAGTTTATTTACTGAAGAAATGATCTGGTTTTCTAAAATAAAACATAAAAGAATCAGTGCACCCACATTAAAAAAAAACATATTTTTGATTATTTTTTTCTTACCTCTTGCGGTATCGAGCCATGCAAGTAGTTATGGTTTTATTTGTTTATTTTGCAGGTTTCCACCTCCAAACCAATACATTTGAGGCAGTCAGTCAAAGCACTGAAAAATAACATTGTGACTGGGGATTAAAGGAACAGTTCACCACAAAATTTTAAAGGCTTGTTTTTCCTCTTCCTTGTACTGCTATTTATCAGTCTAGATTGTTTTGGTGTGAGTTGCTGAGCACTGGGCGATATCGGCCATAGGAATGTCTGCCTTCTCTCCAGTATAATGGAGCTAGATGGCACTTGGCTTGTGGTGCTCAGAGTACCAAAAATATAGATTTGAAAAACTCAGCAGCAATGTCTCTTTCCAGAAATCATGACCTGGTTACTCAAGATAATCCACAGACCTTGTTGTGAGTAGTTTCATGTAGGAACTATTTTCTCTCTACTGAACTACATCCACCAACCATATCACCGTGCAGAAGGAAGTTTGCATCTACTTATGGGTGAGAGGCTTGTGCTCATGACAGTGTGAGATGTAAACATTATTGGAGTCCTTCTTTGGCTGAGCTGTGACGTTAGCTAGCTCACTGGTGCTAAGTAAGCTAGCAGTAAATGCATGCTTCCTTTTGCGCAGTGATGAGGTTGGCAGGTGCAATTTTTTTGTACCAGGCAATAAATAATAAATAAATAATGTTTATTTCTGCTGTAAAGTCTGGCATTTTAACATGGAGGTCTATGGGGATTGACAGGCTCTCGGGAAAGACTCAAAGAGTAGTTGGAGCAACCCAATATCACACAGACTGTCATGCTGTGTTCACACTACGAGTGACACACCAATAGCATGACCATCTACATTATTGCTGAGTCACCTCTAAAGTGTGGCTTAAATGCTCATTAAAGTAGTTATGTCATGACGGGCTTGGTATGTCTGCTACTTGCTACAAAGCACCTTGACTGAACGCCATCAAAAGTTTGTATTTAGTCAAAAATGATCAGTGCTTTGGATCAATATAAGTCTCATGTTCACCACAATGCACATAAAGCTGGCCTAATGTCAGCTAACTAAGCTCAATAAAAGTGTATCACAGCTAGAAAAAACATATAGTTGGCTGATCCACCTTCACTGCATCATTGGAGCACTGAAAAAAAGTTGGGGGCAGCTCAACTTGGGTTTGTAACGTGTCACGCTGGACTGACATTGCTGTGTCACCCATAGTGTGAACACAGCATCAGGGATCAGCTGTCTGCTGTTTATGTTCGCTATACAGATGAAAAATGTTGTCTCACAAACTCTTGAGCTTGAGGCAAGACCAGAAAGGATGGCCTTGGTTCCTGTCACCATGCTTATGCCAATCACAGATAGCAGAGATCGAAGGACTTATTAACCTTTTTCATTGTGACACTGATACTTTGACGAAAGTAAATGATTTAAATACTTCTTTCCACAGAGTTTGTGTCCTCCATCTGGATCTGTGGCTCCTGAACAACAAACCTAACAAAGATAGAGGTTGATTAGGAGACGGATCATGGAACTGAGAGAACGATAGAGGGAATGGCAGAGAAAAGATAGAAGGAGTCAAAAACACACATCAACAGGTGATAAACAGGTGCAGCGATGGCGGCGTGGCTGGGCAGGGTGTCTGTGGGTGATGCTTTGTACAACATGTACTCTCGCCTGCTGCGAACCAAACCTGTGGGCTCCATGGCTCACAGCTCCAACGACCTCACAGAGCTCGGGGAGGGGGCGGCAGTCGGGCTCGCCAAGGTTCTGACCACCATGGACCTGGTGTCACTCGGGGTTGGCAGCTGCGTTGGCACAGGGATGTACGTAGTCGCTGGGCTGGTTGCCAAGGCCATGGCTGGGCCAGGGGTCATCCTATCTTTTATCATTGCAGCAGTGGCATCCATACTGTCAGGTGAGACAGCATGAGGTGACACAACAAAGCATTGTTCAGTGCATTTGTTGGGGACTATTTTCAGTGGTGGATTAATCCACATTTGGTGCTCTAGTGAGTAAGTGTGGCAGTAGGACGGTGTGTGGGGTTAAGTGTTTGGACAATCTACTGTAATCAAATTTTTGTCTTTAGGTGTGTGCTATGCAGAGTTTGGTGTCCGAGTCCCAAAGACAACCGGCTCGGCCTACACCTACAGCTATGTGACAGTTGGGGAGTTTGTGGCGTTTTTTATTGGCTGGAATCTGATTCTGGAGTATCTGATTGGCACGGCAGCGGGGGCGTCGGCTCTCAGCAGCATGTTCGACTCTCTAGCCAATCACAGCATCAGCAATTACATGATAACACACCTGGGCACGCTGAGAGGACTCGGTCAGTACTAGCCGTATGTTTATCATTTTTCAGCACATTAAGAGCAAATTAAAAGTCTGTTTTAGGCTGAACATGCTCTGCTACATATTTACAAATAACAGAAACTGATGTGTATTTGGTCTGAAGGAAAGAATTACCTAATTTCCTTTGGAAAAAGCAAAAAGCTGTAGTTGTCATGGGAACTGTAGACTGGAACAAGAACCAAATAGTAAAGTTAAACAAATGACAATGACTGTAGTGTACAAATGTATCAAAATTCACTTACATTACTAAATACAGTAAATACAGTTGTCTCACTCCAGTCCTTGATACAGTAGAGTTTATATACTTTGAGTATTACAGCCACTTTTGGGGGGAAGAATCCTGTTTTGTCAAGTAAGTTGTAATATCACTATAACAGAGTGAGGCGTTAAACCACTCGTGGGCGGCAAAGACAAAATGATCAGATTCATCCTGAGAGGAACATGAATTTTTGAACCAAATTACATTGCAATACATCCGTCAGATGTTGAGATATTTCAGTCAAAACCACAAATGAAACCCTCATTGTGGACTTCAGAGGATCACCAAAGTCAGTAGGATTCATCCTCTGGGGAACATGAATGTCTTTAGAGTAAGAGAGCGGTAATGAGAACTTGTCAAATTTCATCCCATCCATCATATAGTTAAGATATTTCACAGCACACACACACACACACACACACAGACTTGACCACCTTCATGCCAAATATCAGCCAAAGAGTGAGGAAATTTTTGTGGACCTACAGAGAGAGCTATAGAGCTTCTAGTCAAGTGCTGCTGTGTGTCTGTTTGTCTCAGGTAAAGGTGAGGACACATATCCTGACCTGCTGGCCCTCTTCATCGCCCTGCTGGTCACAGTGATCATTGCTCTCGGTGTGCGTAACTCTGTGGGCTTCAACAACGTCCTCAACGTGGTCAACCTCGTGGTCTGGGTCTTCATGATCATCGCTGGACTCTTCTTCCTCTCCCCCAGCAACTGGGAGAACGGCATGTTCCTGCCCTATGGCTGGTCAGGGGTGAGATATCCAACCTCTTTGGTGTTTTGTCACTTCTTTAAATCCTCAAACTGACTGAAATAGTGAATAAATGATCTCCTGTTGTTGATCAGGTGATGCAAGGTGCAGCAACTTGCTTCTACGCCTTCATCGGCTTCGACATCATTGCGACGACAGGAGAGGAGGCAAAAAACCCAAATACCTCCATCCCGTATGCCATCACCGCCTCACTGGTCACCTGCCTCACTGCATATGTGTCGGTCAGTACACAATGTCGTGCATGTTCATAACACGATGGAGACAAGTTACAAAATCTCACCATCAAATAGAAGCCTTTTGGTCATATTCATTTCTGTTATCTCCCGCGCAAAAATGTGTCAACAGATGCATGTTTTGCTCAAGGAAAGTTTTACAAGAATAAAACCTCAATGGATCAATCATTCCTAACAGAAAGAGTCATAACTGATCTTGCTAGTAGTTCAAGGTGTCCTCCTGTCAACAGTTTTACAAAAGTCTCTTTTAAAATGGTGGTCTATGGGGAAAATGCTTTTTGGGCTGCAGAGGATTTTGTCTCTGCAGTACAGCAAATGGGTCTTGTTCATTTTGCCATTTTGGTCTACGGCATTTAATAAAGCCTTTCAGAAGTCAAAAATGAACTGTCAGGTTTGAAACTAACTTGCAAACATTTGCAAATTGGTCTGGTGATGTCAGGCTTGTGAACCTACTGAGGTGAAGTATCTCCATCACCACTTGACCCTTTCATTTTTGTACATGGATAGAGAAGGACATACAGTGAAAACAGGTGGCCTTGCTGTCTAATGCAGAAGCCCTGAAGTTGTTACACATTTCTTCTGTATAGGTGAGTGTGATCCTGACCCTCATGGTTCCCTACAACCTGATCGATGGCTCAGCTCCACTCATGGAGATGTTTGCGGTGCACGGTTTCCTGTGGGGGAAATACATTGTGGCTGTTGGCTCCATAGCCGGACTCACCGTCTCTCTGTTGGGCTCTTTGTTCCCCATGCCTAGAGTCATCTACGCCATGTCCCGTGACGGCCTGCTGTTCAGGTGAGGAGGCACGAAAACACACAAACAAACACAGGTAGGATGAGGGTTTCATTTCCTGGCTAAATCTGTGATTAATGTGTCTGCAGGTTCTTGTCTCACGTGTCTGCACTCACACACACTCCCACGGTGGCATGCTTGGTGTCAGGGAGCTTCGCGGCCGTCCTTGCTCTGCTGGTTAGCCTGCGGGACCTAATCGAGATGATGTCCATTGGCACCCTGCTGGCGTACACTCTGGTCAGCGTGTGTGTGCTCTTACTGCGCTACCAGCCTGACGAACAGACTGACACACACCAGTATGACTCCGGAGAGGATGTAGTTGGCCTGAAGCTTCAGGATGATGGAGCTGTCCCCACCAAAGACGACCAGATGCTGATTGGAGACTCAGATGGTGACAGATCGGCGTCCTACCACGCAGGCGGGACTGAAGGAGAGGGGGATGACTCTGACTTCCACACAGGCCATGCCTCTCTACTGAAAAGGCTTTTGGGAGGTCATTACTACACCCTGCGACTGCGGCTCGGAATGCCCGAAGCGTCGGCCCAGCCCACCCCTGCCACCGGCCGCATAGTGACCAGATGCACCCTCCTCTT
The DNA here is from genome assembly GCF_011397635.1 of Epinephelus fuscoguttatus. NCBI lineage: Eukaryota > Metazoa > Chordata > Actinopteri > Perciformes > Serranidae > Epinephelus > Epinephelus fuscoguttatus. Next base: position 6,985,636 of record NC_064772.1, on the reverse strand, counting down.
TTTCCTCACATCCTTCCTCCTCTGGTCCACCATTATATTTGGGGTTGAGCAGGGAACTGGTGCCAGGGCAGTGTTTTCAGGCCTCATGGCCACACTGATGACCGGGTCCTTGGTGAAGCTTTTAATTATGATTATACAGCAGCCAGAGAGTGGGAGGAAGCTGCCCTACATGGCGCCCTGTGTGCCATTTGTCCCTGCAGCTGCCATATTGGTCAACAGCTACCTCATGCTTAAACTGTCTCCACTCACCTGGGCCAGGTTCACCATTTGGTGCCTCATAGGTGAGATGAAACATTCTTGATTATGGATATCAAATGCAGCATATATACGTAATAATCTGTCTGGATATAGAAAATAATGGACCTAAACTAGGTAAGGAGGAAATCTGGAAAAGACAAAAAAAAAATCTGTAGAATTTGAAAACACACCCCCCTCCTGCAGCTCCTTAGTCCTAAGTCCCTCCTACCAGATGACCACTGATATGATGATGCTTCATACAGAAACCCAGTGTTTCCCATACACTGATTTCCTTAAACTTATTTCATTGTTACCTTGCCTCACTCTCTCTCTCTGTTTATCAGACCACAACTGAAACAAAAATAAGCTGTTAGCCACCCTACGCTCCCTCTGCCTCACTCCTGGCTATTGTGGACTGCTTCCCCTGGAGGAAAGCTGGCAGCAACAGGGATGGACCTTTTGTTGGCAGCTTGAATTTGACCAGCACAAACCCCCAGTGCCGGGTGTCACAGTGGGTTGGTGGCTAGCAGCAGCACCAGGTCTAACCTCTGGAACAGCAGCGACAGAAAGTGTGCTGATCCAGTAGGAAGTCAGGGCTGTCTGGTCCTCCCGAGCTGGGGTTTAGAAAGGCTGGATTTGGGCTGCTGCAGCCCTCTCCAGAGATGCTGGCGAGGCAGCCCGTTCTCATTCCCAACTCTTAGATACTGCCGTTTTGTCAGTGATTTTGGCATCAGATTTCGTTGTACAGAAGCACTTTTGGTGGTGGTATGATATGCATCGAGACAAGTGTCAATTGAGATGTTATCTGTGAACATTCAAAACTGGTATAGCAGGCTACCTAGGGTGTCATATTTTAATGTTTAGGTCCACTGACACAGCAGTAATATTTGAGTTTGGATGAAAATGCACTGGATGAGGTGGTCTGTAGTGGTGGAGAGTGAGGTGGCAGACTCACTGTGAGTCAAAGCTCCAGCTAACGTTAGCTACATAATTGTGAACATGAGTCGCAGCCTTGAGCCTTTGGCTTCTGTTAGGCTAAACCAGCAACATTTTCTCTCCACCTCTGAAGTACTGACTTGTTTGTTGTCAGACTTTCTTTTAGACTCTTTTTGATAAGTCTGCTTACTTTTTCGGGTTGCTATGCAACATAGGCAGTTATTGCCAATGCTGGAATAGTAACTTTCTCTGCAGGATTCTGTGCCATTGAGTCAGGCTCTCACAGACGGGACGTGCGTGTGCATCTGCATTTGTAGAACAGCAAATAGGAAGGTCTTCTCTCTGAAATGACCTGTGATTGGCCAAAGTTTCCTATCACATGCTAGATTTTCTAAAGCCTGGAAACAGTGCCAGGAGGAGGTGCAGAGGTCTAGTTGTCTCTCAGTTCACGTAAATTACAATATGCTCAGAGGTTATTATGGGATTTTTGCCCAATGATGCCAAAATTGAACTGCCTACCCCAGCTTTAAGAGGAGCCAACTCCAGTTCTTTTATTTCTATAGTGGAACCTTAGAGTGCAATTTAACTATTAAACAAATTACACTAATAGAAAAGTAATAGAGGCTGTATTTGTTCATCATCTGTTGTCAAGGTGCGTTGATGGTCAGTTTAACCAATGGTTAGGTTAATCTGGCTGGTGAGACTTAACTAGTAAAGTAACCTGGATGCAATATAATTGAATTATAATTGTGGTTAAACTGTTTAAGAGTATTTTTCATAACACAGATGTGCATTCATGGTGTTTAAATTCAGTGTCTGTGATTTAGAGTAATTAAAAAGATTGCCTCTCCCACATGAATGGGTCTAAAAGATAAGAAATGACATTACAGTACAACCTTTAAAAGACAAATCCATCTGGAAGAGGATTTAAGGCCCATGGATCTGTTTAGGCATCTGGTTTCAGTTCAAGAGTTGTACCAGAACTTATTTTTAGTTTTTGTCTATCATATAGGCTCCGCTGTGCTTTTAGCTCTTCCTGTGGGTTTTTGCACAGTCAGCACAGTTTGAGACACCAGACCGAAGCCTATTTACACTGTGCTGGGAAGGTTACTTTTGAAACAGAATAGGTAACAGATCTCTAGTTACCCTGTAAAAAATGTAATGAGTAATGTTTTATGTAACTATTTTAATTACTTCATCAGAGTAATCAAACTTATTACATTTGTCTACTTTTTGATTACTTTTCTTACAATGCACACTGGCGATTTGTCCAGAAATATGACAAAAGAAGGCATTGCTGCCCGACTGAAAAGATGCAGAGCAACAGAATGAATGTTAAATTTTACATATATGTTTTTTATTGAAAAAAAAAGATTTTTTTTGATGTAACCCCTTCATCATCACAAATATTTTGTTAAGCAACTATAATGTAATATTTTATTTGAGTAACTGCAACTGATTGCAATTGCATTTATTTTGTAATTTAACTCCATAACTCTGTTACATGTAACTAGTTAGTATGCAACACTGTTTACACATGGTTTGTGCTGAGGAAAGTGTAAACTAGACATAGCATAAGATTGGATGTGGCTCTTGATGAGGGCTCTTCTGCGTTCATGGTGTTGACGTACAGCAGTCCAGTTGCCAGAAGAAAATGTTGGCGTTGTATCTTTCTGCAAACCATGAGTATGTGACATTTCCATCTTTCATTCATATGATCGCAGCATTTCTGAAGTGATGTAGGTTAGTATATGAGCTGACTTTGTCATCTGGAAGTGGAGGAGATGGTGGACATTGTGACACTTAGATGAGACACCTGCCAAGCTGCAGACCATTGTTAAAGACCAACAAACAACATCAGTTGTTTTTTGGCAAGTCATCACTGCATTTCCACCAGCTTTTTAGCCATCAAACATGGGTGTGTTATGGTGACCTGCTGCTGTTTTCTTGGTGGCCTATCAGGCACAAAAAGCGTTTGTTTTTTCACAGAGACATCACTGCTTTTACAGGGTTGACAGCAGAGAGAAGAACATACTGTAGACTTAGGCTTTGTTAGATCTGCAGATTGTTGACAGATGACAGATGAGGGAAGAGTTTCCCACCTTCTGAAATTAATAATGCTTGCTAACCCTCCTCCAGCTGGACGTTTTTTTACCTGCTGTCTTTGTGTTTAACTATCACAGGTTTGTTGATCTATGGTTGTTATGGAGTGTGGCACAGTACACTGGAGCTCAATGCCCGAGAGCAGCAGGCACACGCCAGCTCCTACCAGCGCTACGATGACCATCTTGACGACGACACCTTCTCCCCTGATGACAACTTTTACCCCCAGGAACAGGACGACAGACCTTACCAGGGCTGGTCTGCTCCAGAAGAGAGGGGATACCACAACCAGCTGCAGCAGGAGAATCAGTATGAAGATGGTGAGCAGTATCAGAGCCAGTATGAGGATAATGGTGACCAGTATGGATACCAGTCTGGACCAGGGGGCCAGTCTGCAAGCAGAGGCAGAGGAAGGACCAATCATGGCTTTGATGCAGGTGAAGAGGAGGACTTCTGAATTTATGACAGGATGAACTGAACTTTCAAAGTGCCGTCTACATGAGACACTAAATCAAATAACCTCCAAGAAAAAGTTACATCACAGGATATTATTTTAATATTTACAGGTGAGTCCCTCCCTCTGTCTGCTTAGTGTGAAAACCTGTTCTGAATATCAGAGGAGGAAGTGGGCGGGGGGATGCAGTGGACACCTCCCATCACAGATGTTTCACTGAATGAAGGCCGCAGCAGCTGCTCAACCTTCAGTTAATCGTTTGGTCTTTTTTTCACCTTAACAGTGAATCTTCATCACCATCTGTCTTGGTTCATACCTTCAGCCTAAATTTGCATGTTTGTATGAAAAACAGTGGTGTTCTAAGACAGAACTTCCTTCCGTAAAAGACAAGATTTAGTGCTTCTCGTCCTTCTCAAAATGTTCACACACTGCACTTTGAATCAATGGCTACCAATAAAATGCTGGCACTGTTAGGCTGTGTTCAGACCAACATTACCCGATTTCTTCTGTTGTAGAAGTTGTAAAATCCTGTCAAAGTTGACAAATCTCTGTGTAGTGTTATGGCATCTGATAAGCTTTAAATTCACAGATCAATTCCTCAAAGTGGACTTCTCTCCAGTATCTGAAAGAAGACGCCAACACCACCAATGCCACCCCTTGCATTGTTTTCGTTTGTTTTTGACGTGAATTTTCTTTTGTAAATGGGTTATGAGGCAATGATCAGCTCAGCATAGCTGCATAAAAGCACCCCCTCTTACCTACTGTGTACAAGCCTAAATATGCACTGTGCAGTTCTGTAATGTAGCAGAAAATAAGTAAATATCTGATCAAAGATATCAATATTAAAGGAACAGAACAACAAAAATGTGATAGAGACATCCTTACTTTCGACTGAGCCCTTTGATTTTCCAAAGTAAAATGTCAATATCAGTCAATACAGAGGACCTCCTGATCCCAGAGCTCATGGGACATGGGGACAGCAGAAGTCAGTGTTCCAACATGAAACTGAATGTGAAAGAGGATTAAAAGATGTATTTAGTCTCTACATCTTGTCACCATTCATGGCATCTCTGAGCATCTTAACTGCGGCTTTGTGAAGCCCTGAAAATTACTTTTGTGTTTGTTTGTTTTTTGTTTGAGTGAATGGTGTTTACAGTGAAAGAGTGTTTGTTCTATTTAGTGTCTGCAGCAGCAAATTGTGTTCATGTGTGTAACTGAAAACGGAGGTTGCAGGAATAAATGTCTCATTTTGAGAGAAATTATTTTTCTAAGACTCTTAATTACTGAAAAACTTTTATTATTTGTAGTACCAGCCAAAGATCATACAATACAGGTGTATAATTGATACATATTGGTTACACTGTTAATATGAAAAGTGTAAAATTGCAAAAGGTTAGACAGTTATTAGTACATAAAACAATATTTGTATGGGATTAAATGAGAGCAGGTAATCTTAGTCTTTAATTCTCTGTACTTCAGCCAGTATTCTTAAAATGTGTTCATGCTTATTATTAAAGTGAAAACAGACAATTTTTCAACTTTTCCTTCGCTAGCCTTTCCAAGTGGTATTATTATTGGCACTGCTGTCACAAAGACAACCAGATCACTTTCTGTTTTACTCAGAGCCGAGCAACTACAGTTTACCTAACTTAACTACAGTTTACCCAGTGGCATTGTCAAATATTCAACCAACTGTCTGCTTATCAACTCCTTGACTGTAGTTTAGTGACTGCTTATGTCAGAAAAGCCATTGCAAGAAAACAAGTTCTTTGTTTAGGTTATTAAACAAAGAATTAATCTTAGATGTTAGTTTGTGGCTGCTAGGGTTAGTGTTACCTTGCGTAGCTCCCATTAGCAACATTGATAACACTACCAGCCAGAAAGTTATTTGTTTCTAACTACCAAGGTCAGTACTAACGTAAGCAGCGTGGCTAACACTAGCAGTTACAAACAAACACAGATGTTTTGGTGCGCTCCATTTGCAGAGGGAAGTTAGAATTTTAGAGTTCCCAGTTGAAAAATCCAACTGGAATGCCCCCTTAAGTCGGATTTCCAACTCAGAGAGTCTGGGACCCTCACCCTGACCTTGAAGTCCAAGATGGCTGCTCCGCGCATCAACAGTAGTGAAAGCTGTATTAATATACTATTAGCACCTCCGTCAGCGCTGACAGTGCTGTCAGACTTCTATCTGTGGACATGTTGCTACGGTGTTTGTATGCAAAAAATACAGTGTAACAAGTTGTCATCAACTGGTATTGCTAACAGCATCTTGGTTGGTTTTCTGACTTGCACTGGAACATGATCAACTTGGGTGTGACGTCATTCCCAGCTCCAACCTAAGACTTCCGAGGTAAATAGAATGCAGGACTTGTTTTTGGCTGCCAGGGTTAGTGTTAGCTAACATAGCTGGCGTAAGCAACATGGCTTACACTACTAGCCAGAAACAAACACAGCTGTTACAGGAACAAACCGAGAGTTTTTTTCAGTTGGTCCTGACATTAGTTGTAGCTCCTGGCTCATAGAGTGCCCCAGGAATGAGCCCTAAAACCCAGAAATGACTTAGAATTTTTACACTCCTGGTTCCCTTGTCTCAAAGTCAGTTTTTTCTAATGGGTTTTTGATTTGATGCCTGAAATAGTATCTGTGGTTAATACAAGCTTAAGAGACGTTGTTTTGTTCTACGACATAAAATTCGTCAGTAAATACCCCACTTGTGGGTTTTGACTTTTAATGTGTCTTGAAAAAGGTGGTTGCTAAGAATTAGTTATTATTAGAAATGAGATAACAGAATGTCATCACACCGCAGATTTTCAGCCCTTTTGTGGTGGCGATGTTAGTCATGCAACCATGGTGTAGTTCACATACATACTATATAGCTTTTTAATTCTGCCGATTGCATTTGGACTTCAAAAATTATAAAAGAAGTGTTCATTTGCAAAGATTAACTTGCTGAACAAAATATGTAACTATCATAAACATTTGTTTGGCACAGATTTTTTTTCCTGCAATAATCCAAAATCTAATGGAAAAATCACATGGGCTCTTTGAGGAGGTAACCAGGGCAATGCTAACTTCTGCCTAAGCTTACAGAAAGAAGTTATCCCCGGAGCTCTATGTTTTCTTGCTTCCCAATTTAAACAAGATACTCAGACCTCAGTGCTATTATAAAGGCAAAGTAAAAAGCCAGTAGTAGTAATAAGTACAGTACAGGCCAAAAGTTTGGACACACCTTCTCATTCAATGCGTTTTCTTTATTTTCATGACTGTTTACATTGTAGATTCTCACTGAAGGCATCAAAACTATGAATGAACACATGTGGAGTTATGTACTTAACAAAAAAAGGTGAAATAACTGAAAACATGTTTTATATTCTAGTTTCTTCAAAATAGCCACCCTTTGCTCTGATTACTGCTTTGCACACTCTTGGCATTCTCTCCATGAGCTTCAAGAGGTAGTCACCTGAAATGGTTTTCCAACAGTCTTGAAGGAGTTCCCAGAGGTGTTTAGCACTTGTTGGCCCCTTTGCCTTCACTCTGCGGTCCAGCTCACCCCAAACCATCTCCATTGGGTTCAGGTCCGGTGACTGTGGAGGCCAGGTCATCTGCCGCAGCACTCCATCACTCTCCTTCTTGGTCAAATAGCCCTTACACAGCCTGGAGGTGTGTTTGGGGTCATTGTCCTGTTGAAAAATAAATGATCGTCCAACTAAACGCAAACCGGATGGGATGGCATGTCGCAGCAGGATGCTGTGGTAGCCATGCTGGTTCAGTGTGCCTTCAATTTTGAATAAATCCCCAACAGTGTCACCAGCAAAACACCCCCACACCATCACACCTCCTCCTCCATGCTTCACAGTGGGAACCAGGCATGTGGAATCCATCCGTTCACCTTTTCTGCGTCTCACAAAGACACGGTGATTGGAACCAAAGATCTCAAATTTGGACTCATCAGACCAAAGCACAGATTTCCACTGGTCTAATGTCCATTCCTTGTGTTTCTTGGCCCAAACAAATCTCTTCTGCTTGTTGCCTCTCCTTAGCAGTGGTTTCCTAGCAGCTATTTGACCATGAAGGCCTGATTCGCGCAGTCTCCTCTTAACAGTTGTTCTAGAGATGGGTCTGCTGCTAGAACTCTGTGTGGCATTCATCTGGTCTCTGATCTGACCTGCTGTTAACTTGCCATTTCTGAGGCTGGTGACTCGGATGAACTTATCCTCAGAAGCAGAGGTGACTCTTGGTCTTCCTTTCCTGGGTCGGTCCTCATGTGTGCCAGTGTTGTTGTAGCGCTTGATGGTTTTTGCGACTCCACTTGGGGACACATTTAAAGTTTTTGCAATTTTCCGGACTGACTGACCTTCATTTCTTAAAGTAATGATGGCCACTGGTTTTTCTTTAGTTAGCTGATTGGTTCTTGCCATAATATGAATTTTAAGAGTTGTCCAATAGGGCTGTCGGCTGTGTATTAACCTGACTTCTGCACAACACAACTGATGGTCCCAACCCCATTGATAAAGCAAGAAATTCCACTAATTAACCCTGATAAGGCACACCTGTGAAGTGGAAACCATTTCAGGTGACTACCTCTTGAAGCTCATGGAGAGAATGCCAAGAGTGTGCAAAGCAGTAATCAGAGCAAAGGGTGGCTATTTTGAAGAAACTAGAATATAAAACATGTTTTCAGTTATTTCACCTTTTTTTGTTAAGTACATAACTCCACATGTGTTCATTCATAGTTTTGATGCCTTCAGTGAGAATCTACAATGTAAATAGTCATGAAAATAAAGAAAACGCATTGAATGAGAAGGTGTGTCCAAACTTTTGGCCTGTACTGTAGGCAGGTATTGTTTCTTACTTATTTAGTATTGTGTTGTAAAACATTATTATTTTCCCAGGAGATTGTACCCAGTGGCAGACAGAATTGCAACAGGGAGGTTTAAAGGGAATCAGCCGAAACACTGATGGTGTCATTATTCTATAGCACTGAGAAATCAACATCTACTTCATAATGATAAGTTAAAGCAAAAAAAAAAAAAAAAAAATTGTCTATTGCCACTTTAAAATCTCAAGTTCTAAAATGGCAGAATCTCATCAACACATACAAGCAACAGTTTGCTATTTCAAAATTATGTAAAACTGTAAAATCTGCATAAAGACAAAAATTCAACCAACCAATGAGATTATTTGTGCCTCAGTTCCTGTAGCTATGATTGGCTCCTTGCTGCCCTTGTGCAAGGCACTAAACCCCAACATGCTCACGTCTTATGAGTTGGATCAGCTGAATCTAAAAATTGCATATAAAACAAGGGACAGACAACCACATCTTCTTCACACTCGTGCACTCTTGGCGTGGTTGGCGGGGGGATCCAGCGGCATCGCAGTACCCCCCTGCCTGGAGTAGTAGAAGCTGTTGTCCCTGCTCGGGGTCCCAGGGTCGGTGCCATAGCAACACAAGATAATTGACCCGCCCAGGAAACAGAGAGCAGTACCAACCCAGCCGGCGTATAGAGAGAAGCCAAATGACATCAGACCCTCATCTTGGTGAACACCGATGGGAAACCAGACAGTCGATATGATGCCAAACACAGCTGGAACAGATGTGAAGACGGAGGAGTTAGAGAGGACACATTTTTAAGGATAGAAGTTAAAAAGAAGGGTTAAAATGAAACTTTCTTGGGCCTTTAGTCACATCTGGACATGGAGTCTCTGTCTGAAGCACTGTTTGCATGAGTATGGTGTCTGTATCAATCTGGCTGTCTGTCCCTGAGGCTGTTACAGGAACTACCTGTCTTGTCCCACAGGAAGGAGCCCAGTCTGGCAGATGAACCCAGGCAGGATGAGGCCTGGTCTGACAGACCCTGACCCTCCTTCCTCCCTCCTGCAACAGCTGGGAAAGACCCGAGTACTGAACATCCTAAAATTACTGTCTCCTGAGACAAAAACTAATGTCTCCTTAAAACCTCTACATGTGTCCTCTAAAAACTAAACATGTCTCTTTGAACCAAACTGGTTCTCTAAAACCCAAAATGTCACATAAAACCTAAATTACTGTCCTTTCAGGCTGTTCTCATCCCCAGGTTGTCAAATACACTTTGTCATGCCCCTCAGCACGTGATGCTGATGGAAAGGGGACCCTTTAGCATCTGTATGAGATACAACAGGCTTTCAACTAACTTCAATGCAATACTGAGAGAGCAACTGATGTACTATAAAGAGCAAGAAAGTCTGCGTAAGGTGGGACACAGGGGACGCTGATGACAAACAAAACAAGACTTTCACCCAGGACGTTTCACCAACAGTTTGTGAAACCAAAAGTCAGTGTTGTTTTAACATAAAAGTATGGTCATCATGCTTTCACGTCACTCATTTGATGTATTTATGTCATGTTACATAACAATCACTTATTGCAACCCAAAACATGATCTTTTTTCTAAACATAGGCAATTTATTTTGTTGCCTCAACCTGACTGCAAATGTTTCCTACATTGACAACCACATGCTCATGTTTTTCAGCTGTGCGTCACATTGATATACTAAAGGGTGCCTTGTGTGTCGCTACCAGATGCCAAGGGACAAGACAAAGGGTTGGTATTGAAGACCTGGCAATGATAATGGTTGGTCCTTTTAAACCAAAACTTTCCTCTAAATCAAAACTACTGTCCTCTAAAACTAAAATTATCCCCTGAAACCAAACTTACTGAAATAATGTCTTCTAAAATGTTCTTCATATCATATCATATCATATCATATCATAATCCATTATTTCGTGGCATGCATTTCCTCAGTGTAATTTTGGTGTTACCACAGGGGGGTGCAAAAGACAGATATTTTTAATTTCTACTCACACTGCAGACAGTGGGCCTTTCTGTAGTCAATTAACCTCGTTTTGTATGGTTGTTTTGCATTCCATTGTCGTCATCATGCATCTTTTTGTGGTTTTGTGTCTCTTTGTTGTAATTTTCTATGTGTCTTTATCGGATTTTGTGGGGGGTTTTTGGTCATTTTGTGTGTCTGTGGTTGTTTTGCCTCTTTTTTTTTTTGTTACTTTGCAGTTCCTTTGCATCTTTATGTGGACTGTGATAGGTTACCCCGCGGCCCGCTGACCATTTCCTAAGGCACAATGAAAATGAATTGATTCACACTGGGATTTTAATTAATTAATTAATTACCTTAATGAATTTAATTAAGGTAATTTAAATTTAAATAAGATGCCAGAGTGAATTAAAAAGCATGCTTGTTTACTGCATCCCTTGGACCCCATTAACAGAGGTCCGAGCTAATTATTTATATGCAAAAACTTAATTAATTAAAAATAAATTAACTGGCCCCTGCCCTCCTGTCATTTTGCAGAAATGGTCCCCGGGCAGAGCAAGTTGAATATCACTGCTGTAAAGCTAACTGATAATCCAATATTGCCCCAAAAAGCACGGAATTGAACGAGTTGACCACTCACAATGTAGGTTGCCTCACTGGTAAAATGAATGACTGACCCCATCAGAGCATGAAACATAAAACATGTACTCCCTTATAGTTTTAGTCTTCAGAATGTGTGTGTGTGTTGGGGAAGTCTCCTCTCACCCATGATGATGAAGAGGATGCCTCCCACCCGGGCGCGTCGCTGCTTGACGGCAGAGTTGTCGTTCTGCAGCCGCACGCAGGGCATCGACATGAGCACCAGCAGCATCGCGGGGAGACCGAGGAGACATGCGCAGATCATCAGGGCACGAGACGTTTGGACGTAGGCTGAGTGAGAAGGAGAGAGAGAGAGAGAGAGAGAGAGAGGGGGGGGGGGGGTTTAACTGAAACGTGGTAGTTTTACATTTTTGATCTAAAACGCATAAACTAAAATAATAGAAAACACACTCTGACTTAAAATGAGAACTGTTCTCACGCACAAACTAATTACTATTTTTATATATTAATGAGTGTGTGATACAATAATCTATCCCCCAGTAAATCTGTCTAACCCTTTTTACCTGGCAGGGTGAGGATCTGGTTGAGGGCCACGCAGTGATAAAGCGCCGGAGAGATGACGCACTCTGCCCAGAGTCCCCGGGAGCCCAGCTCGTCCATACGGACGCAGGTGGCCACCGTGTAGTCGCAAGTCCGGACCCAGTCGTTGGTGGCCGTGGCGACGATGATTCCGACCCAGCCCGCACAGCTCGCTGCGCTGCCGGTGATCTGCCTGCACATGTGCGCCATGGAGCCGCCGTGCGTATTTACGCGCCAACAAAAATCACACTCTTTTAAAAATGCGGGATTCTTTTAAACAGATTACAGTGTTTTGATATGTTTCTCTCTCTTTCTGCAGTTATATGAAATCTTTGTCCAGAGACAAAAAACTCGTGTGGAAACGGATCCACAACGGAGAGGTTAAGTTATATTTATGTTCTCTGCCCAGTTTATAAAAGATGAAAATTTGACCAGCAATATTCCGAAATATCTCTGCAGTCTTCACTCAAAACAGTTAGGATATTATGCAAAAAGTTATATTTTAGATCAGAATCGTGATAAATAAGTAGAAATTAAAAAATAATCCTGCTGCGTCCCGTTAACGCGCCCCAGGCTGATCCGCAGAAAAATGCCTAGAATAAGATTTATTATAGGGTGTGGTGAAAAGCATACCCTCCAGTCCAGACTTCAAGCCAATCAGAGCGCATGTGAGATCCTAACCTAAACCAGATATGGAGAGACAGACAGACTCAACACAGAAAAACCTAAATCCACGAGAAAAGCAGCAGATACAGATTGACCTGGAATATTTGGCTCAAGTTTAAAGTTTTGGATGTCCGGAAGGAACTTTGTGGCATGAATTCAAATCAGTTTATTTAATAAAACACAGAATTCACTCACCTGCCTCACCACGGCCCTCTGCTGGTGTAAAACACGTCATTTTTTATTTCAAACAATAACATAAAACAATCATCTTGATTAATTATTCATTTATTAAATAATTTCAAGCATGATACCATAAAAATGTGACGATTAAAGACACCAGTCTCTACCCTGATAGTGACTTTTTTTTAATCCACAGACATGTTTTTGTCCAGAATATAGTGATATAAAACATTAAACTTTCATTAATCACTTACAAAGTCTACGTATTGTTATTATTTTTTTTTACACACACCGGTTATGTTAGCTACTGGATAGATTTGTCGTTGACGTCACGTTCTAAAAAAACTAAATAGACAAATTTTATATATTAAATGTTCAAAATCCTTCATGAAATAGCTCAAATTTACACTCTCCAGCGGCATGTAAAATGTACACAAAGTTACAAAAATCCCCCCTGGTCTCCTGCTACAGTCAGAGGGCCTAAAACGGATGAAACTTCCTCTGGACTCTGGTGTCTTCTCGCTTCTGTTCCCGTCTCCTAAGGCCACACCTCGATTTATAATCTCATAAATTACCGTGAATCTCTTTTTGTGACTTTGTTCTGTCATCCTTGGTGTCAGCTTTTGTTTTTCATAAAAACTTCCTCCTTTCTCTTCTCCTCTAATTTATTCCATTCATCTCTTCTTCAGCATCTTTGTTGTCAGTTTGCCTTCCTCATCACACCCCGACTCTCTCTTTTTCCTTTGTATTAGTCTGTTTGTTTGTTTTTTCACTCTCTCATTGGTTTTTCAGTGCGTTGATGTGAGCGCATATCTTGAGAGCCGGCCCCAGTTTGATATTCATGCTGGTCATCAGGTGGTCCTCGGTCAGCAGCAGCAGAGCTTGACCATCGATCTCCTGCAGCCGAAAAGCCTCGGCCACATCGCTGCAGCCTGAAACACAAACTTTAAGATGAGTTCAAGTCATCTTTAAAAATACATCTATCCACCTTCTAAACTCCTTATTCTGGTCAGGGTCGCATATCAGCAGTTTGATGAACCCCCTTCCCTGTTTCAACATAACAATAATAAGTGCTAAAAAGACCATAAACACCCTTGAGTCATAGGCAGATTATCAGACAATGGGCCCCTGGGCACAGATAAACAAAGGGCTCCACCATCTCTCCTACACAGGAGCAAGACACACAGACTGTCTTTGTAGTCATTGTGCATCTTTTTGCGGTTGTTTGTGTCTTTGTGGTTTTGTGTTTTTGTTTTTAGTCAGTCTCTTTGAGATCACTTTGTGATTCTTCAAAGTACAGTTCTGTCCTTTTGGTCGTTTTGTGTCACTTTGTAGCCATTTTGTCTTCTTGTTTTTTTTTTTTTGTCTTTTTGAAGTCATTTTGTTGTTGTTTTTTTAGGTAATTTTTGTCTTTTTTGGTAATCTTATGTCTCTTTGTAGTCATTTTGTCTCTTTGTGTTTGTTTCGTGTCTTTTTGTAGTTTTTTTCAGTCTCTCTGAAGTAAATTCGTGTCTTACTGAGATAGTTTTGTGTCTTTTTGAGGTAATTTTATGTGTTTTTGGTCAATTTGTGTCTCCTTGAAGTTGTGTTGTGTCTCTTTGTGTTCTTTCTGAGTCTCATCCTGGTCGGTACATGTTAATTGGACATCTGACATTTTGTGAGTTAAGACCAGGGGGCCCACTGACACTTTGGGCCCCTGTGCCCATTCAGTAATCCATTCATGCATCAAGTAAAATTTTCATTGGTCCAGTTCATGTGATACATTTAGCAGTGACTGACAGGGCTAAGTGTCACCATGGCCAGTAATATAACTAAGTTTTGGTACCGAAACAACACTTTCTAGCCTTACTTGGAGAAATATAAACATATTTTTTCACTAATCCTCTTTAAACAAATTACAGGTTCTCAGATTTAAATGTTTGTCTGAAAACCCTACAAGAAGCTTGTGTAAATAAAACAGTGTAAAATTAAATTGGTTGATTGAAGAGATCTGACCAGGCAACTTTACTTGAAAGTTTTTAAAACTCTGTGCGACACATTTTGGTCCTGCATAAAAAATACTGAGGCTTCCTAAAAAGATAACCATGTGAACGCAGACACCTGGTAAATATGATACGCTCACATCATATTTCCTTTACAAGTTGGCAAAGACCGGCCTGCATTATACAACTGACTGGCATCCAGTAGTCTGTGGGATAGGAAGGCTGCTGCTCTCAGCTTTGGAGCAAGAACCACATTCCAAGATGGTACCTCACTCATTCCTATGAAAGCTGCTCACTTCGTGCAAATGTAAATGCAGAAAAAAATAAATAAATAAAAAAATCAGACTCCTGTGGGCATTTTGGGGAGTCCTTCTATGGTTTGAGGGATCTTTGAGAAATGGAAAATTGACTATTTAGACTTTTCATTTGGAGTCTAGAAAAATGTATATATGTCATTCTAAACTTAATTTAAAGGAATAGGTCATCCCGAATATGATCATTTGTATATCAATTACTCACCCCATGTTAAGTTAAATTCCTGAAGACAACTTAGTTGCATACCTCCATGGTGAACACAGAATGCCCATTGTTCCAACAATCACAAACTCTGGTTTGGTTGAAACAAACCCTTAATTCACCTGGTTAGTGAAAATGTGCTGGCCCTATACATGCTAAAATTACTGCTTATTTTAATGGAGTCTGGTGGGTTTTGTTGATGGAGACTTTGGGGCTGTTTCTGGTTAAACAAAAATGATTTTACTCTTTAACAAAAAGGTCTGTCTCTGTAGGGATCCATTCTACAATGTTGTCAGACACACACAATAACAATCTGAGCCTGTCAGTGGCAAAAACAAAGACTTTTAATGGACGTACATTAACAGTGCACACATACCCACAAGGATTACACTGCAGCCTGTTTTGTCTCGCTTGCTGGACCATGTTCAAAAACTGTTGTCTGCATTAGTCACCTAACACAAAAAGGGTTAGGGTCGAGGTTGGAAAATACCAAAATCACCCTTTAACTGACAATGAAAATAATCTTTAGTTGCAGCCCTACCATGCAGGCATGTGAGAAAAACAAAGCTTTCTTCACGAATTCAATGTAACATGGGGTGAGTGATTGATATGCAAATAGTCATTTTGTGGGTGAAGTGTTCCTTTAATAAATGTCATTTTAAAAAGATGATTGAGCTTAAAAGAGTGATGAGTGATAAAGGGGAGTCAGTGTTTTTAAAACACACTAATGATTGTTATTAAATGACCTAAAACCTTCAGAATAAAACCATCTTTGTGTCTGAAGTGAGCATGCTGATATTTACAGATTTTAGTTTTGCTGTGTTTTGTTGTTATTCCAGATGTGTCTCAGTGATGTCACTCATGCTGACAGCCGGGTGGTTAAAAGTATGCACGTTACCTCAGCCAGTGGTTAATTACTGCGTTTTGCAAAACACTTAATTGGATGAGGGGCGACAGAGAAGCTGTGCATGAGTCCCCGTCATCTGCTGACGATTAACACATTTGAGTGTTTGTATAAATCAAACTAACGGCTTTAACAGAGGCTGCCAGTTCACATGGCGTCGCAGGAGGGCTTCCCCATGTGAGTATTTATTTATTTAATATTGACATTAGACAAGACATTAGTGAGAGTTTACCTGGCAGTGTGTGTATGAAGGCAGTTACTTCCTCCACACTCCACTGGGAGGGTGCCGGTTTGAATGTGGTCGTGGGTGTAGAGGTGGTCAATGCAGGTGCAGACGCCCTCCTCGCTCTCCGCGCTGCCCGGCGCTCCATCCTGGCTGTCATGGCAACAGCAGGATCCTCCTCCCCATCGTCATCATCTTCCTCCTCCCCTCTTCCCTCCATGTCCTCCTCTTCCTCCTCCTCTGCCGCCACTGCCTTCTCCTTCCCTTCCTTCTCACGCCGCCCAGCACTCCAGAGATCACGAGGCTGCAAGGAATCAAAAGGAGAGGACGAGTGAGTTCATCGATAACACTATATAGTAACCATCAGTAACAAATTAAGAGAAGAATATGAAAAAGTAAAATATAAAAGCAAGTACTGCAACATAAATCTAATTTAAAAAATGACAATAATAATATGAAGAAAGTTTGTACAATGTTTGCTTCTTAAAAGTCTGAATAAATAAAGTATTGATACATCAGTGTAAAAAATATTCCAGTACAAGTAAAAATCCTGTATTATCAGCTAAATGTACTTAAAGTATCAAAAGTACTTGTTTTGCAGATCGAATGGTGTGACTGATGTAATAAATAACATTATTAATACTGGTGCATCAGTGTTAGAGCAGCATGTTGCTGCTGTAGCTGCTCCAGGTGAAGCCAGTTTGAACCACTTTATAGACAGATTAGTCCAGTGGTATAATCTTGTTAATTCAAAACAGGGCAAATATTTTTTTTTTCTGGAATGACTGCAATTCACATTCATAGTTATGCACCAAAACACCAATGCAAAATCCTTGTATGTGGAAAAATTACTTGCCAGTAAAGATGATTCTGATATTTCTGATCTAAGTAAGCTGCCTAAGAAAGTTCCTCTAATGACCACCAGAGGCTGCTGCAATAAACTTTCAACTGCATTAAAGTAAATGAAACATCAAATTACTCCAAAAAAAAAAATCAGTAGGGGGCAGCACGGTGGTGTGGTGGTTAGCACTCTCGCCTCACAGCAAGAGGGTTGCCGGTTCGATCCCGGGCGTGGGAGGCCCTCTGTGCGGAGTTTGCATGTTCTCCCCGTGTCAGTTCTCTCCGGGCACTCCGGCTTCCTCCCACAGTCCAAAGACATGCAGACTGGGGACTAGGTTAATTGATAATTCTAAATTGTCCGTAGGACAATTGGTTGTCTGTCTCTATGCGATAGTCTGGCGACCTGTCCAGGGTGTACCCTGCCTCTTGCCCGATGTTAGCTGGGATAGGCTCCAGCCCCCCCGCGACCCTCAAGAGGATGAAGCGGTTAGAAGATGAATGAATGAATGAATGAATGAAAAATCAGTAGGTAATTTCAGCTTTGTCTAATCAGGATTTTTCAGATACTGAGTTCATGAGTATCTGTAAATATTTACCAAATACCACAAACTCAAACTTAAGTCAATAATTTATTTTTCACATTTTAATTATTAAATTAATAATAAAATCAATCCTGAACAAGAGTAGGCAAAACGATACATACTGAGTCTAAAAAATACTGTCATCAAAAGTCAGTATTTTAATTGTTGAGTTGTTTTTTTAATTAAAGGAGCTATATGTAAGAAATCTAAAGCAAATAGTCGTAAAGTCCTCCTAATATGTCACAGAGACTAATGAATAATGTTCATATAACATACTGATCTCACCGACAACAATAGTACAGCCAGAATATTTGCATTTAAAAAATTTTTTTACAGTCTGCAAATCATGTTTATGTTTTGAATTTGTGTTTTGGCCTGTTGCGCCACCCACCACCGTCTACCAGTCACACAGTCAGTAGAGTCTCAGCATCAGTTACAGTTACGACTGAGCTACAGCAGCACGGCAAGAAGCATTAGCAGTGTCCCGGTACATAGCATTAGCAGCTGGCTTCTCCTCAGCTGTATCGTTAGCAGCAGCGTTAGCAGCAGAGAAGCCGGACTTGCTCGAACGGTCCACTGGAAAACTGAAGATCAAGGACACAGTGACGCGGGCAAACAAATCAGTCTCCAGCGTGCCGCTGTCCAGCAACCTTGAATCTGGAGGGGGGGGGGGGGCGGACACGACTCGCGGCAGTATTTTGAATTTGAGTGCAGTAACCATTTTGGCCACATTCTTACATACAGCGGCTTTAAGAAGATACTCTGGCTCATATAGGAGGAGGTTTTATGTCTGAGCCATGGTGGTTATGTTCCATCCAACCTGTAGAAACTACACCAAAATGACTGCAAGGCTATAAAACAACGCTCCAAACTCCACATCCGATAAGTCACTGGTGCTCTTTAACACCTGTGTGAGAGGACTGAGATAGAAACAGTGTATTTTGATGAAAATATGAGACGTTTTAGAAGTTTTTGTGGATGTTTGAAAACTTTTACACTGAAATAATGAGTTCTCAAAAAATGTAGCTCCTGTGATTGTGAGCTGACCACAAACTGCAAACTTCTTGCTGCTGACTTTGAAGACCTCAACAGGTGAGTGTTTAATAATCAACTAACATTAAGGCACGTTAACATGTTGCAGTGTAGGACAACGTGCTAAACATTACATGGTAAATGTTAGCATGTAAGCCTGTTTACATCTGTAGTGACACTGATCTCAAGCTAAATATTACCTGCTAACATGCTAAAACTTTGAGTTGTTTTATTGTCTGTAACTTCTCATGTTCACACAGGATTAGTGCTGACATGATAAACAGATGAATTAATTAATAATTAACAAAAACAATTTTGAAAATCTGTCACAAAAAAAAAATCCTTTCTCATGATTCACTTGTCACAGTTTTTCTTTGTTTTAGCTTTTAACATCATCCTCCGGTCTTACCCAGGACATAGAGCCTCTTTACTTATGAACACACTCAAGCAAAGGAAACAAAAGTGATCTATTGTTCCCAGGATCAAGAATAACAACTACCAGCATCTTAAAAGTGTGATTTGGCTGCTTTACTTTGTTTGACATCATTTTAAATTACATATTTGTGTTTTGGACAAAATAAGTCATGTGAAGACGTCACCTTGGGCTTGTTGTCTTGAAATTCTTTCAGTTGACAGTGATGGAAAGTAACTAAGTACATAAAGTCAGGTACTGTGCCTAAGTACTATTTGATATACTTGTATTTTACTTGAGTATTTCCATTTTATATTTCTACTTTACTACATCTCAGAGGGAAATATTGTACTTTTTACGGCATTATATTTATTTACAACTGAGGTTATATTCACTCACTAGTATATACTATACTTTATATAGAAAGTATCTAAAATTGGATCCATATTGAACATTAAAGGAATACTTGACCAGCAAAATCTCATGGTGTGTTACCTTGAA
Organism: Epinephelus fuscoguttatus; assembly: GCF_011397635.1. Classification (NCBI taxonomy): domain Eukaryota; kingdom Metazoa; phylum Chordata; class Actinopteri; order Perciformes; family Serranidae; genus Epinephelus; species Epinephelus fuscoguttatus. The sequence goes on along the minus strand of NC_064772.1, from coordinate 6,966,080 downwards.
TTTGTGAAGAAAACTTTTTCTTACATGCATCCACGATGAACGAAAAATCCAAAAAGGTAAAAATTCTTCATGAATTAAAGAAAACAGGGTGCACATTTAACAACAACAAAACTATATCAAAACATTCATTCATTCATTCATTCATCTTCTAACCGCTTCATCCTCTTGAGGGTCGCGGGGGGGCTGGAGCCTATCCCAGCTACATCGGGCGAGAGGCGGGGTACACCCTGGACAGGTCGCCAGACTATCGCAGGGCTGACACATAGAGACAAACAATTTACAATTGTAAATTGAGACAAACAATTTACAATTTACAGACAATTTAGAGTTATCAATTAACCTAGTCCCCAATCTGCATGTCTTTGGACTGTGGGAGGAAGCCGGAGTGCCCGGAGAGAACCCACGCTGACATGGGGAGAACATGCAAACTCCACACAGAAGGGCTCCCACGCCCGGGATCGAACCGGCAACCCTCTTGCTGTGAGGCGAGAGTGCTAACCACCACACAACCCCACGCCCTTATATCAAAACATCTGTTTACAAATTCTCACACACACTCCGGCATGTTTAGGGTGTGCTACTTGCAGGGGGAAGTATTTCAAATCATAATGTTTTAGTGAAAACATATGTATTTGTGAGGTACTGAGCATATGACTGGATGTATGAGGCTTGGATTATACTGCACAAGACATGTAAAAGTTTGTAAACACGTTTTGATATTGTTTTGTTATTGTTCAAAGCAGTCCCCATTCTCTTTAATTCATGACGAATATTCACCTTTTTTGGATTCTCCGTTCACCATGGAGAAATTCAAAGTAACAAGCTGAGTAATGGATATACAAATGATCATATTGCAGTAGAAGTATTCTTTTCAAATGCTCTTACTTGTATTTGTTAGTGATAAAAACAAAATAATAACGATAATTTCATAAAATTAAAACACTGTGGAAGTAGCCATTCTGCATGATGAGTAGTTTTGCTTTTATATTTCAAGAAAACTCTGCTGATTAAGGGAAATTTTACTTGACTGTGGTATTTCTACTTTTACTAAAATAAAATAACTATTTCTTTCACCAGCAGCAAGTGGTATCTCATGGGTCCACTTGAACTGACTGCTGACCCAAATTAAAGAGTACTAATCCCTGTTGGTGTTCAATTTAATCCCTGGAATAAATGCTGGCATTGTATATTTCTGCAAACCATCCATACGTTATATTTGCATCTTATTATGTAACAGATACGTTTCACTATGTTTCAACGACATTGTGGCTCATGCGTGGTTAGGTTTAGGCACTTAAACCTCTTAGTTATGATTAGGAAAAGATCATCCACATCTGAAGCCTATTAAACCACTGGAAAAACACTGGTGGATTGTTACAAAACACTCACATTTGGAGCCTAAAACATTGCCGGAAAAACAGACAGGTTGCTACAAAACACCCACGTTTGCAGTTTAAAAAGCCATTAGAAAAACAAAGACAGGTTGCTTTAAATCACTCACGTTTGGAGTTTAAAAAGCTGCTGCTGTAAAAACAGAGACGGGTCACTACAAAACACCCACATTTGAAGCTTGAAAAGCAGACTGAAACACCCTAACAGGTAGCTACAAAACATGCGAATCTGAAGCCTATAAAGCTGCTGGAAGAACACTGATGGATTGCGACAATACACTTACATTTGGAGCCTAAAAAGTTGCTGGAAAACAGACAGGTTGCTGTAAAATATCCATGTTTGAAGCCTCAAAAGCACATTGAAACAAACCAACAGGTAGCTACAAAATACCCGTATCTAAGGCCTATAAAGCTGCTGGAAAAACAAAACCAAACACCCGTGTTTGAAGCCTAAAAATTCGTTATAAAAACAGCTATGACTCACTAAATCACAGATGGTTTTATCTTTTGTTGGGTCTGTTACAGTGGTCTGCAGCCTGGCCACCATCCCCTACTAATCCGGATGACAAAGTCAGCTGATACAGTCTACTGAGTATTTTTTTTCTATTTTTTGACATTTTATAACAATTGTTTATAAAAAAATAACTGATACTGAAAATAATTATTACTTGAAGCCCTATTTGGAATTTCTAACATTTCAGTGTGAGTTGTACATTATATTTCTATTTCTGGAAAGAACAGATAAATTCCAGTTGTTCAAGTAGTGAGCTTTTACAGTGTACAGTGTTTTAGGCTGGTGGTTTCTTCAGTATCCCTACCAGTCGTAGTAAGAGAGGCTTCCCAGGAACGGACTCGGCCCTGTTCAGGGCTGGGCGGGGCCTCTCTGACCGACTACCTGCACTCAGAGCCCGCAGACGCTTCGTCAGACGAACATTAAACCTGCCAGAGAAATAAGAAGAGAGAGAGGAGGTGATATCTCCTCGTTCTGCTGCTTTGATTCACACTCATATCTGCATTTCACACCTGTGTGTTTCTACACAGGCCACACACACCACATCCTGCCAGCACTGCCGCTGTAACAACAACACCCCTGAACATACCACTGCATGTCAGAAATAATGACTGGAGGTCACACAGAACATTAGCTGCGTTTTGTTTTTGAGCCAATGCAATCAGGTCTCACCCGCGTGCACAGGAAGTGGAGCAGAAGCGTTTGGACCGCATGAAGTTGTGTGCATGGCCTCTCTTCCCACAGAACTGGCAGTGCAGCACCGTCCTGTCCCTGTGGGCTGACCCTGTGTGTGAGAAACAAACATGGTCAACTGTGTTTGATTTCAGAGCCATTTGGTCCATAAATGCCCCCCAAAAAAATGAAAAACAGTAAATAAGTTTTTGTCTTCAGGTTGTTTCTTTTGTCCACCAATAACCCGAACCCCCCAAAATACCACTTTCTGACAAGACATTGAGAAGCTGCAGAATGTTTTGTGTTCTTGCTTGAAAAATGATTAATCAATTAATCACTTGGGGCTCTAAAGGTGTTGAGTATGGATTTCATGGAAAATTAATAATTTTTATTATTAATTATTTTCTGCATTAATTTTTTAGTCTATAAAATGCTATTTTCTAAAAGTGAAAATTGCCTGTCACAATGAGCTTCACCCACGTTATTGACGTCAAATAGCTTGCTTTGTCCACCAACAACCAAAAAACCCCCAAAAGACTTAACTTAAATAAGACAGAAACTGGGAAGCTGTGGCCAGAGAATGTTTTGTGTTTTTGCTTGAAAAACGATTAATTGATTAATATTTTCTGCTCTAAGACCAACAAAACACATGTGGAAAGACTATACTGATGGTTTTGCGTGTGTTGTGCATACACTGGTCATCATTTTCTAAATGATACCAGTTTTTTGATTGTTGTTCAACCTTCCAAGTAGTTTTTGTCTCCTGCTCTTTTTAGTATGCCCTGAAACCTGCAGAGTTCAGAAATGTATGTTAGATCCATCACAACAAACTGTGCTTAATTTATTATTGAGTAGAAATTAATGGTGTGATTATTTAAGACTGATCTTTGGCCAAAATGCTTGAACCAGCCTCTCAGATGTGATGAGCTGCTGCATTTCTGTGCTTTATATAACTGTAAATTGAACATTTTTGTGTTTTTGACTGTCGCTTACACCCAACCATCAATTTAAATATAAGTAATATGATCATTAAATATTAATATGAATCATATTTTATGGTATGGTTATGATACATTTAGCTATGGTAAATGGGAATAAGCATTTTTAAAGAATAACTTAACACCAGGCTGAAAGACAGAATTTTGCTGCCCTCTCTGGTCGACAGTTTAAACCTTGTCTCACCTCTGAAGCTGCTGTGTGATCAGACCTGTGCACCTGTGACCACACCTAAAAGTGATGTCATCAGATCCTGTAGTACACATGTACATCACTGCAGCAATATGAGACATTAAACCAACAGAGGTCAGCAAAGTCAAGATTTTCAGCTGGTTTTAAGTTACTCTTTAAGGACTTTCTCACATTTTAACAACTAAACAATGCATGGTTTGGGTGATAGATGTCTTATGAAAACAGTTATTAGTTATGTCACTGACATCAATTCCAACTGACTATGTCGAGATGGCAATGAAGTATTGAATTAAACTTAAATTTGAAGAAAACCCTGAAACAGGATGAAGGTTGCACAGTTTCGAAACCAATCAACTCATGAGACTCTTACTGTTGGCAGGGTCATCTGTGTCTCCGGCCTCCTCCCCCTCTGACTCAGTGGAGTGCTCAGCTTGTTTTGTTGTGTCCATCACAGGCAACACCGGACTCCCATTGGTCCCGTTCACTTCCTCTGGTTTGGTCACCTGCTCTGGAACCAGCAGGGACGAGCGGTTCACCTGCACGACAACAAGGCACTTAAAAACACCACAACAGCCTGTGACTGCAACAGTTTGTATTCCAGTGTATATTATTCTGAGTCTGCATAATGTACTTTTTGGTACTAATACTTTTGTACTTCTACTCAAGTATAATTTTGAATGCAGGACTTTTGAGTTCACTCTTTACCAGCGCTTCAAACCAAAACAGAAAAAGAGAGATTATTTTGTAACTGTATTTTAGGTTTGAATTATTTTTGGATAAATACTAAATTGTGTAGCATTTACCTACAGTAACAATTAAAAAGGCAGGTTGGGCAAAAGTAAAAGACTAAATACATAAAGATACTGATGTCCACCACAGCTGGAAGCAGGTTTTGAATAAAATATAACATTAGGTTGCTGATTCTGACTGCAGCTAACATTAAAATATTTTAACATTATAGTCATATCATTTGTGTAACTCTTGGTCTGATCAGTATGATGTACAACAAATGCTGTGTGTCCTTAGTCTGTGTCTATGTCCGTACAGGAAATGGTTGGAGCCCCTCCTGGATGACGAATCCCTCCACCAGGTGAGTCAGAACCTGTCGCCCCTCAGGCCACGCCCTCGGCTCCCAGGGGCTGCTCTGCGATTGACCGAAGCTCTCCGACTCGTCTCCCGATTGGCTGAGGGGCTCTGTCTCAGTTTCAGCTTCAGCCAGCTGCTGTGACTCACTAACCACTTTGTTGTCAGCCTTCTCCGTCTCATGCTGTGATAGGCTGAGGTCGGTCGGGAGGGCGGTCTGAGCGGGGAGGAGTGGGGGAGGGTTTTCTGCTGAGGGGTTGATGAAGGGTGAGGAAGGGGGTGACTGGGAGGAGAGGCTGGACAACGCTGGAGGATAAAAAAGAAAGACAGTGACCACAGTTAGTTTTGTCACATACACACGTTCACATAATTTTACTCCTTAGCTGTGATGAAGGGAAATCTTAATGCTCCAATATGCAACAACAGTGTTATCCAATTTTGTGTCAACAGTTTGTGTTTGAATCTTTTATGTTTCAACATGAAGCTCCATACAGAAATGTTTCTTTCAGTTTGCTGTGGAAGAACTTAACCTGAGCCTTATCAAACACCTCTAGGACCAACTGGGGGAGAAAATCCTGGCAGCCAGGTTTTTAAAATCTGGTGGAAAGTCTTCCCGCATGCTGTCCACATACTTGAGGGTGACTTCACAAATGCAATCAACTTTTTTCAATAAGCAGAGAAAGGAGAGCTTATGTAACCCCACCTGATGTGCCTGTTTCTGTGTTTCACAGTACTGACACCAGTTCTGAGACAATTAGGAGGCTCAATTTTATTCCCCTATTCTTCTCTTGGGACATTTGTGTAGTGGTGAAATGTAAACATGGTACATTTACTCAAGTACTCAACTTTGAATTTCTTGTACCTTATTGAGTATTTCTGTTCTATGCAGCGTTATATATCTACTCCACTGCATCTCAGAGGGAAATATTGTACTTTTTACTGCACTACATTTCTCCAACAGCTTTAGTTAGTGTGCAGATTCAGTGCATTAATACAAAACATAAATCATCAAATAGATGATGTATGAATATATATTAAGCTGCCCAAAAGTGGATTGAATGATTTGACAAAATGAGCTCCACCTTTACCAGCTGCTATATTAAAGTGATGAACACATTAAACAACAAGAGCACTAAGCAACTGTTAGAAACTGTCCTGGCCCCCTTTCAGTAGCAGAAATGCAGAATATTTGCTGTTTAAAGTTCTCAGTTTTCTCACATTGTAAAGTGAAAATTGTTGGGGTGTGCTGATGGTTCAGGCAGGGGCGGAAATCCCGGGGGGGACAAGGGGGACATGACTCCCCCTTCAGTAAAGCTGTACCCCCCTAGAATCATTTGAGACACAATTGATAATTTTTGAACAGTGCAGTAGTATTTATTAAAAGCACAATGTAAGCAGTGCTCATTATAATCGCACAATAATGTGCTATTTAAATCTTAAAAGATTTAGTCCCCCCCTCCCATTCCTAGTAGTGGTATATCCCACACTCTTTCCAACGGGCGGGGCTGCTTGGCAGCAGCAGCAGCGTGTGGCTGGACCCGCTGCCCACATCGCGCATCGCAGGGTAAGATGTTCACTCACACAGACACAGTTTAACTTACACAAGTTACAACACATCCCATTTACTGTTACAACAAGCCCCAGGCCCAGGCTGATAATATAAACTGTCTGCAACATTTCTCCTGCATTGTTCAAAAGCCTACTCAATTACGAGTGCTGCTGAGCTAAAAGCTAATGATTAAGCTCAGAGTTTAGTGATAGAGAGGACAGGAGAGAAAGAAGAGGGAGAGGACAGGACAAGAGCAGTCAGTGGCGGAGCAATGGTTACCTGTCTGTAGGTTCTCCACCTGACAGTGAGACAAACATGAAAGACGTGCAGTCTAACTGACAAGGAGCGGTCATTACGCGCGACTATTACGCACGGTTGTGACGGAGTGTAGCTAATGGGTACCTGTCTGTAGGCTCTCCACCTGTCAGTGAGACAAACATCAAAGACGTGCAGATGAGGAGCGGTCATTACGTGGGACTATTACGCACGGTTGTGACGGAGCGGCTCTTATGGGTACCTGTCTGTAGGCTCACCACCTGTCAGTGAGACAAACATGAGAGACGTGCAGTCTAACTGACAAGGAGCGGTCATTACACGCGACTATTACGCACGGTTGTGACGGAGTGGCTCTTATGGGTACCTGTCTGTAGGCTCACCACCTGTCAGTGAGACAAACATGAAAGACGTGCAGACGAGGAGCGGTCATTACACGCGACTATTACGCACGGTTGTGACGGAGCGTAGCTAATGGGTACCTGTCTGTAGGCTCTCCACCTGTCAGTGAGACAAACATGAAAGACATGCAGACGAGGAGCGGTCATTACGAGCGACCATTACGCACGGTTGTGATGGAGCGTAGCTAATGGGTACCTGTCTGTAGGCTCTCCACCTGTCAGTGAGACAAACATGAGAGACGTGCAGTCTAACTGACAAGGAGCGGTCATTACACGCGACTATTACGCACGGTTGTGACGGAGGGTAGCTAATGGGTACCTGTCTGTAGGCTCTCCACCTGTCAGTGAGACAAACATGAAAGACATGCAGACGAGGAGCGGTCATTACGAGCGACCATTACGCACGGTTGTGATGGAGCGTAGCTAATGGTTACCTGTCTGTAGGCTCTCCTCCTGTCAGTGAGACAAACATGAAAGACGTGCAGACGAGGAGTGGTCATTACGCGCGACTATTATGCACGGTTGTGGAGGAGCGTAGCTAATGGGTACCTGTCTGTAGGTTCTCCTCCTGTCAGTGAGACAAACATGAGAGACGTGCAGTCTAACTGACAAGGAGCGGTCATTACGTGCGACTATTACGCACGGTTGTGACGGAGGGTAGCTAATGGTTACCTGTCTGTAGGCTCTCCTCCTGTCAGTGAGACAAACATGAAAGACGTGCAGACGAGGAGTGGTCATTACGCGCGACTATTATGCACGGTTGTGAGGTGTGCAGCGGCAGATCTTACAGCACACTGTTTATAAACCAGTTTACCAGTTTAATTGCAGGAAATGTTTAGTTTTAGTTTAAGTTTAGTTAGTATAGACATTCACTCTGCCTGTTGGAGAGATAGAGAGAAGATTAAAGCGTCAAATTGCAGTAAAAGATGCTGTATAAAAGACAGGCTACAACTTTTTTTCCTTGTCCCCCCCTGGAATTATTCTCCAAAATTTTACTGTTTATTGTCCCCCACAACTATGAAATGGGATTTTCGCCCCTGGGCTCAGGGCAAATATTTTTAAACCATTTTAGCTTGTCTTGGCTATAAAACACAGCTACACTTACTTGGGACTCCTCATCACAGGTTGCAAATGTAAACAGGTTGTGATTTTAATAATGTCTGGGAGTTATAATTGTCCTGGTGTTAAACATAAAAAATGAAGCAATAATGAAGTAAAAAAAAAAAAAAGTCTAAAAATAAGCATTTTCATTTTGCTTTTTAATCCTGTTGATTATCTTGCAACCTCTTTCAGATTAATCTTGTGACCCCCATGTTGGGAACTACTGGCCTACAAGTTTAAGACAATGACCATGTCATTGAACTCTTTCTCCTTTCATTTCCTATCAGCTCTCTACTGTCTCTATGTTATAACAGCAAAATGCCCCCCAAAATACATGCAAAAAATTCAAAAAAGAGTATTTGCATTGTTGGTCAGATAAAATAAGCCATTTTAGAACCTCTGATGGCATTCTTCCTCTTTTTTTTTAGTTATTTCACATTAATTAACCCAGAAATAATTGAAGACAACAAGAAACATGACTTGTTTTTGTGATTCAAGATTAAACAAACAGGGGCGTCGGTGGCTTAGTGGTAGAGCAGGCACCCCATGTACAAGGCTGCTGCCGCAGCGGCTCGGGTTCGACTCCAGCCTGTGGCCCTTTGCTGCATGTCATTCCCTCTCTTTCTCCCCCTTTCACAATAGACTGTCCTATCAAACAAAGGCTAAAAATGCCCTTAAAAATATCTTAAAAAAAAAAAAAGATTAAACAAACAGACTTTCACTTACATTGCTGCACAATACACGTGCCCAGGTGAATAAGTGTTTTCATAAAGTACAGGTGGATCAGGTACCTGAGGAACATTTTCTGCTTTAATAAAACTGAACTGTTTTTAGGAACCAGAGAATGATCTGTCTCAATAAATGGACCTGTATTTGTATAGCTCCTTTCTAGACATCCGACCACTCAAAGCGCTTTTTACACTACGAGTCACATTCACCCATTCACGCACACATTCATACACTGGTGGCTGAGGCTACCATACAAGGTGCCACCGGCTACTCAGTTTTTAACACACTCACACACCGATGGAAGCCATGTGGGGTTCAGTATCTTGCTCAAGGACACTTCGACATGCAGACTGGAGGAGCCGGGGATTGAACAGCTGATCTTCTGATTGGTGGACGACCCGCTCCACCTCTGGTAGTTCCTCTCTGCTAGAGGCTCTGTCCTGGTTTTAGTTTAAATTTGATTGAACTAAAATCTTCCTAAAGAGTGTCTCCTAACTGTCCCGCCACTTTAATTAAGAGAAGAGACAAGAGGAGTTGATAAAAATAATGATACTCTCCTCTACAGTGGGCTGCTGCTGTGCACTCGCATATGTTTTGGAGACTTTTTTTGCTGCAGTTTAATGAAGCTGTGGGCAACATAACAAATTCTCATCCCAACTTGTCAAATGCCAAAATATGTCAAAATATAACGCACTGGGTAGCCTCCTGCCTCAGTTCTGGATGCTCACGGGCAGCATGTCAATATACGCTCATTACATGAACTGTGTCTTTTCCGTTTTTCCGTGAAATTTTCATACTATGGTAGTTGCTGGCAGCGTTACAAACTGAAACTGCCCGGTGTGTATCATATTGCCATGAAGGGTGCCTCTCTGTGTTCGTGTCTGAAACAAACATCCACTGACAAAGCAGTGGTATTTGAGGACTTGAGTTGTTGCCCACTCCCATAGTTATGTAATATATTGCTGTGAAAGGTGCCACTGTGCCTTGGCCTCTGACCCCAGAATCACGAACAAAGAGGCGGTATTTGATCAAAAAATTTCATCAAACCTGAAAAAAGACCTACTCTTCTCGTCAAAAAGTTTTTCTGGGGCGTCGGTGGCTTAGTGGATAAAGCGGGCGCCCCATGTACAAGGCTGTTGCCGCAGCGGCCCGGGTTTGACTCCAGCTCGTGGCCCTTTGCTGCATGTCATTCACACTCTCTCTCCCCCCTTCACGCTTGGCTGTTCTATCAATTAAAGGTAAAAATGCCCAAAAAATATCTTAATCTTTTTCTAACTGTATTTTGGCTTCGAATTACTAAATTGTCACTGTGGATGAATACTGAATTATATGTGTATATTATAGCATTTAGTTACACAGACAGACATTTCCCTTGGTTTTAATATTAATGCATGTCTGGCAAACATAAATTAAATACTATCAATCATGTTGCTTTGTTCATGTTTACACCAAGGAAGCTGCAACATTATAAAAAAATTGGGGCCAAATTGAAAACTTGCAACAACTGTGCAATTTTGGCATAATAAGTTTACATTAATAGATGTCTGAGAGTTCAAACATCAGGTCAGCAGGAGGCATGAAGGCACTAAATTGTAAGTGATCATATACAGAAGTGTTTTTTGTTTCAGTGTATGAACTGTGCACTCTGAAGTTTCTACAGATGAAGATACCTGACTGGTTGTCAGACTGCGTCGACATGTTCTCACAGAAGTCCTCCTGGCTGACAGGCTGCAGCTGAGACTCTGCTAGCCTCTGACTTTGGACAGAGACCTCTGGAACTGGAACTGGAGCTGGGACTGGGACTGGGACTGGGACTGTTACTGAGGCTGGAATGAGACCCAGGACGGGTTTGGGTTCCACGCTGGAGTCTTTAACAGCATCAGGTATCAGGACAGGATCTGTGTTCTGGTACTGGTGGAGAATCTGACTGGTCAGGTTCTCAGACTGGTCCATGGTGGTCTCTCCTTCCTCTTCCACCTCCATCTTTTTGTCCTCGCCTCTTTCTGCCGTCTGGCCTTCCTCTGTCACCTCCATTTGTTCTTCTCTGTCTGTTTTCACTTCCTGTTCCTTCTCACTGATGAGGGTTCCTTCTTTTTCAGGTAGAAGTCTCTGTTTCTCCTCCTTCACCTTCTCTCTTTGGTCATCTCTCTCCACCCTCAGCTCATTACCAGAGCTCCCCTCCTCTCTGACTCCTTGTCTCACCCCTCGTCCTCTCTCCCGCTGCTCTTCGCTTTCCTTCTCCTCTCCTTTCTGCATCACAGTTTGTGTTTGAGGACCGGCCTGACTCGAAGGGGATGCTGGACTCAGGAGAGATGGAGGCGAGGGCAGGGGAGAGGTGTTTTTTGGCAACGAGGGGTTTAGAGGAAGAGGAAGCACGTCTTCATTGCTCAACGTCCTCTTTGATTGGCCGGACAGCTCAGGCGACTCTACAACAGGAGGTGCTGACTGCACAGTGTGGGTGTACGTGCAAGGTTGTGTCTGGCGGCCCGAGGAGAGGGCAATGATTTGTAGCTGCCTTGCTGCAGACGGCGAGCGCTCGAAATGGGAGGAGGCAGACACAGGGTTGGTCACAGGTAACGAGCTGTGCAGGGATTGGCTCGAGGGCCCAAGCATAGCTTGAGTTAACGGACAGCTCTTCAGTCCGGCCAGCGGCCTGCTGACAGGGGATGCCTGACAGGCGGGGGCAGCAGCGATTGGTTGGAGGGTTGAGGATTGACGTGGTGACGTCACTCTGTGACCGTTTGGAGAATGCAGTCTGGGTCTCAGAGGGACGGCTCGAACTGGAGAGTAAAGAGCTGCACGGAGGAAAGAGAGGAGAACGAATTAAAAAGTGAAGATGCACTGACACACAGACACACAGTAATGTAAAGTAACTAAGTAGATTTACTCAAATACTCTACTTCATTACAATTCTAAGATTCTTGCACTTTACTTGAGTATTTTACTTTTATATCACTTTATACTTTGACTCCAGTATAGTCCAGAGGTAGATACTGTATTTTTTACTGCACTACATTTATCTGACAGCTGTTAGGAGTAACGTCACAGATCAGGATTTAAAAACAATATATGGAGATTGTTACATAGTAAATCAGCCTTTGTGATAGTATATAAAATGAGTCAAATTAGCTCTACTTCAGTCAGCTACAATATCTAAATGCTGCTTGAAGTGATAACAATAAACAGAGACAGAGTCCCTTTTTGCATGTATAGAGTATTTTTACTTTTAAACTTTAAGTACATTCTGCAGGCATAAGTTAACTACTTTTACTTAAGTTAAGTTTAGAAAGCAGGACATTTACTTTATTTAGAGGGATACATTGGTAGAAATGGAATATAATAGGTAGGATTTCTTGAAAATAAGAATTGGTGTTTTCCTTAACTTAACTTAACTTAAATAAACTGTTTATATCTACAAAGAGAGCAGGTCCTTGTCTGTAGAGATCGCCATGTTTACTGCCAAGTCTCTACAGTAGCCCAAAACGAACCTACCAAACACTGGCTCTAGATGCCAGATGCCATAGAACATGTTTGCATTAACAGTTTTGCATCGGCCACCATAGTTGGCAGCCCCTCTGCATATCAGACTGTTATATTCAGTGAAATCACCAGGTCTTTTGGAGAGGAAAAGACCTCTGCGGACAATTCAGTTCCCACCAAAAACCTCCTGAACTTTTAAGGAATTCTAACCAGGAGAAGTTTCAGCTGGTTGCAATCTACAATCCTCACCACTAGAAACCACTAAGGCCACTAATTCTTACAAACATAACCTTTAAAGGAAACTACAGCATTTTTTAACCTTGACCTTATTTTCCCATGTTATTGTGTTTAAAAGACTAATACAGGCAACAATTTTTTAAATCGTTCCACCATTGAGAGGGACGCTGCAGCCAGTAGCAGCAAAACAGGCTGTAGAATAATCCCTACTGGCAATAATGCATCATTGATTTACATTCATTTCTGTTTGTTTTTGCCACTGACAGGCTCAGAGTGTTAATCTAAGTGTCTAATCCCTACAGTGAAATATAACATTTTTTCTTTACCTTTCACTGATCTGGTCTGTTCTGTTTTGTCTATAAGCTAAGCTTTCTGCACTCCAACACAAAAAACTCTTCCTGGCACTCCTCTCTCCAACTCTAACTAACGTTTTCACCGTTGTTTTTCTGGAACAAGTCTCCTCTTGTTAGATCTCAAAACAAAACTGCTCGTTGAGAAAGACTGGTTTGCACATTTTAATAAACAGACCAGTCAAAAGTATGGAAAATGTTTCCTATCTCACAGGGATCCTTTCCATAATGTTGTCAGTTTTAATAACAATCTGAGCCTGTCAGTGGCAAAAACAAGCACTTTAAGTTCACGTAAATTGATGGTGCACAACTGCCCTGATTGGTTAGATTGCAGTCTGTTTATCTGCTGCAGCTGCAGCTGCAGCGCTCTCCCTCAACACTAGACCAGTTTAAAAAAAACTGTTACCATTAGTCACTAAGACACAAACAAGGATAAAATAAGGGCAGAGGTTGAAAAATACCCTTTAAGTAAAAGACCTGAATATTTTTTCCACCACTGCTGACACATCTATGACCTGATTAACTGCAGATTAATGTTCTGTCACTTTTGTTAGATAGATTATTTATATATTTTATATATTTTTTAAGCTCCAGACTGAAGTTTAAACTAAACTTCTGTGGATTTGAATGGTGCTCCTCTGTTTGAAAAGACAAAGAGATTAAACCCCCAGCTGCTGTGCAGTAATCTGCTCTGAGACCAGCATTGAAACACCTGGGGAGAAACTCTGATTCAGGGTGTTGGCAGTACGTCTTTAAATGTTATTTCATGCCTGTTGCTTCATGTTTGTTTCCCAGAAGGTTGGTTTTATGAGGATGTCTCTTTGTTCAAACAACTAGGGAAGCGTGGAAATAAAACAGGAGCAACTTGTAACACAGAAACCTGAATAATTACCCCCATGTTTGTTTAGTGTGGGTGTCTGTTAATTCCCAGGCCTGACCTGTCAGAGCCAGAAAGTGGGACCTCAACTAATGTTAAAGTAACTATTTTAAAATATATAACAAGAGTACTGTAAGAAAAAAAAGTTTTCTCTCATTTTAAAGTGAATATTACTGAACTGTCCAAGTGATCCAGGGCAGAAGTTTCCAACCATTTGGGCTTGTCTAAATTTTAAAACACAGCAACGTGCCCTTGTCATCATCACTTGTTACATATATCAACAGGTTATGACCACTTCAACTAAAAAGTGATTTCCCCTTCTAGGATTGTTTTATTTTGATAATTTCTAGTAGCCTGAAGAGGGAAAATTGTCCAGATATTTTACAAAAAATAAAGCAACAATAAGGTAAAAAAAAAGAAAAGAAAAGAAAAATAAGCAATTTTATTAAGCAGAAATAAAGTTTTCTGCTTGCCTCGGACCATACCTTTGAATCCATTCACATCACTGAGATGACTGATTTGTCTGACACTGCGACACGAAACAGCAGTTCCTCAGTTAAAATAAAAAACAACCAATGAACACTGCGGGGAACTAAAAAGTAGCCAATCAGCACCATGGGCAGGACTAAGGCCATCCAAGCTGTTGTTAAGCAGTGCACCAGAACCAGTGAGGAGTAATAACAAAAATGGTGAGCGCCATAGACAAAACAGAGGCTGCTATTGAGGCTGCTCTAAATTGAGATGTCATCTGACATCGTAGTTTGGTCTGTTCTTTAAACCCTGGCAAAACAGGCATGTTAGCATGGCTCACATCACTGATGCATGCTTACATGCACAAAATATTCTGTTCTTTGCCCTTATCCTGAAGCCTCTCTCTTTCATTCCTTTAACCGCCTTCTTGAAAATGTCGGCATTGCAACATCTGCACGTTTCCAAAAACCTGTTGATATCCAAGTCTTTCATAATCTTTAAAAGTAGGCGTGTTTCTCTTTCCAACCAAAATGTGGGCTTTTCTTTTGGGTATGTATCTCTACTCCAAAGTCTTAAAAACTGTCTGTGAGTTGGTTTGTGTATGACACACAGAGCCAGCTATAAACTGACAGAAAGCTGTGAGTCGCAAACTGTGGGAAAAAATTAATTGGGAAAAAAAGCTTAATTCTGAATATCTAAATGGAATATGGTGTTTACATACACACCTTGTCACATTCCGTATGTTGTCATATTAGGAATAATGGTGGAATATTTGTGTGCATGTAAACGTAGCCAGCATAAACTTAAAATGACATTAGATTAAAATGGAAACATTGATCTCTAGTGGTTGGAAAACCAAACCCCCCCCCACCAAAATCAGTTGAGTTGATACAATGTCAGATTAAAGATGGAGACAGAGAGTCTGTTTGATATCAGGCAATTTTTCTGCCTTTCTTATTTTGTTAATTTAGTTTTTTATTCTCTTGCAACAATTGTAGATTGACCTTGTGACCCCCATGTTGGGAACAACTGGCCTACAGGTTTAAGAAACTGACCAGGTAATCGCATCTCTGGAGGGACTGCTGAATTATTGCGGAAAGCTCAATTACCAATTTAATCCTAATGTACTGATTGCCAGATTGATATAAAGGCAGGTTTTTATTCATACCTCAATTTTTTGTGTCCCCAATTCCTGAAACCAAAACTACAACATTCCCAGCTCCTGCTTTAGATTTCAGCAGTTCACTCATGCTGAATGATATAAAGCCTAAATCAAACAGGTTCTTCCTGAGATCTTTATCACACTCAGTGTCAGTCATCCTCCTGGGACCTACTTGGAGGTGGGACGGAGAGGTGGCGGCTGGGCGTGTTCGTACTCTCCGTTGCCGTGGTGGTCGGCTGCGGACGCGGCCTGAGAGGGGGAAAGAGCGGGGCGTGAGGGCGAGAGAGGGGAGGTGGAGCTGAGGAGGGGGGCTTGAGGCGGAGGGAGGGGGGGATGGTGAGGGCCCCAGGGGGAGGAGGCCTCAGGGTGAGACTCTGGAGCTAGAGAGGAGAAAGAAAAGCAAAATCAGTATGGTCTCAAACAAATCGCATTTGACTTTTTAGACTTTTCTGCTTTGATGTAAGGTGTAAACAGACAGATTTAATTTTGAATCAGCTCATGATGCTTTCAGTCATTATGTTCCAGTTCTCTCGAATTCTCTACCACATGAACAAAGGTCTGTTACAACAGTGTCTTCTTTTAAAAGCAAACTACAAACATCTTTTCTGCAAGCTTTTACTAGGATTAAAGTGTGGTTAAGCGGTCAGCATTATTATCATTTCCTTTTTTCAAATAATAATACCTTCTTATCTTATTTCCTTTTCATTGTAATATCTTCTAATCTCATGTTTTTGTCATGCAAGATCTATGCCTACTTTTTATTTTGAAGCATGAGTGTACGTGTGCAGATGTGAAATGTGTTGTATAAATAAACTTGATTTGACTTGACTAAACCTCTCCCTCAAACACCAACTGTCCAATCATAGGTTAGCAACCGTAACTAGGCACGACAGGTTTGTCAAGCTTTGGCTTCCATGGAGCTGTGGTGACAGAGGACCATTTCTAACAAGTCTGGAGAGTCATGTTTTAAGCATTTCCAAAACCAAAAATACAAGAGCAAAAGTATACAGACTGGATTTACCAGTGTGTTTAGTGTATTTATCTGCTCTAATGGAAGCTTCAATCAGGAACATGTCCTGCTAACAATACAAACCCAGTGTTACTTCTAAGGCCAAGCATTAGCATATCATTATCTAACGACCTCAGTTTGTATAAAGGGGTTCTGGGTGATATCAGAGTAGCCTATATAGAGAGTTTTCTCTTTATTTCTTCTGCCAAGGAAGTCATGTTTTCGGTTTAGTTTGTTTGTCTATTTGTCAGCAGGATTACAGGAAAACTACAGGTCTGATTTTCATGAAATTTGGAGGTAGAAGAGTGTAGAATATGCCAAGGGAGAACCCATTACAGCCCAGACACAACAAATCGACGTCAAAGAACTATTGATGGTGAAGTGTGAAGTGAAGTGAAGTGAAGTGAAGTGAAGAGTGTTGTGTCGCCTCATGACGCCTGTGAGTCCATCAAAAAGTTGCCCTTAAAGACAGCAAAAGGTACAGCCAATGGCCAACTACCACGTACATTCCGTAACTGCATGAGAGGACTTAATTCTCCACACCAGCAGCAGTGTCATTCAAAAAGGAAAAATGGAAAACCAACAGGACGAATTCAAGACGCTAGTTAGCCAGTTAGCACATTAGCAACACAGCTCAATATTAAAAGAACAAAACATTTTTATAGCAGGCTAACACACAATTACACTAAAAGTTATGGACTGTTTCTGCTAAAGAGCTAAGTGGCTAAAAAAAACGATACAGGCTCCACCGTCTCCAACACCTTTTCAACATGCTGAATTGTCAAAAAAACAACAACCCAAAAACAAATAAAAAAAGAACTACAAAGGCTGACGAGGGCACACCACAAAAACTAGGATGACAGATGCTCATCGATGGCCTGACATTGACCAACTGTACGACCAACTGTCAGCTTGGTGGATCAGGGCTGCTAAACTTTGGAATGGATTCAAATCAAGGGGCAGATAAACTAATTATTTTTCCCTTTCCTTAACATTGCAAGATAGTGTATTTGGCCTGAATGTTTGAAAGGTGAAAGTTTAAGTAAAGTCAGCCATGCAGTTAAAAGCTCAAAACTATTTGCATAGTACATGCTGAAAAATCACATGAAGAATATACAGAGCTAGTGCATACAAGTTACCCAAACTCCTGTCTATGCAGGTGTGTCTTTAGCTGGCTGTTAAAGAATCAGCAAAGTCAGAGGACTGTAAAGGTGCAGGCAGAGCATTCAAGAGTTTGAGTGCTATGGCCTCAAAAGCTCAATCATTCCAGGTCTTAAAGCGGGTGCGAAGGACAGACGGCAAATTTAGTGCATTTGATCAAAGACAGTGAGCCAGAGAATATGGGTGTAGTTCAGTTATGTGAGCAGGAGCCTGACTGTGTAATGCTCTGTTAGTAAGAATGAGAATTTTCCTAGGTATATATGTGCCTAGAAATATGCAACATATAACAAAAGAAAACTTTGAAAGAAAGCTTCTTAAAAGTGACAGATTATTAAAAGCCTGGAGAATGGCTAGTCTGACTGTTTATGTGAAAATAATAGTGTTAAATTCTTTAGTGATCCCTCAGTCTGTTTACATCCTTATGGCATTACCATCACCAAAGGAGGATCTTTTTAAAAAATATGAAAGAATGGTTTTTGGTTTTTTATGGAGCAGCAAGCCAGACAAAATAAAGCGTGGTTACTTATATAACGATTACAGCCATGGTGGGCTTAATCTATTGAGCCTCAGAGCACTTAACTTTGCACTGAAGGCATCCCTTGTGCCCAAATTTAACTCAAATCGCCAGTGGTTTTCAGCAAAGCTATTAACAACCTTTCATGCTCCTTTTCATAAACAACTTTATCCTTACTTTCAGTTAACTGCCTCTTAATTTGCTCTGTTGAAGAGAAAAGCTTTTCCTTATTTATCAGGTTTCTTGGAAGAAGTTATAGTCAGTTGGCTTCAATACCAATACCATCAACCAGAATCATCTCATGAAATTCGAAGTCAATTTTTATGGTACAACAGTAATATTATGATTACCAATATGTCCTTTTTTACTGAATCAATGTTTACAGTGGGTTTATTATTTGTAAATGACCTTTCAAATAGTAAAGATGAAATTATGTCTTACAATGAATTGACAGCTATATACGGTAATGTTTGTGACTCCTGGACATATAATCAACTTTGGGCAGCTATTCCACAGACTTTGAAGAGGAAGTTATCATTAAGCTCAAAACAACTAGTATGTTGCCCTGCTATCAAGGATAGAACATGGGTAAATAAGAGGAAGATAAATAAAAAAATATATCATTTCTGTATGTACAAAAGAAAAATTGCAGTGGCACCTGTTGCTGTATGTTCAAAATGGGAGGATCTCTTTGATTTATGTATTCCATGGAAAAAAGTTTTTACAAACATTTATACAACCACTTTTGATATCTCTATTAGAATTATACAGTTAAAAATCATTTATTGTTATTTGCCCACCAACAAAAAGACTCAAAAAATGGGGCATCCAACAATGTGACTTATGCAGATTTTGTGAAGAAGAAGAGGAGTCAGTTCTTCATTTATTTCGGTATTGTAAGGAAGTTGCACTTTTTTGGATTAGAGTAGGTCAATGGATTTCTGTTTATAGCCAAAGCTAGTTAAAAATTGAGCGTTTCAAAATGTTTTTGAAATTTCAGTGGACTATAGAAAAAGATATTAATAGAAACAAAGAACAGTGTGTAATTTTTGAACGTGAGTGGGAAATTTTGAGTTTGAGTGAAGGCTGGTCTTAACAACAGAAACTGTGGTGACGGAAGGCCTTTGTTTATTTTTGTTTATTTTTGTCTGTTTATCTTTTTTGCTATTTATTTATTTATTCTTATTCTTATTATTATTTTCCTTCTTAAAATCTAATCTCCTTAAAAACTACAACAGGAAGCCAATTTATCTTTGTTCTCTTTTTGATCATTAAGTCTTCAGGCTGCTGTTTGTCCTGTTGATGGTGGTTTCTGTTTTTTGTGTTTTTGTAAAGATGTATGTTTTGTCGTTTTAATGCCTTGGTTTTGTAAACTGTGTGCTATGTGTTGTATATCTTTAGATTTGTTTGTGTCTTGTCCCTGTATTTTGTTGTTGTTGTTGTTGTTTTGTGTTTAATTAAGGAGGAAACAGCTAGAATGGCTCCCTTAATCAACATGGTTTATTTCAATTGTATAATCTGTACAAAAAACAAATAGTGAAAAGGACAATTTGCCATTTTATTGAGGGTCATTTTTGGGGTGGCTGTTGCTCAGAAAGTGGAGTGGCTTGAACACTAAGAAGAAGAAGAGTATAAAAGTATTCAACATTCCACCGCTCTTAAAAAAACAGCGGCCCTCGTCGTATACTTTACACTTTCTTTGCTGTGGCCATGTCTGCTGTTAGGTAACTGTTTGTTTGCTTATTTACTGTTTGTTTATGGAAACACATTAGTTCCGCCTTTGTAGCTCCTTTTTGATACATATCTACTAACTGTACAATAGTCCTGCCATTGTGACGGGACCAAAAACAAAATGCAAACTGACATTGCTTGATTACCTGAGCGGACCAGATAGAGTACATATTTGGAAAGTTTCAAATTGGCCACCAGGCTGGACTTTGGACATGTCTGGGCTATACAAATGCAAGTCCATTTACCATTCATGCACCGAACTATTTCGAGACTGGAAGTCAGCACAGATTTTAGGAAGTTACAGTTCAGATGTGGGCACCCTGATTTCATCACCATCCTCATCTTTCTCGACCTCAGTGCTACTTCCGTCTCCATTAACCATTCCACACTAATCACACACCACAAATTCACTATTGGCATTACTGGCACTGCCCTCTCCTGGTTCCAGTCCAACCTCTCTGACAGACATCAGTTCATCTCTATCAATTCATCCATAGTTCCTGTCACCCATGGCGTCCCCCAAGGTTTGGTGCTTGGTCCCCCTTTCGTCATGGACTGGTCCTCCGCCTCCATGGCTGCCAGTTTTACTGTTACACAAATTATACACAATTCTACCTCTCTTCCAAGACCATCACTGCTCACTCCACCCTCACCACCTGCCTAACTGACATTAAAACATGGATGCAAAGAAAGTTTCTGAAATTTAACTGCAATAGGTCAGAAATCTTGGCCCAGACTCCCTTACCCGCCCAACCCACGAATTCACACTCAACACTGATGGCTCCATTATCACCCCCTGCACCCAAGTCCGCAATGTCTGAGTTGTCTTTGACCCCACCCTCTCCTTCCTGCCTCACATCAACCACATCACCAAAACAGCCTTCTTTCACCTCCAAAACATTGCCGCCTCTAACCCTCTCTGTCACCCTCTGCTGCTGAAACACTCATCCATTCACTTGTAACATCCAGGCTTGACTACTGCAACAGCATCCTCTAAGGCACCACAAACACTGTCCTCAATAAACTTCAGTATGTACAGAACTCTGCTGCCCGCCTACTTACCAGAACCCACTCACGTGACCACATCACCACAGTCCTTCAGGACCTCTCGCAGTTCACAATCTAGCTCCTCCATATCTCTCTACTCAATTGTAGTCTTTTATTTTATTGTCTTCATTAAAGAATTCACTGTTTTTTAATCCTACTCTATGTAAAGCATCTCTGAGGACTCTGGAAAGCACTATATAAGTGTGATGTATCATCAACATTATTATTATTATTATTGTTATAGGCAGATTTTGTTTTAAATTGATAGAGCCAGGCTGGCTGTTTCCCTTTGTTTCCAGTCTTTGTGCTAAGCTACACCATCCTGCTACTAGTTGTAGCCATATTTAAAGGACAGATATGAGTCTTCTTACCTAATGCTCCTTCACAAATTAAATAAGCATATTTCTCAAGCTGACTTTTTTAAGCAACAAGGACAGTTTTTATTAAATTAAATTACTAAAGATAAAGTTGGCAACAGTGGCAAATCCAGTCACTGACTAGAAATAAGAAGCTGCTTTTTTCTACTTCTGTCTGTAATCAAACACCCATTGTTTCAAAAATCACTAAGAATTTTAATGAAAGTTAAACAATTATCACTGTGAACTGCACATGTGCTGTGCCAGAATAGAAAACTTGACAGTCACGCAACAGTAACTAACAGCAGTGAGGCTAAGCAAATCATCAGTCAACATGCATACACAAAAGGTGGGATTTGCTCGGCTGCTTGGCTGCTCACCTGAGCGGAGGCAGGGTTAGAGGAAGGAGGAGAGGAGGAAGAGGAGGAGGAAGAGGAGGAGGACAGGGCAGGTCGCATAGCAGACGTAAGAATCAACTGCAGGAAGAAAAGGAGAGAGCAAACAGGGGAGGAAATATAAAGAGGAAGCAGGGATTAAAGCACAGTGTCTAATCATATTCATGCACTGAATATGAATATGCATGTTTGTGTGTGAGTGACTCATAACATCTCTACATTGAATAATATCTTAATGTCTTCCTCCACAACTGGGTCTAATTTAAAATCATTGTGAAAGCAAAAAAGAAAAAAACACTCTCTCTGTTCTTTGCATTTTATTGTTCAGCTTTAAGACATGGACTCAAGTTAGCTGGTGTAGGTTTGTATTTTTCTTAAAATGAATCCCATAAAAAGACCAAAATCAACAAAGTATTAGTCCATCCCTAAACTCTGACTTCCTGTCCGTGTCTCTCAGCTGCGAGCCCACTGGGTCCTACTGATGATGTAAATCTTTCAATAGTAATTTCCTCAAACAGCTGCTCACTGTAGTCTTTATCAGACAAACAGGAGGAAATACTGACTGTTGGGGACTATTTTCAGGGGGGGGATTAATCCACACTGCATGCTCTACTGCAGTGGCTCCCAAAGTAGGTGCCTTGAGGGCAGGCCAAGATTTATGAAAAGAAAATGTTGTCAGTCACATTCACCTCTAATTTTGTTTATTGTGCATTTAGTCTCTTTTTTGGCAACTGAATTACACTTAAAATACGAGAGTAGGGAGGTGGAGTGAGTCTGTGACCATCACTGTACAAAAATGTACAAAAAGAGCAATCATGCTCACTGGTTAGTAAAAAGCTGGATGGAGCTGGGAGAAGGAGACAAAGCAAAAACCAGGGCTGCAAAATTAATTACAAAAAATCCTAATCTCGATTCATACATCGATGTGATCTGATTTCTAAATGATGGCGATTCACTTGCTCCTGTTTCACTATGCATTCCTGTCAAGCTGCATTCACATGTTCTTGTAGGCCTTTTTTATTATCGCTTTTGGCTGCGCCAAGTCAAACCATGCCGCAATGTTTGCATTTCCTTTGACAGTTTTGACATGCCGATTTGCACTATGTCACACTAGAGATGAACCTTCTTTATAGTAGGTCCAAAAGGGCACCCGCCCACCTTCAAGCAAGTAGCAGTGACATCTCACTGACTGCAACAAACCCCGAAGATCCCCCCTCCCCCCCAAAACAAGTGTGTGTTGCAAGACTCAACTCACCTCTGTCTGTGCAGGAGACAAGAGAGAGGCATTTCTAAAAGTCCCTGTGTGTGTTCAGCTCTCAGTGCGTTCGTAGCTTCTAACTGAATCTCTGTGGTGTGGAGTATAGTTTCTCTGCTGCGTCTCTGTTTTTACTCTAGATATCTGCTTTATTTTACTGTTTCATGTTCACTTTCAGCATGAGTCATGTTAAGTTACTGCTGATGAAAACCAAATATTTCCTGTATTAGCTGCTTCACAATAAAAGCTATTAAATTACAAAACAGTGTCTGACTTTTATTGTGAAGAATTTTTAGGAAATGACACATCCACTGTTTTATGGCCGCTTGACTCAAGACAAGCGCGTCACATAATGGTCAGTGCTCAGTGGGTTATTTATTCTAAAGCTGTGACTTTACATTATGTTCTTCTAATCTGCAGCATTGAAGTTTATCACTGTGATATTCTAAACTAAAAGACAAAAAGAGACATGAAGGTTTTTTTGTTACAAGATACAAAGTTCAAGGCCAGCACTTTAATATATTAATTGTAATTCAAGCACTTTGATATCTTATCTTAATGTCATCTGTTTAAAGCCCTGTCTCCCCACCAAGAATCTCAGACGTGTTTTTTCACTTGAGCATTCAAGAGTACAGTAAATGTTTTTGTAGAAAAAAGAAATTAGGCTGTAGATACACACACAGTACTTGTTAGTAGAGACATTCACTGTTGGTTTTGTAAAAAATAAGAAAATACAGAATACTGCCAGATAACTCTTCTAACGATCAGCATTAAACATGTTTGTTAAAACTTATTTTATTGTTCTGTTTTAATGTTATATATAAGTAAGGATGATATGACAATATATACCACAAATGATACAAATTGCATATCATCTGCAAATTAATAAGGAGTAGGGTTTTTTTAATGGGAATACTGAATTTTAATAAGATTCATCCATCAAA
This sequence comes from Epinephelus fuscoguttatus, assembly GCF_011397635.1. Classification (NCBI taxonomy): domain Eukaryota; kingdom Metazoa; phylum Chordata; class Actinopteri; order Perciformes; family Serranidae; genus Epinephelus; species Epinephelus fuscoguttatus. The sequence continues at coordinate 6,942,193 of NC_064772.1, read as the reverse complement.
GTGTTTCTATTTCATCAGGTATTCAATTCGCCAGACTAGATAAACACAGAAAGTTGTCTTTGGTGACACATTTTATTTATTGTTAGTGTTTTTCTGTGGTCTAGTTTTATCTTTAACTTCATTTCCTCTTTTTAATGTGTATGGTGAGGCACTTTGGGATGCTTCTGTGCATCAAAAGTGCTATTATTATTCTATTGTGTTTTTCTGCTCTGTTGCTCAACTCTGAAATTTAAAAGCTGACGTGAAACCCATATTAGAGCAGAGAGCTTACAGTGTCTGTATTTCCTACTTTACCTGAATGTATCATCACTCTGTCATTTGCACTTTCCGCTACAATCTCATTTAAATACTGGTAATCTTTTCTGCTGTGCTGTACGTTGGCAGCAGCAACTGGATTCAACAAAGAAATCTATGTAAATATGGGTTTGCCTTCGTGTGTGTGTGTGTGTTTGTGTCTGTGTGTCTGTCTATGTTTACCATCTGAGCTCTGAGCAGCACCTGATCTTGGCCAGACCCTTTGAGACCTTTCCCCAGGAGCAATGTCTGCTGGGATACCCTCTGCCTGACAGGTGAGGGGCTCTGATTGGCTCGCACAAGACCAGGTGTGCCCACAGGATGAGCCTGTGATACCTGGAACAAAGGGAGGAGAGGAGAGGAGAGGAGAGGAGAGGAGAGGAGGTAAGGGAAGCAAATCAGGAAGAGCTTTAGAGCAAGAATGTCTTAATACATTTCCTAGAAAAGCAAGACAGTGGTTTAAACAATGAGAGTAAACAATGGAATGTTGTTTTGAAGAAACTCAAGACTCGTAAAAAAAAATAGTGATAAACAGTCAGACAACTGCACACCGATAAAGTATATTGTCATTTTCTGAATCATCAAAATTTGGTTTTGGCACTGCTCACTTACCTTCACTGGAGCAGGTTTATTAATATAACAGCAAACTTCATGCTGCCCTCACCTTAGACATACCTAAGATCCCATCTATGCAAATCAAGGCTTTATATTTATATAGCACATTTCCTTACAAGCAGGATACAAATCTGGCAGCATACAGACTGGATTCAGAAGCTTTAATTTGTTCCTCTTGGAACGTTATCAAATTAAAACACAGCTCAGCTTACTTCCCTACCTGCTTCCTTTATACACAATTTGCTAATTGGTCATGTATTAAATCACCATAAATACTAATTCAAATACACCCCTTGCCCCTACCATTTAGCCCTTATCCCTCTGTTTTGTGCGTTCACACTAAGGGGTAGGGTGTGCTCCTCTTGGTGGGATAAAGGGGAAGGGCAAAGTGTAGAGCTACATGGCCTTCCAAACTGAGGTGATTAAGAGACACGCTTCAAACCAAGTGTTATTAGAAAATTTGGGCAAGATGGCTGCTTCAATGCCCAAGAAGAGCAAATTTCTAAATCCCAAAGTCTTGTAAACCAATGTTCAATGTGTGATTTGAATCAATATCTAAGTTCAATTTTTGTTTTTTATTTGTATTTATGATCATAAAGCTAAATACATTAATGTGACATAACTGTAGCATACATATTCTGATAATCCAGGTGTCCCACAAAAAAAGGATGGGCATTACAGTGCTGGAGTTTGACATGCATTATTACGAAAGGAGACCAGGCGGACCAAAAATAGGAAAAAAGGCTTAGGCTGGACCTTTTCACTATTACGATAACCATCATATTATCTTATTATGATGTTTTAATGTAATATGGTCTTTCTCTTTATGACAAGCATAACAAAAAAATCACTAGTAGTATGTTGATGCCTTGGTAGCTAACTAGCTAGCTTGCTGCATTGTTATTGCTGATTTCATGACAGTCCCACATTTTGACATATTTCCATGTGGCATTACCCACTTTGATGGAATATGATGCCCAAAATTTAACTGAAGTTCAGCAGCGAAGTACCTGCCCTTGTTACAGCCCCTCTAATATCAGTGTACACTGACAGAGTGGGAAGACAAGTTGCTAATGTTAGCCTACAGATCAAGCACCGCCAGCGGCCTGGTAATTAAGCAGTGCTCCCAGCGTAAAACTTAAGTTGTGAACGAATCACAAGCATCCATGCTTAACGATCACCATCAGATAAATGGCAAACATCTATATGATAAAAAAAAAAACATTATTGCCATAGGCATGTCTGTTTACATGAATGCCATCAATGACTACTGATGACGTATCAGAGTCTTTAAGGTTGTCCTATATCATAGGTGACGATTACAACCACTGCCCATTGTAACTCTGTTCTGAGGGGCAAAGGGGCACTCCTAAGAAATGGGATTGGACCTACGTATACAATAAAAACTTTTACACCCCCGGTTGTATGCCTCTGGGTAGCACTTAAAGGAGCAATAAGCGAAATTCATCATTTCTAGATTGAAGGAATTAAAAAATTGCTATGTGAAGAACTAGAGGTGTAATTTCATCTGGAGTATAGCATGACCTCACACACCCTCTCCCTGTGTTGATCTCCAGCCCATTGTTTACAAGCCGGTCCGGCTGCGTGTTCATGTTCCCCCGAGAGCGGAACGTCCACCTGAAGATGACCAGGATCCGACATTACCTCTAAAGAAACAACGGTTGTTGGCGAAGAAGTTGTTGGATAAAGAAAGGGACAGAACTCAGATTAACATTGGCCTTGCATTTCCAAGGTGGAGAGCACTGCGAGAGCTAAAGGGGCTACAATCTGACTCGGAGCTAGCTCTTCTTCTGCTGGACAGGTACAACATAAAGTCAAATGTCTGTTTTAATTAGTGTTACAGTAACGTTAGGCACATGTGCTATGTCGATTCAATTAAATTTAATGTTACAATCGTAGCATGAGTTAATGTCCGGAGCTTGAGTTATTAGCGGCTCAGTCCCAGCAATGGGTCAGGCGTTACGGTTGTGTTAGGTGAGTAGCCTGGCAGCCCAGCTAACATTTGCAATTAGCATTGTAAAATGTAGCCCGGCAGGCAGCCTGGCGGCTGTGTTTAGCTATTCCCCTGCCTATTTCAATGATGATGGTTCCTGTAATAAATGTAATATATTTGCTGAAATGGAGGCGAGACTCAGTGACTAGATGAGCTGGTAGAAGCGCTCCATAGCTGCAAGCTACTCCAGTAGCCGTAGTAGCTCTAGTGCTAACTCTGGGAGCTAACGCTAACATTCCTCTCTTCTCCGTAAGCCGGAGCCGGGAGCCAGTGAGCCTGTCTCACGGAGAAGAGTTGGAACGTTAGCATGGCAGCCGACTAGTGCTAACGCTAACGTCCCCACGCTTAAGCAGGCTCCGGGAATGTTAGCATGGCAGCCGACTATTGCTAACGCTAACGTCCCCACACTAGAGCTCGCCGGAGCCCAGAAGCAGGCTCCCAGAATGTTAGCATGGCAGCTGACTAGTGCTAACGCTAACGTCCCCATGCTAGAGCTCGCCGGAGCTGAGAAGCAGGCTCCCGGAACGTTAGCATGGCAGCCGACTAGTGCTAACGCTAACCTCCCCATGCTTCTCTGCTCCGACACACTGAGCCTGGCGGAGAAGTGTGGGGACATTAGCACTAATAGGCTGCCATGCTAACGTTCCATCTCTTCTCCGTGAGACTGTGAGCCCGGCTCCCAGCTCAGTTGGAGCTGGAGCGTTAGCGTGGCAGCCAAGTAGTGCTAACGCTAACAGGAAAGCAGGGAAATAGCTAAACACAGCAGAGACCGAGAATGAGTGAAAGACATCGCTAACTTCTAAACTAAGCCAAACTAAGTTGGCTGTTTAGGTTTTATTTCCTCGTCCCTGTGGCGAGTGAATCTGCCTGCAGTGAAAGCGGGGGCTAACCGGTGCTTCCTCCTCAGGCTCCACTTCACTCAGCTGCCAGCACAGCCAGTTAGCCTCCACTAGCTTCCCAGCTAGGGTTAGGGTTAGAGTGCTGGAGAGCAGAGGTAGAGGGAGGTGTGGCTCATGACACACTTTGTTTTGCTCTACAGGCAGTGCACAACAGCGAACCTAGCGGTGATTAGCAGCGATTTCGCTAATTGCTCCTTTAAGTTTCTGTTACAGTTTACATCCATGTCTGTGAAAACATGGATGCTTCACACTCATCTTCCCCCTGGCAGCACAGAAGATTTATACAATCAGCACAGTTTCAAGATTAGTGTCACCAATTCAGTATCTGACTAAATGTCTCCCTTCTGCTCCTGAAATGTGATGTTGAGTAATGGCCAGAAAAGTGTTTTATGCACAACGTTATGATGTCACAGTGAAGGTGATCTTTGACCTTCAGAATATAAAATGTTATCATTTCATCATTTATTCTATTAGACATTTGTGTGAAATTTTGTCATAATCTAAGAATTCTGGAGTTATGGCCAAAAACATGCTTTGTGAGGTCATAATGACTTTGACCTTCGACCACCAAATTCTAATCAGCTTATTCTTCAGTCCAAGTGAACGTTTGCGTCAGATTTTAAGAAATTCCCTGGGGGTGTTCTTGGAATATTGTGTTCACAGGAATAAGACGCATGCAAAATCACCTTGACCTTTGACCTTCAACCACCAAATTCTAATCTTTTTATTCCTTATTCCAAGTGGACATCTGTACCAAAACTTGAAAAATTTTCCTCAAGGCATTCTTGAGATATTGTGTTCAGAATCGTACAGACGGACAGACAACCAGAAAACAAACTAACTAACCGCTCGAGGCAATAGTAGACCAGCAGCTCCTGTGTTCATGGAGGTAAAATTGCTGTTTTTCTTAATGCAGTCTGGCTTTGAAAAGAGAAATATAACTGCTTCAGTGTATCTTTGGAGAGGGCTGCCTGACAGCAAGGTAAAGCAATGAAAATATTCTATGGCATACCCATCTGATTATCCACTAGGTGCATCCCAACCACCATCTAGGCTATACACTGACTATGGATAAGTACCTCATACAACCCCACTTCAAAAGATCTGAACTATCCCTTTAATACTTAAGAATTTTGAAATCACTCTATAGGTGACTTCCTCTAATTTAACTTCCTGTTGTTGAGGGCAAGAAAGCTGAAAAGGTGAATAAGCATGACATACTGAAGAAAAGTTGTGTTTTAAGTTAGATGGTGTAGCACTGATGTTGATACTGGTCTGCACCTCGTTATGTGTGAATTCTCAGAGGGTCAATTTAAATCGGCTGATTTGAATTCAAAGAAATACTCCACTGATAATCTTTTGCTTATCAAATACTCACCCACGTTGTAAATTTGAGTTTTTTTGAAAAAAAACCCCATCTTTATCTGGATCATCAAATACTTACTGTGATGCCAAAACATAGACTTTCAATCTGGCTGAACGATTTGGAAAAAATATCGAATCACGCTCATTTTTTGGCCTGATATAACCACTGCAATATGAATTACAATATTGGAGGGGATGATCAATTTTTGCATAATTAATCTCATTTTTATTGATTAAAAAAAAAAATAATCATGTGATGTTTTGTAAGGATCTGTACCAAATAAAGATCATTTCTTAAATCTGTAGAACACGATATATAGGCCAGGACATCACTGCAGCACCACATTAATTTAGAAAGGTATTTTAACAGTTATCTTGATTTTAACAAATACTGCGCCTCCTGCAAATTAGATATTACACTAGTCCATATTATGAGTTTGATGTAATTCCAAGTAATTGTTCAGCCTTAACTTTCAGTTGCATATTTCTTAAATAACATTAAAAAGAAAAAGAAAGAAAAAAAAAACGTTTAAAGCAATGAAAAGCACTAGTTTCGGTCTCAAACAGCACTTAAATAAATTTTCTGACAGTAAAATGATCAAACTCAAGACTAGACAACTCTTATTATCTCTTAAGGTAGAGATAAAACACATGAAACAACGCCTGTACACATGTACTGTATGTGTGCGTATGTGGCAGGGGCTTGCTCACTCTTTATTCACAAAGCAAACAAAGCCAGACACATGTAACCTGAGGCTGAGGACGTGAAACGGTCCTAGATGAAAGTTAACAAAGAGGAAACTGTAACCCTCAGCAGTCAGACGCAGAGAAGCACTGACGTAGACTTCATCATAATATTTAGTTCATTTATCTGAGCTAACATGCACTTGTTTTTGAATGAGATTATCAAATGTTGTAACTCTGGAAACTCTGATAAGCTTTCTATGTATTTAAGCTTCTTGATCAGCTGTAATCTGTTTGTACACACTTAACAAGGTCAGTCGTGAACAGGATTCAGGTTTAAATAATCTGAATTTGGAGTGCAAAGAGTTCAAAGTGACAAGGTTCTTAATTTAGTGAGTTTATATATGCTGATTGATGGATTTTGTTAATTTCAGCAAATCCAGGCTAGCTGTTTCCTTGTTTCCAGTCTTCATACTAAGTTAAGATAAGCTGCTGGTTGTAGCTTCATATTTAGTGTGCAGAAAGAAATCAAATAAGTGTGTTTCAAAAGTGATGTGTGGTGTTGTTGTATGGAGATCACTGTGAGTTATACTCAGTTTGTTTGTGTGTGTGTCTGTTACCTGTCTGCCAGGTGGACTGGCTGGTGTGTGAAAGGGCGTGATTGGTGTGGAGGTCGGTGTGGATACAGGCCTTGTGTTTCCATTGGTCAGGCTAGTAGAGGCCTTGGTTGACATGGTGGTGCTGCTGTGCGTTGTAGAAGTAGAAGAAGAGAGGAGGGGCACGGTGGTGCTGGCTACAGAAGGAGAGGAAGAGGAGGAGGAGGAGGAGGAGGAGGAGGAGGAGGAAGGAGGGAGAAGAGAGGAGGTGGTTTGTGTGGTAGGAGATGTTTTGGACACGCCTGTTGGGGAGGGAAGAATCGGACGAGAGTATGTTCGGAGGGCAGGGGTTGCAGTGGAGGTGAGTTTAGGAGGAGCAGGAACGAGGATGTGGGGAGATGGAGCACCGGCTGTAGATGCTGCCACCTTCGGGACATGGGCTGCAGATACGGAGGGAGCAGGGGTGAGAGGGGGAGGAGGGGAGGAGGTGGTGGGCGTCAGCGTGGGGGCAGGGGAGTCCAGGAGCATGGGGTTGGGGGTGAGCCGGGGAGGGGTGGGGGTTGTAGGGGTGGAGGGGTCGGGTGTGGTGGGGGAAGTCTGAGGGCTGGTTCCATTGGTGGCCTCGCCGTGTTCTGATTGGCTCTGACGAACCAGCTCCCTGTCCATCCTTCAACACCTCAGCACACTGTAACATACAGACAGATCATCATCCCATCAAGTCACTGCATTTTCATAAAGCCCTCTTCATTCACATCAAAGTGGCAATAATAAACACCATTATTATAATAATGGTTCAAAATGTGTTGTGTGTGTCTCTGGTAGTGATGTGTCTGCAGCTCCTCTCAGCTTTATGGAGCTTTATAGTGAGATTAAGCTCACTGTTTATCTGTCCAGGTCACAGCAAAGAATGGTACACGGTGTGACACCACGGTGAGATGCCTTTCAAGCGAATCATCGCTGTGTTTCCAGTGGCTTTTTAAGCAAACGAGGTGCTTTGCAGTGACCCGTCAGTGTTTTTCCAACAGGGACAGTGGCACAAAAAGCGACTGTTTACCAAGACACGTCTGCATTTCCTGCCGGGATACAGGCACATAAAGTGATTGTTCTTTACTGAGAAATCATTGTGTTTCCTTCCAAGATAGTAGCATGAAATGCAGTTGTTTTTTTTATCGAGACATTCTTGCGTTTCTTGCTGGGATATTAATGTGAAAAGTAGTTGTTTTTTCCCAAGACATCACTACATTTCCTGGCAGGATAGTGGCACATAAAGTACATGTTTGTTACTGAGACATTGTTGCATTTCCTGACACAAAATTAGCAAGAAAATTGTTTACAAAGACATTGCTGTGCTTCCTGCTGAGATGGTAGCACAAAGTTGCAGTTGTTTTTTAATCAAGACATTATTACATTTCCTGCTGCGATAGTAACAAGAGGTTATTTTTTGATCAAGACATTGCTGCATTACCTGCAAGGACAGATGCACGAAAAGCTCTTAATTTTTTTTACTAAGATGTTGCTGCATTACCTGCTCGGATAGTAGCACAAAAAGCGGTTGTTTATTACCAAGACATTGTTGCATTTCCTACTGGGACGGTGGCATGAAATGCAGTTATTTTCTACAGAGACATAGCTTCTTTTCACCCGGGGATTGTGTCCCCAAAATTGGATATATTTTAAGCCAAAACATGATCTTTTCCTAACTAAAACTAAGTTGTTTTAGTGCCTAAACCTAACCACACACTAACCACAGTGTTGCTGAAACATAAAGTTTCAGCATATCAGTTAGAATAATGTGCAAATGTAATGTATCCGTGGTTTGCAAAAACATACAATGCCAACATTTTTTCTGCCGATTGGGTTGAGAAAGTCACAATACTCTACCTGCTCAGCAGCAAACAGAAGAAAGACACAGTTAGAGACAAGCTGGTGAACATAGTGGAGCATTTAACAGCTAAAAAGACAGGTATTTCCCTCAGGAGTTGGTGGATACCAAAACCAGAACAAAAAGAGGGAGAAATATGGACTGGATTCATCAGGTGGACGCAAACACAAACACCTCTGAATCAATGAATCATCATGTTGATCTGTAACTGCTGGATGTGGAAATAAGTAACTGTTTGTTAACAAGTTCAACACATCAACTTAAAAGTTGATGATATGTTAATGTTGTGTTCACAACTTGTTTCTGCATTAAGTTTTACTTACACAGTGACAGCTGTACAAATACGACCTTCGTGGAAGGTTCATCAGAAGAAAACCTTTCCTGTTTCCTGTCTCATGTTGTTTTCTACTTACTTAACTATTCACAGTAAACACAATTTTGACCTAGGGTGCCCAAACATTTGCATGCCATTGTATGTTAAGAAGGTCTAGGTGAAGAGAGTGTTGTATGCTGCACGGTTTGCTGTGTTGTTAAAAGCATCAATTTATTGATACATATAGATTCGCAATATTTGCAATGACTTTGATACTCATTTTCCACAGTATAGATACACCAGTACCAGCTGAGCTTTCTCTTTCTCTCTTATTGCTAATGTTTACTACAGTCAATCTGCTGCTCTCTGCTACTAACAAAGAAAAGAAAAGCCATCATTGTCTTGTTGTGCCCTTGTTATGACTGTTTCTTAATAAAGAAACAGTCATAACAAGTGTGCGCGAGTTGCCATGTAAACACAGGATGCCTGCAGGGCAGGCTAACTGACCACAATGAGAAATTATGCTATAAAAGTGGAATAAATTATGTCTTTTCAAGTCAATTTTACATGCCGCGGCTTCAGGGCACTTGGATTACAACGGACGAGCTGTTCTGACGTTTTTGAAATGTATTAGCTGAGTCTTATTACATTTCCAAAATGTGGGTTCCATCCATGCACTTCAAGTGTAGCTGTTATTCCGGCTAGCTGTTATCCACCGATACCCAGAACGAGTTTTGTGGATTAAAACTACACTGGACTTCTTGTCGGCATGAGGGTCAGTAAGTACTGTCTATATTTTCATTCTAAAGTGGCCAATTCCTTTAAGTTTAAATCCATGTCTTTTCAGACTCATATGTAGCTATGACAGTAGATGATAGTTCAAATATGGATATTGCTGCAAAGAAGCTACATATACTAAAAATTGATCTTTCACACTCATCTTCCCCTGGCAGCACAGAAAATCTATACAATCTGCACAGTTTCAAGTTTAGTGTCACCAATTCAGTATCTGACCAAATGTCTCCCCTTCTGCTCCTGAGATATGACGTTGAGTGACAGCCAGAAAAGTGTTTTTGCAAAACATCATGATGTCAAAGTAAAGTTTACCTTTGACAATTTGGATATAAAATGTCATCACTTCATCATTTATCCTATTAGACTTTTGTGTGAGTTATAGCCAAAATATGTTTTGTGAGGTCACAGTGACCTTGACCTTTAACCTTGAGTCCAAGTGGATGTTTGTATCAAATCTGAAGAAAATTCCCTCAAGGCCTTCCTGAGATATCGGGTTTACAAGAATGGGGCGGATGGAACAGACAACCCTAAAATTATTGCTGTGGCGGAGGCATACTTGGCCCCACTCCAATCAATGTATGATTGGTTGATGGCAGGTTGGTCATTTTCCTAGAAATTTAGGGGTTCTAGCAAGTAGCCAGCATCCACCTCTCTTCTCTCATTATTTATGCTGATTTCAGTATTTTTAGATCCAGTATTTCTCTTTCAGGATTCAGTTGGGGGTTTTTTTCAAAAAAGAAATTCAGTATTTTTTTTGTGTTTTTTTTCATTCTTCACTCAGCTCCCTCCATTGGGAAGAGACAGTTAGAAAGTCAGCACCATTATGCATATTTAAATCTCTCCTGAGAGTGTGACCATGACACTTTGGCCTTTACATATGGTCAAACATTATGTGATATAAATAGATGTGTTTCAGGTAAATCCCGGCCTCCATTAGCTCCTTGCTGGGTCATTTAACAGACTCTAACTTGAATGCACCAACAGTAAGGTGCAGACCAACGTGAGCCTCACTGCACCTTAACATTAAAACACAACCTCACATCACCTTGATAACTAAAACACAGTTTAGAAAAACAGTGTGTTATAATAATACAATAATACTCTTTTCTATGGGTTTAATAATAATTTCCTAATTATTTCCTCAAAGATTTCCTGCAAAGAACTACTGCGACTAATTATCAAGAAAATGGAGACAAAGAGACAGTTTAGCTGTTCAGAGTTGACTGCTACATTTAAATAAAACATGCTGAAAACCACTGACCATCAAAAAGCCAAATACTTAAAACAATTTAAGACTTTATCTGAATCCTGGCTACAGCTCATAAGACTTTACTTTATACGAAATACTATCCTACAACAACACAACAGAGGAGACAAAACCAGACAACCTCAGATGACATTACACTAATATTTCGCCTGAATATTGGCCCACAGCCAATGACAAAATACACACACACACACACACACACACACACACACACACACACACACACAACATGAAACCAATAACAGGTTTTTGGTATGAATGTGTTGAAATAATCCCTCCACCTGTCTTTTAAGGACACGATCATGTGACAGTCTGTCACATTTATTACAGCTGTCAATGATGCTGACGTTTAAAATGTTAGACGTCGCCGCTGATTGTATCCTTCACTGATTCATGACGTTGTTACTGTCAGAATCAGCTGTGTGTGTTGGATCAGAGCCAAGGCAAGAGTTCATGTGTCAAAATTGAAAAAATTAAGAGGCTTAAAGTGGTGCTCCACATGTTGCAAGGAGAAGCACAGGGATCCCAGTGGGTCTCCCAGAGGTTCCTTTATAAAACATTTTCTTCTAGCATCACTATAATATATAATACCCTTACATGGAGGTGCAGTGTGGTAGTTTATAGTGATGTCACAGTTCTCTCGGGTACACCCTGCAGGTCCCCAGACTATCACAGGGCTGACACATACAGAATGACAACCATTCACGCTCACACTCAAGCATCTCACAAGCAAGTTCAAGTCACCAATTAACCTCATCTTCATGTCTTTGGACTGTGGAGAACCCTGGTAAAACCATGCTGACATGGGGAGAACATGCAAACTCCAAAAAACAGGGCCCCAGCCAGCTGGTGGGTTTGAATCTGGAACCTACTTGCTGTGAGGCAACAGCTTACCACTGCACCACCTTGAAAAAGCTAAACTCTAATTTTCTAGTAGGCTACCAACAGTTTAATTTGTATTTCCAATACTGATCATTTATATAATTAAAAAAAGATACTTAGCTTCTGTGTCTCAAGACGATATTGAATCAATATTAGTGTTGTTAAAATTATCAATTTATGGATACATATCAATTTTGATTATTTGAAAGTGTTTAAATGCTCATCTTCAAAAGTATCAATACACTGGTAAACACAGGTGGATTATGACATAATGGGCCCCTGGGCCCGGATGGACAAAAGGGCCTCCCCCCAGCAGCAGATAAAACATGCAGCTGTTTCTCCCCAAAGAACTGAAGGGGACATACTGCACAAAGCACTCAGTGCATCTAAAGTCCTGCAGATAAACTGAGGAAATGGAAACACTCTTTATTAACATATCATGATGGTTTCTTAGTTGTGACATCTTCAAAGTGAATGTTTGGGTTATTCCTTATTTTTTTTTTAGGACTTTTGGGGCTCTGTTACTGGCATGATGACTACTTTGACAAGTAATGTAAAGTTAATAACAGCAACTTCACACAGACGCTCTGGCTTAGGGGTCCCCTGAGCCCTTGGGGCCCAGTAGGCCCAATCAGTAATACACCCATGCCAGTACCAGCTGTAGTTTGTCACTCTCTCTTATTGTTGATACAGTATTTCGGCGGTTTTCTGCTATTAACCAAGAAAATAAAATATGTAACTGTCATGTTATAGTCTTCTGTTATTTATCTTTTGTTTTGTTTTGTTTTGTTAACTTGTACACTCTCTATGTCAATTTTCACTGTGGTATCAAAAATGGTATTGAATACTGATATTTTTCAAGGTACTGTATTGAAATGACAAATTCCAGTATCGTGACAACACTATTATATACAAAAAACATCAAAATTCATTTTCCCCCCGCTCTGTCTCACTGGTGACACAAGTGCAAATATTGTAGTGATTAAATAATGATTATTATTATCATTGATTAACCCCACTGCTTATTTTTGCAATTAATCAACTGTGGTCTTGTTGAATCTATAAAAGTACAGCAATCACAAGTTCCCAAAGCTCACTGTGACATCTGCAGATGATTAGTTTTGTCTGACCAACAATCCAAAACCAAAAGATATTTAGTTTTCTCTGACAAAAGATGAAGACAACTAGAAAATCCTCACATATGAAAAGGTGGAACCATGTGGCATTTGTGCTTAAAATATTTTTAGCAAAATTGTGGGCAAATTATGTTTGTCCATCACCTAATCAATTAGTCAACCCATTGTCTCGGCTCTGAAACTATGTACATGGATTTTGTCAAGTCAAAACCAACAGAAAGAGAGTTTTGGAGCCTGGGGGTCCCAGAGTGGCTCCAGGAGGCCCCTAACATCACTACAGTTGTGCCTACTGAATTATCTCCACAGTTTGGCTGTTTGCATATAGAAATGGGTTCAAAATCTCATTAAAAGGAGGTCTCTGGTTTAAACTGGGTCTCAGTCTGCAGCTTGAACTCAGCTAACATCCTCACGCAAGCAGGTGCCACTCCACGCACCGCGGGCAGATGCTGACATCTGGCCCGCAGCCTGTTAACTGTTGACAGCGTCACTTTTTTTTTTACTCCCGCAATCGACGGCGGTGACACTAAATGAGTCACACTGCACACCGGTGACAGTTAGGCCAGAGATCATGCATGTGACTATCAAAAAAAAAAAAAAAAAAAAAAAAAAAAAGATGGAGACAGGCCTTCACAGTGGAGAAGTCTCACGATAATAACATTTAGGAAATGATCATGTCCACGTTATGCGTAAAGCGCATTGGCCACTTACCCACTGAAATTGGCGTCGTTCTGCAGCTTATTCCCGGTGTCGTCCATCCAAAAGTGACCGCATGTCTATAAAGTCTGTTGGTGTTATCTGATGAGCGGGTCTGGGCTTTCTAGCAGGGTCGACAGGCTGAAATGGGCGTGTATGAAGCTTCACTTCCTCGTCTGACAGCGCAGGGGCTGCTGCGAAGTGCGCGTAACCGTCCCCGAGACAATAATTTCAGCAGCCTCACCTCTGATTCTTTGCCTTTAGCCCCTGCAGAGAGGCAAAAACGCAAAGTTGCGCTGCAAGGCAGGCCCGTTTATGATGTGCATGGGCTTGTGTGTGTCGCACTTTGATTAGGATTTCATCACACCCCGGGCTTTTCCTGCGGAGCAGTCCGTGAATCCAGCAGCCAGGGGGGATTATGGTGCCCGTCGTTCTCTGGTGTACCACCACCGTCACACCTACCGGGTCTGAAGTGGGAATCAGCCCGGCTCGGGGCCACCGTGTAGCGGCTGCGAGGGGCCTGGTTAGTCCGCTGGTGGAGAAATGCAATGGAAGGCAGTTTTCACAAGGCGACGGCGGCGAGACAGCACCACTCAGAGCTCAGGAGGACCGCAAAGACTCTCATACTGTACAAGCAGGCTGCATCATGCCAACTGTAGTGTCACACTATGGAGGAAGTATTCAAATGATCAGAGGCAGAAGTAGCAATACCACAACATAAAATATGCCATTATCCTGCATTCAGCAGTTTGCATCAGTAAAAATACCAATTTATTATCAGCTAATATATTTCAAGCATCAAAGATTAGTACTCTTTATGCAGTGTTACATCACATTATTCATGGGGGGATTATGAGACGATGGGCCCCCGGGCACAGGCATGCAGAATGCCCCACTCCGTATGCTACATATGAGCAAGACACACAGACTTTGTGGTCGTTTTGCCTCTTTTTTGTTTTGTTTTGTGTCTCTTTGGAGTTGTGCTGTGTCTCTTAAAGGTTTTTTTTTCTTTTGATACTTTCTTGTCTCTGATTGTAGCTGGGGGAGAAGTGTGACTGATTACCCAGGGCCCCACCTGGAGGGGGGCCCTCAAAAAGTCTGGAATGAAAAGTTTAGCTTTCTTTGCATTTTTTTTAATTTCTCAGCTAATTAGTGCCATAGCTAAATTGAAATTGGCTGAATATATTGGTTGAAAGACTGAACTTAGTCAAAAAATAGTGGAAGCTCTCTGAGGCCCCTCTCACCCCTTAAAGGCACAAAATGGTTTAGTCCACCCCTGCACAGGATTTGTCTCTAGCACACAGCTAGAGCCATGTGCGTGACCGCTTGTGCTGCTGGTGCACCAGACTGTCATATCCTCCCCCAAAAGGGAAATCAGGATTCCAAAAAAGAAAAGAAAAGAGAAAGACAGCAAACTGACTTTGTGGTCTCTTTGTGGTCTGGCAGAGGACCCCAGAAATCCCCATTTTAATTTGTGGTCTGGACCACCAAGTGACACTGGACCAGTTTTCTCCTGGTCAGTACGTGTTAATTTGAGTGACATTTTCCAGCTGAAATATTTAGAACATGTGCTTTTGTATTGCCCGATGCAATCATAGAATTAACAGAGGAATTTTATCTTGACAAAAATAAAGACAACAAAAATGAAAACATTTACACTGTAATTTAATGCAGAAAAGGCTACATTTTCTGGCAGAGGACCCCCAAACCCCCATTTCATAGGCTGTCTGTGCATGTAGCTTTCAACCATCTCAGACACACAAAACCTTTCATTTAAAACCCCAGATCTCTTCGTTAGGTAACTTTAATTATGCTTCGTCTTCTCTTCCTTTTTAAAAACTGTGCCTTTGTTCTTTGTTTGTAATGTTTGTTTTTAATCCTTTCAAGTAGCTACTTTGTAAAAATATCAAAGAAAAAGTGTATTACATTCTAACTATCAAAACAAAATCTAACTTATAGTAGTTTATTTTGGTGTGTGTGTGTATTACTAAAACAAGACAAATACATACAGTATATTTATATTCTATGTTGTAGCCTGGCCTATAATCTGACGGTATGTGGTCACGTGAGCTGTGTGGAGTCGCGTGTCAGTAATCGGATGAGCCTCTGTCATTGGCAGACTGGACTTGGCTCTGAGCGCCTCGGACACCTACTGACAACATATACTCTGCTGCGTCACTGACTTTAATCTGCAGCTGCGTCGAATAGCTCAGACAGCCAGGACCATACCGGAAACCAGGCGGCCCTGCCTTCAAAATAATTGTAGAATTTCAAATGTGTTTGAGGGTAAATACTTCATCGATGCACACAGGAAAAAGGGCACAAAACAGTCAGTCATGTCGCACCCAGTCCACAAAGCAACACCGTGATGTCTCTGCACGTGTCAGTGTACAGTGACTTGATGGTTTTCTGTTGGTCCTCACACACAGAACAGAAATTTCAATGCAACAATTTCGCTCCCATTTTACAGGGTTAAGTTTAAGATCAAAGTGGTTTTTTTTTTTGTTTTGGTTTTTTTTTAATTTGGTTTGCAGATTTGTTAAAATCCATCTTAGTGAGCTTCTCCTTCTCCAACATGATCTATCCACCTGACAGGTGGCATATTAAGGTACTGATTACACAGTGTCATTACTACACAGGTGTGTCTTGGGATGGTCACAACAAAAGGCCACTCTATACAGTGACATAGATGTCACAAGTTCTGAGGGAATGTGCCATTGGCAGGCTGCCTGCAGGAATGTCCACCAGAGCTGCTGCCTGTGAACTGAATGTTCATTTCACGACCATAAACTGTCTCCAGTGTTGTTTCTGATCAGCATCAGTGTCTAAAGGTTCAGCGTCTTTTTGGGGCGAAATATATACAGCGGCAGTAGGAGCACTTGGGGCAGTGACCCCCAAACTGGGAGACTGGCTTTGGCAGATATTCCAGGAACAACATCTGAAACCTCAGACCAGAAATGTGCAGTCCTAGGAACAGCTAAGATACTGTGCAGAACCCTCAGACTTACTGATACAGATAAGAGGGTGAGAGGGTGGATACTTTATGGATACTATTACTTGGATAAAAGCACAAAAAATGCTCTTAGGACTGCAACAGAAGCACCAGAAAATACTCAAGTTTGAGAAGCTGAAATCTGATGTTTGCTTTGAAAATAATCATTTGCTTGTCAAAATTGTTGCAGATTATTTTTTGTTTATGCATCTAAAGCCAGTTTATCGTGAGGGCTGGTTGGTTGGACTTCTGCTATGCTAAATAGTCCCCGATGATCTGATTTGATAATAACATTAAGAAATGAACACTGATAACATCAGCTTGGAAGAACAGAGAGATGGGCAGGCTAGGATACTGTTCGTTGAGTATCTTCTGGACAATTAATAACAGTTCAAAGGTTTTCATAAATATCTGACATTTGTGTATCCTTTCCTTGTTCTCTGTACATCATATAGCATAGGCTAATTATTTATGCTCAGTGGATGAACGTAAGGGGTAATATTGTTATATGACTGTGTTACACACTGCCAAGAGGAACGTGCATGTCTCTTTGAATTGTTTTAACTTCTGTGTTGATTGTAAGTTTGTAATGAATGCACAAATTCTGCAAAAGCAATTAAAAGTTTGATCATAAAAAATTAACACTGATGCAGTCACTGATAAGCTAAAACATAACGTGCACCAGATGTCCCCACTTGCAACCATCACCATTAACCCTTAGCATGCATTTTTATTTTCTTTAGCTACTTATTTTCATTAAACAGTTCCTCCTCATTTTGGTTCGATTATTTGTCTTTTATTTTGAAAGTCCGTACCAGAACTTCCACCCCGACCTGTGTGACTTGATACTTCAGTTGCTAGGGTGCAAACTCCATGGCAACCACACCACTGAGAAGGAAAGTTGAGATTTTAGTTTTTTTCTTTTATTTAATCGATAAGCATGCAGAAGATGACGTCTCTCTTCCATAAACTCAGAGGCGACACTTTGACATAAAAAATGCCAGCCACAAAAGTTATTAAGCCAGAACCAGTGGAAGCTGCGAGAAAGACCCTCGAGAAAACCAAACCGGTGAAGGTACGGGCGGTTAACGGAGGACAAAGTGAACTCAAAGTACCGGCTGTGCGTAAAAGTCGCGCGTCGAGCTGCCCGAGGTGTCCGCAGCGGGACAGGTGTGAGCGTCGCACCGGACCGCAGGGCGCCGCAGTCCAAAGAAGCTGTGATAGGAGGACCAGGTCCAGCTCCACCGCCCCCAAACCGTCCACAAACTGCTCCAGGACAAACCCGGACTATCAGAGGGCGACCAACTCTGTGATACATGCTGCCGTTAACCCAAAATGCCGGGAGATGACCGCCTGTCAGAGGGAGCAGCGGGGGGTCAGGGCTGAGACGAGGCACGCAAGTCAGAGGTGAGACAGAAGACATATGTCTGGGTGTCCTTTAAAACAAGAATCTGTAGTTAGTGTCCTTCCACCACCTGTGGGAACATTGATTTGTATGTAATATAAGGGGGTTTTGTCCCATATGTTCTTACAAATTTTTTTAGTGGTAATAAGATCGGTGAAAACACTGAATAATGGTATTTTCTTAGCATACAAAATACATATGTGAAGTGTATAATAGTTGTTAGGTGGGTCAACTAATCACTGCAGAGAGTGTCTATATTTTGCCATTTTTCCACGTTACCACGTTTAGGCTGTTTGCATGGAGCATTTGAGGTCTCATGAATGTTTTTATTAAAGGGACAGTTCACCCCAAAATCAAACATACATATTTTTCCGCTTTTCTTTAGTGCTATTTATCAGTCTAGATTGCTTTGCTGTGAGTTGCTGAGTGTTGGAGGTATCGGAAATAGAGATGTCTGTCTTCTCTCCAGTATAATGGAACTAGATGGCACTCGGCTCATGGTGCTCAAAGCACCCCAAAAATACATTTGAAAAGCTCAACAACAATGTCTCTTTTCAGAAAGCACGACCTGGTTACTCAAGATAATCTACAGATCTTGTTGTGAGCAGTTTCATGTAGGAACTAATTTCATTCATCTACTCATGGATGAGAGGCTTTGCTGGTGACAGTGTAAGATGTAAACATGAGGGACTGTGCCCACCAGAGCGTTTTTTCCTTCTGAGGTCAGCATAATTATTTTGCAATGGGAGCACCGTGTCTTTACGCTGAACTACAAATGCCGGCAGCAGGACGAGGTGCTGGGCAGGAATTCTGCACCAAGCACTGCCAGTTGGGCAACATATTGACCTCCACAGATATTTCACATCAAAGCAACCAGACGTAACCAAAGCATCTCAGCTGAAAAGTTGCTGTGGCTCCAAAGCATTCTGTAACACACACAGCTGGGTGCTGTCTGTGGAGCGCCTGGCATTTTCAACTGGGAAAAAGACCCTTTGGTGGGCCCAGGGCCTTCATGGTCTCCTCCTTGGCTGAGCTGTAACGTTTGCAAGCTGAGTGGCACCAGGTGAGCTAGCAGTAGATTCATGCTTCTTTCTGCGTGGTGATATAGTTGGCGGGTGCAGTTTGGTAGAGAGAAAATAGTTCCTAAATGAAACTGCTCACAACAAGGTCTGTGGATTATCTTGAGTAACCAGGTCATGATTTCTGGAAAGTGACACTGTCTATGTTTACATGCACACTAATATTTCACCATTACTCTGAATAAGACAATATTCTGAATTTAATGGAGGTTATGTAAACAGCATATTCGTTCTGAATATTCTGAACTAGGGCTTTTTCTGAATTTAGTATTTTCCAGTGAAGGTGTGGGATATGCTGATATTATTCGAGTTTCAATAGCATTATTTGGACATGTATACAGCACATTCACAATATGTGTCTCAGTATTTGGTTTTTACCGCAGTTCGCAACACACGGTCTCTTAGCTGTTTGCGGTCAGCTGTGTGCGTTGTGTACAAACCAAGTCGCCAACAGTTTGCAGGGCTGTGGGGCAGGAGATGCATGCTCAAAAGAAAAGCAAACATTACTGGTCAGAAGGAAAAACACCTACTTTTAAAATGATGAAAGACTTAGATATCAACATGTTTTTGAATGTGCACAATTTTTGCAGCACTGATATCTTCTGTTTTAGCACAGTCCAACAAGTCCACTAGCAGTAGCAAACTTTGAAAAAATCCTATTTTGATGGAAAGAAGCAAAATTACAAGCGTCGCTAGCTGTTCCACTTTTACCACATTTTGACATGATAAACAACATGTTGGGGCATGTAAATCCAAGTGTGCACAGCTGCATGTTAAAAGGAATATTAGTGGATTATTCTTTTTCATTATTCATGTTAAGAGCTTAGTAGGAATATTGTCTTTGTCAGAATATGGTTGATGAGTTTTTCAAATGTATTTTTGGCACTTTTAGCACCACAACCTTAGTGCCATCTAGTTCCATTATACTGGAGAGAAGACAGACGTCTCTATGGCCAATATTTCCAACACTCAGCGAATTTAGCTTTAATTCAATTCAGTGTTTTTATTTGGTTTGTTTGCAGCTCTAAGCCTGAAATTCACTAAACATAATTTTGTTGTATATCTACAATGACAATTAAGTGTCTTATATCTATGTCTTTGACAGATATTTTACTTGTGGTTTTTACACCCTCATTTGCGTGATTACTTTTAGTTTGAATGGATCAAAATGACTAATCAGATAATCACACTGTCTTAATTTGCCTTGTGAATCTCTGCAGCCTGGAGAAAATTAACCTGCAAGTCTTGAAGACAAGATTTTAGATTTTTTCACGGAACAGTTTACTATTGGATAAAGACGAAAAATGATCGCTGATAAAGGAATGATTGGGCATTACATTGTCTCTGTACAGAAAAAAACAAAGTTCTTAATAATCTTAGTGAAATTTTTAGAAATGTAGGAACTTTATGTTTTCCATCTTGGAGTAGATGTGTGTTGGGGCACACTCCTACCAGAAATGAGCTTTGAGGAGTAAAACAAATGCTTTCATGCCCTGAAGCTTTAATAATATTCAGTGTCTCAGGTTTAATGTCATGGCATTTCTTATTATTTAATCCAGAGTGAAAAGAGACAAAAATAAAACAGGCCTTTCAGTCTGATTTCAGACTGGTCGGCTGCTCTTCAGCTTTAGGGAGTGTTTACTTTAAAAGGCAGGTAAACTGTCCAGCAGTATCCTCCTCCTCCTGTTGCTGTCTGTGGCCATCTGTTGCAGTGGATTAATCCCACACACTTTACCACCCACTGGCATGACAGACCTGCAGGTGAACTGCTGTTTGTTGGACTGTTTGAGATTTCACTTCTACCAGGAACCACGTGTACTGTGGTACTGTGATGATCATTGTCTCCAACAAACATCATATCTAAGGCTTTTTTATTGCCCAAACATTAAAAGTGTTCAGTATTTCGCAAGTAAAAATAAATAAATAAATAAATAAACATCAGAAAATAAAGAAGAGGAAGAAGATGTACTTCATTAATCCCAGAGGGGGAAATATTTTTTTTCCCACACACACAGGCCCAAAATACACACACATGCTCAAACAGTGCCTTTACATGTATTAAATGGAGAGATGTCACAGTGAAGGGGCAGCCTATTGACAGGTGCCCCGAGCAGTTTGGGGTTCTGAGCTTTGCTGAATGGCACCTTGGCAGTGCCCAGGGGGGGGGCAAACTGGCATCTCTCCAGCTACCAGTCCATGCTCCATACTTGGTCTGTACGGGGACTTGAACTGGCAACCCTCTGGTTCCTGAGGCACGCCCCTATGGACTGAGCTAATGCCGCCCCAGATGAAGATAATTTTTCACAAAGGAAATATTCTCTTTCTGTTATATCCCGTTATACATCTGGTGAGCTCTCAGATTTTGGGATCCTTGTTGGGATGAGAACCAGCGGTCTATCATATAAAACAGTAAATGTGGGAAAGGTAACACCTGCACACTTAACTCTATGCCACAGAAGTTTAAAAGTGACATTCAAGACTGCAGCCATGGAGTCAACATTCCCTGCTATATTATATCATGTAAGCAAGCACAGCTATACAGTATATGCTGTACCAGTGATTGTCAACTGGCCGCCACATTCGGCCCACCCAAGCTTTCCATACAGCCTACAGAATATGAGTTAATTCAGAAAATGTGAGGAAGAAGAAAATGCATTACAGTATTTAGGATATCTACTATTTTCCTACATTGAAGTGACCCTCAAAACATTTGAGATGGAAATAATTTTATTAGGAATGATTTACTAACCCCAAATATGCATGTTTGACCTGTGGGTACTAAGACCTACTAATTATAAATCCATCTGCCAGCTAATTATTAGTGTTAGTGATGCAGCAGGATCAGGCAAGCTTACTTGAAAAATATCACGTCAAAAAGTGACAGCAGCGTCCTGAGTAAGTTATTAATAACTTACAGAAACACTGCATGCAATTTTTCTCCTTTCACTGTCTCCTCCCCTCTCTCTGTCACTTTCTCCCTGTATCTCTCACACACATTAACTCTGCTGCGCTCAGTCCAAGTCTCTGTTCTCAATCCTGACAACGTGCTACTGTAATGCATAAAGTTCAGGGTTTACAGGTTGGATTGGGTTTTGGTGGTTGATTAAACCATATTTTGCTGGTTGGCCAGTTTGTATTAAATTTGGGAAGCTGAGACAAATTCCCATCCTATAAACTTTATAAATGGGATGCTGCATGTGCCATATCTTCATTTGAGAATGGGGACAAACTCATAGCTCTTAATTAACATTTTGTTTTATTTTATTTCTACATGCTCTTATTAAACTTTTTTTTCCACATTACATTATCATAACATCTTTACACATTGGCATGCAAAGGTTTGGGCACCCCTGGCCAAAATTCCGTATACTGTGAGTAGTTAAGTAGAAGATGAACTGATTTCCAAAAGACATGAAGTTAAAGATTAAACATTTCTTTAATATTGGAAGCAAGATTGTTTTTTTAATTTTAATCTTTTACAGTTTCAAAATTACAAAAAAAGGAAAAGGGTCTGAAGCAAAGGTTTGGCCACCCTGCATGGTCAGTACTTAGTAGCACCCCCGTTGGCAGGTACCACGGCTTGTAACTGCATTTTGTAACCAGCTAAGAGTTTTTCAGTTCTTGTTTGGGGGATTTTCACCGCCATCCTCTCTTCAACTACAGCTTTTTCACAGATGGTGTGATGTTTACTTCCAGAATTGCTGGAATTTAACTGAATCCACTCTTCCCTCCACCTGTGAAATGTTCCCTGTGCCACTGGCTGCAACACAAGCCCAAAGCATGAGCCACCCTCCCCGTGTTAAACAGTAGGACAGGTGTTCTTTTATGAAACTCTGCAGCCATGATTCTCCAAACACACCTTTGCTCACTGCATCCAAAAAGTAATAAATAAAGTAAATAAAATAAAGTCTGGCCCCCACAGTGTCTGCTTTAAAAAAGTAAAATTGACAAATCTGGTTGATGACCCCTGCTCTGTACAGTATATACAATAAATAGTGGCAGTAGCTCAGTCCACAGGGACTTGGGTTGGGAACCGGAGGGTTGCCCTTGAGCAAGGCACCGAACCCCCCAACCGCTCAGGGCGCTTGACCAAGGGCAGCCCCCTCACTCTGACATCTCTCCACTTTGTGCATGTATAGGTCCTGTTTGTGCATGTGTGTGTCTTTCGGACCTGTGTGTTAATGACAAGCAAGAGTGAAAACATTGAATTTCCCCTCAGGGGGAATAATAAAATAAATAAATTAAAATGAAAGCTGTTGCATTGCAACATAATGGATTGACATTCTACTCAGACTTCACATGGGATATCAGAAAATAGAACATAGTAGACATTAACGCTAGCTGAATACACCTGTGAGCACCATTGTTGGTCGCTGCGTGGGATGTGAGGCTAATTAACTGCAAGTAACTCTGATAGCTAACATTGTTGATGGCAGGACTATCAGGACTCACAAATCAGCCTGTTTTCACGAAAAACATTTGTTTCCGCTCCATCACTGACACTTTTTAGCAAAATATTGTTTATTTCCATAATTACATTTCCAGGTCATAATAACGTATTGATGTGAACCAACCTTTTCATGCATGTCCTGCAAGTGAAGTGTTATGGTATTTTGTTACAATAATACGTTTCCCATCAGCAACTGATGGCAACAGATCAGGATAAGAACAGGTCCTAAACTTACGCAAAGCTAACAAGTGGAATATGCTTAGAATGTATCTGCTGTTTGTTGGCTAATGCAGGAAAGGAAGGCTAGCTAACGCTCTGACAGGAACCTAGCATTACATTGTGAGACGATAAAATGATCATTTTACAAGTATGTTTCTGTTTTAGTCACAAAGCTTTCACCATCATCCCCCCGAACCCCAAGAAAAGAAGAGAGATCCAGAGAAGTAAGTCGTCATCTGGTGTGTGCATCAGAGAGGATTTATATCATTATTTTCCATGTTAAATTAATTGTTATGTGACATGTGATTGGTTGAGCAGAGGCGGAGGCGGAGCTCGCCGCATTAGAGGAGCTTCGTCTGAGCAGAGCAATGGCTTATGTCTCCATTAACCCCAGCAGTGTTGGTGAGACACATACAACAGAAGATTTATCATCTTTAATATGTTTCTTGTTGTACATTACTGACTCTACAGGTCTCTGTGTGTGTGTGTGTGTGTGTGTGTGTGTGTGTGTGTTATTAGGTGGCTGTATGAGTCTGGAGGAAGTGCGCTTGAAGCAGCAGCAGGAAATGATGCAAGCCAAGAGGAAACAGAAACCGGTCTGACATCTTAAAACTCACTTACATTCAATTTTACATTTCAAGCATTCAGCTAAGATTAAAAATAATAGTAATTTTAAAAGTGCACACCAAACATTTAATAATAATAATTTAAAATAATGACAATTATTTTGAGATAGTTTGATAGTTGTGTAATGCATACGGCTCTCCCCATCCAACCTGGGATCACAGGACACAACAAATTAATCTGCATGCAGTGCACAGAGATTTAAACAATACTACAGAGAGCTGAAAAATACACAGAACCAATTCACATGTTTTATAATGATTAAATATGTATCCTGGAAAAATCAAAATATAGGATAATTAAATAGTTAATCTTGCCTTCTTTTTCATAGTTTTTAGACCACATTAAAAAGGAAAAGTTCACCAGCAAGATGAGCAGTTACCCACTCCGTGTTACTCACTGCATTTGTGAAGAAAACTTTGTTCTTCTAGCCTCAGCAGTGAACAGAGGAAAAAAGCAAACATTCTTCATTAAGTGAAGTAGTGATTACAACTGTTTAACAACTGTAAAACTATGTTAAACAAAACAAACTCTCACACAACTTATTCAGTATAATCCAAGTTTCATTTATCCATTTTCACTAAAACCTTACAATATAAAACACTCTCACCTATAAGAGTAGTACACCTGCTCTCACAGAAAGAAATGGCCATATAGGTCGACTGTGCAAGCAATTTATCACAACCCACAGAGTGCTCCAGGGATGGGGTTTTTCCGTATGCTGATGAAGAAGTTAGCAACATCCTGGTTCCCTCATTAAAAGGCCTATGGGATTTTTACACTGGATTTTGGATTATAGTGGAAAAAACGGTCTGTGGCAAACAAACGCATATGATGCCACGTTTTGATTAGCAAGATAATCTTCACAAATTAACACTGCTTTTAAGAATTCCGAAACGTAAATTCAATCGCCAGACATAAAAAGCTAAGGCCAGGCTGTATAAACAAAATACACTACTGTGCACATGACTCAACTTTGCCCCCACAACAAGGCAATGAAGCCATGTTTGGCATGATTACATTCTGTAGTCTCATTTAGCCACTTGTTAGCATCCGCCTTTTAAAGACACATCAAAGCTTCAGAATTCACGTAGGGTATTTACTGATGTATTTTATGCCATAGAATAAAATGTAAACATCTCTGAAGCTCATTTTTTGGATACTATATTCAGTGTTAAGGCATGCAGAGAAAAACCATGTTTCTTTCATAAATTCAACATAACACGTGGTAAGAAATTGTTATACAAATGGTCAGTTTGCAGGTGTAGTATTCCTTTCAGTAAAAGTAGCAATACTACAGCATAAAAATAATCTGTCACAAGTACACACCCTGCCTTCATAATTGCACTTAATAAAAAGGCACAAAAGTATTGGCATCATAAATATACTTTACGTACCAAAAGTAAAAGTTCCCATGCAGAATGGCCCGTTTCAGAATGTATTATTGGATTACAATAATTGCAATTTAAATGTTGCGGCTGGTATTAATATTGCTTAACTACAGTACAGTTAGTAAATAAGTAAGTGCTTAGTTTTTTTGTACCACTGGTAGCAGTAGAAATATTAGTGTAATTCAGTGCACATGTTATGCTTAAATAATTCATAGTATGTATTTGCCTTGTTGTTGTTTCAGATGAAGAAACAAGTGATGGAGCAAACATCTGTACTGAAATGCTAAGTGTCACTTTTCCGCCTGTCTCTGCTGGGAGCTCAGCTCCTCGCTGTGGCTGTTGAACACAGTTTTAAAAATATTAAAATACAAAATGAAATGTAAAATTACATTATTTGTATTGAAAGCATGACATAGCTCTAGCTATAGTTATTCTGTATGTTTTGTAAATAGTTGTTTAGTATGTTATACATTGTGTATTTTGCATAGAAAATATGTCTCATATACAGTTTAAAGGGGTTGTTCACCCAAATTACGAAAATAATTTTAACTTTTTTGTTTTCTCACTTACCACTTGGAGAATCTGGAAAAACACAAACTGGCAACCCAAAAGTTTTTTTTTTTTCTTAATGTTTGGCAGCATTACAAATGAAGCATTACAAATGGACAAAACAAAGCCATTTAATCTTACAAAGCCTTATTATTAGAAAGTGGTGCCCTCATTTGACTTAAGAATTGATTTGTGGCTCATTTCAAGATGTAAATACTTAATTAAAAACTTTACTCCTGATGGAAACTAGCCATGTAGATAGATTTAGTTTAAGCTGTCCATGTAAGATTTCTGTTTCTGCCGCCACCCACATACAATTGATGTTATTGGACTCCACCCATTTAAAAAACTCATTTTAGAAACTCAGAAGCAGTGAGTTTCTCTAGAAGTGATGTAGAAGTGTTGTCCTAGTTACAGTAGATAATTCACAGAACAAAAATAAAGCATTCCTCTCAAGTCTGATATCATGTCAGTTTAAGTGTACACTGTATTGAGAGAATTTTCACAGCTTTACCTTGCTGTCAGACAGTGATTTCCAACAGAAAATTAAGTTTCTACAAGCTTTCTGTAAAGTCAGACTCAGTGACTCTACTGCTGCCTCAATCAGTTAGGATGTTTATGTTACTGTGTGACTTTGGCATTTCAAGGAGCTGGTTCAGATTCACCAAAGTCACACAATAACACAAATTAACTAACTGATTGAAGCAGTAGTAGACCAGCAGCCCCTGCGTTCAGTGAGCTAAAATTATTGTTTTTCTCAATGGAGTCTGGTGGCTTTGAGCATGTATGGGGAACTAAAGTCGTTAGCTGCTTCCCAGTCGAAATGGGCTGTCTTTTGGAAAGGTAAAGCAGTAAAAATACTCTCAATATAGCGTACACTTTAAGTGATATCGATTTTTTTAGGTGGCTAAAATACCTTTTGTTGCTGACCCCATCCACAGCAGTACATTGCTTAGCTTTTGTGTTGTATGCCTGCCTACTTCTCCAAACTGGGGTGTACTGACTGACATCTATTGTAGGTAACACACTGACCTCATAGGTACCTCATACAACCCCACCTCAAAAAAACAAACAATCCCTTTAAAGTGGGCCTATAAAGTTGCATAAAATTAAAACACTCAAGTAAAGCAAACTCATAATTGTTCTCAACAACAGTAGGTGAGTAAATCTACTTTATTCCTATCCAGCATTGCAAAATTGACATTAATTACAGATGGCCATAGCAGGCACACACAAATACACTCTTTAAGTGCTGTTAATTTTTCCTAAAGGTTCCTGAGTTTTTGTGTTGACTTAGATTGTTAAAAGTAGCATTATTATTATTATTATTTTTATTTTATTGAAATCTACATCTGTGAAGCAGACATCAAAGGGCATTGACAAATATGCACATCATATATTTACACAGAAAAATTACCCATAGTAGTTTAAATGTTGATCCTTGGACAGCTTTCACTTTTGTACCTTATTCAAGGCGTGGTCTGTAAACACATCACGCCATTCTTACATAGGGCGTGTATTACGCAGATGATTGGCAGAGATGTAAAGTGAGTCACTGTAAATGACTCCGAATCTGTTGTGCACTTTTTCACCTGTACTGAAACAAAACCACGGCCAATAAAAGGAACATGTGCAGTAAATTAATAACACTGATGTGTGCGTTTGTATAACTCATGTTGTGTCTCCACGAGCTTGCTTTTACTTTTAAGGATGATTTTAAAATTGTATCTCTGACACACAAGGCAAGGCAAGTATATTTATAGAGCATATTTGAAGGAGCTGTTGTGCCCTCTGACCTTTGGGAGGACAGATC
Organism: Epinephelus fuscoguttatus; assembly: GCF_011397635.1. NCBI lineage: Eukaryota > Metazoa > Chordata > Actinopteri > Perciformes > Serranidae > Epinephelus > Epinephelus fuscoguttatus. The sequence continues at coordinate 6,914,236 of NC_064772.1, read as the reverse complement.
TTCAGACAGACAGAGCGAGGATTTCTGGCTGCTCCAAGGTCAAATCTGAAAAGTCATATTGATCATACTTTTGTTTGGACTGTGGAGCAGCCTCCCACAAAGTTTCAGAGAAGACAAATTATCACAATACATTAAAAAGCATCTTGAAACCCATTTTTTATGCCTCTGGACCAGTGATGGCCGTGGAGGCATTACGTTTCCAGCTTGTCCCTCTGTCTGTCCGTTTTTCCATCCCTCTGCCCATTCCTCTTTTCTTTTCATCTTTCCTGTAAAGAGCTGTGTAACTTATATCAGAAATGTCCTAAAACAGCTGGTCGCTGTCATTTTTTTAATCAAATTGGGGGAAGTTGTGCATTTGTTGGGGACTATTTTTAGCAGCGGCTTAATCCACGTTATATAGTATGCACATTATAGGAGTATTTGTGGCAGCAGGGCGGTGTATGGGGACTGAGTCATAATAAACTACTGTATGTGTGCGTTCATGGTGATGGAAGAACATATCACCCAGTTCAACAGTGTGGTCCATTTTTATCAGTTTTGGGACAACATCAGGATTTGATACACACACAATACTTGTTGGGAAATACATTCACTGTTGCTTTTGGGGTTTTTTTTGATGACGGTAAGTAAAATAAAATATATCACCTAAATTTTCCTTTCAGGGTTGGGACTTGGCATATAGGTTACGGTTCATCTCCAGGGAGTTAATTTCAGTTAATTAACTGTCAGTGCTGGGGAGTCACTACTTACATTTAATGGAGTTACGTTAACTAAATTACATAATAACTCTAACTGTAGTCTGTAACAGTTACTGAGAAAAAAGTAGCCTATGTAATTAAATTACAATTACTAATCAAAATGGTAATCACAAAGGGGTTACACTGAAATATATTCATTCATTCATCTTCTAACTGCTTCATCCTCTTGAGGGTCGCGGGGGGGCTGGAGCCTATCCCAGCTGACATCGGGCGAGAGGCAGGGTACACCCTGGACAGGTCGCCAGACTATCGCAGGGCTGACACATAGAGACAAACAACCATTCACGCTCACATTCACACCTACGGACAATTTAGAGTCACCAATTAACCTAGTCCCCAATCTGCATGTCTTTGGACTGTGGGAGGAAGCTGGAGTGCCCGGAGAGAACCCACACTGACACGGGGAGAACATGCAACTGAAATATATTATTTTCGATAAAAAGCTTATATGTAGAATATAACATTCATCGTGTTGCTTTGCATCTCTTTGCCATGCAGAAATGGGTACTGTGTTTTGGCATGGCCTATTGACAAACATTTTTCAGCTTTGCTGCCCAGTTTCAAAAGTAATCAAAAAGTAATCAAATGTAATACGTTACATAACTTTGATGCAGTAATTAAAATAGCCACATTATTTATACATTTTTAAGGGTAACTAGTTATGTGTAAAAGTAACCTTCCCAACACTGTTCATTGTCCTGTGTGACAAGTTTGTGTGTGTTTCTGTCATTCTCTCCTCCACCAGCAGAGGTCGTTTTCTGCTCGTTTCAAAAGCAGTGAAGGTGCACACAGGGTGGAACACTGATGATGACCACATTGCATATTGTGTAAATGATGACTGACGTTTGTTTGGAGAACATCTGGCTCCCTGTAGGAATAACCTATCATAAAGAAGTTATGTTATTATGTTATAATCGCACATAATTTAAAATGCGGAGAGATAAGGTCACAGCCAAACATCACGAACCACTGGACAAACATCTTTGTTTTCACTGGGATGATTCTAATGTTACAGTCACAGATTAAAGGACGGCCGGCTAAATGTCAGCATCGTGCGTCTGTCTCAGGCATGCATAATTAAAATGTCATATTAGGTGACTGAGACAGCCAACTACGCATGCGTGAGGGAGATATTGCAATATCTGTAGTTGAAGCAGCTGTAATTGTTTTGTGTAGCCATAATTGTAGTCCAATAGAGACGCCATTCAGTGACGCTGATGCTGCATTCAGGGAGTCCTCGCAAGCTCCGACTTTTTTAATGCCGAGTACCGAAGAGGTGAGCATATTATGTTATGGATGTATGTCTTTCAGGCAGTATTGTGCTTTCAACTAACTGTAGCTCCTGTAGCAAAGTGTATCTGTTTTAGTAGTCAGTCAGCCAACAATAATTCTAATTATTTACTTTAAGTGCCGCATTTTTGTTGCTGTATAAATCTTTCGCCTCTTTTATCTCAGGAGGACGTGGAAATTGAATATAGGGCCTATATTTTCCTTTTCTTTCTAAACCTCTTCAACGTCAGATTCTTTGAGAAAATATTTTCTTCTTATCGTGTTAGGGAAACATGACTTTAATGAAAAGTTTCTAATGACTGTGTTGGCGCATTTATTGTCCCAAAAGTCAGTTCCTTTGATGCAAAGCTGTCTCAGCCCAGGAGAGACATTATAGTAGCCTACAGAATGTCTTCTATCAACCAATGATCTCAGAGATATGGCTTTTATCAGTCTATTGCAGTTCTTAACAGAACACTGGAGTTGGAATTTCTGACAAAACTCCTCATGCTGTAATAAATTATCATCCATAAAATGAGCGACAGCCCAGATCCCTTTTGATCTCCTTTCTTCGATGTTCACAGATTGACTGCTGAGCAGAAGTGGTATAATGTAACAACATGATAATAGCCTACTTTGTAACAGTACTTAAGTATTTTTAGGGAGTATCTGTACTTTACTTGAGCTTTTATATAAGCAACTGTCACTTCTACTCCACTACATGTCCTACATTAAATGTAGGCCTATACATTTACTATTCACTGAAAGCATCAGAATCTGGGAAGGATTTATTTCCAAGTAGGTTTTCATTTGGAATTTGCTTTGGTTATGGTGCATACATTAAAAAAAATACCATAAACATATTAAAAGCAATAAAAATAAAGCAAGTACTGCAACACTGAAGACACCCAACAACATCAATGTAGAAGAGAAATATTACAATAAAATGACTATAATACTTGGACTAAAAAGTGCTATAGTTTAGCAAATATGTGCAACAAAGCTGTTTATAAATGTATCAGCTAATAAGCTGTGCAGGAGGTTCAAAAATATTAGTCAGACAATGCGTAAAAGTTCTTGCAAAATAGTTACTACAAAATATGGAAGGAAGCAGGGAAAAGAAGAAAGAGACAGACCAATGAAGGAAAAGGAGGGAAGGAAAAAGTCCTTTAAGTTGTGAAGAAGACTTTGTTTTTCCGTCCATTGTAATGTCGCTCCGTGTTCATGTCAAGAAGAAATAAACTTTAGAGTTCTCAAAATTCTGACTGCATGCTTTGTTATTATCAGCATTTACTTGTACGTTTACTTTGAATACTTAAGTACTTTTAATATCATGAATATCAGCAGAAGTCTTCTCTTGCAAATGGGTTCACAGGTTTCCATTAGTTTCACATATTTTAACACAAATTTAGGTTGAAATAGTTTATGCTATTTTTTTTATATTTTGTTGTCTGATGTGTAATGATTGAATGAAAGAATATATTAATTTGACTACAAGCTGTGTTATGTGATCAAAATATTTGCTTTTGTTGCATGTTTTTAATGTTTTGTGAGTGCCTTTCAGTTTAGGTCTGTGTGTGAACTGTTTGGAAAATGTTACTTCTGAATGGACAAATGTGTTCAGGTAATGTGTGTGTGCGCGCGTGCGTGCGTGCGTGTGTGTGTGTGTGTGTGTGTCCGTCCCTTTGTTGTAACATCCATATTTCCGAGGGCGCCTGAAGGCAGCATGATTCGGTGGCTGCTGAGCTGATCTTTGTGCGAACGAAGCAGAGCGGTCGCAGTTAGCTACGGACAGCAAACACACAGAGGAGCGAAAAACGGCGGCGGAGACAGCTTCTGGGGCCGAAAACTCACACATACAACGATTGTGCAGTGACAGTCACAGCCTTAAAATGGTAAGAAAACACTTGAGAGTTGTGAACGTAACGCGGTGGCGCTATTTTTTATGACAATCAGTCTAGTCAAGAGCTAGCTGGCTAATGCTAAATGGTTAGCGAACTGTTTTCCTGACTCATTATTGAGCAGCCCGAGAAGCTAGGCTGCCATTTTACACCAACAACACAGACAGTTGATCTTCCCTTGCCACTGCGGTTAGCTCGGCCAAGGCAACATTTATCTGAAACATAATCACAACACTACATATGTATCTAAACGAATAAAAACTGCGGGTATAAAGAGAGACTGTATTTTTGATTTAAAGCTAATCCACCCAGCGCCAGGTAGCCGAGCTAGCGCTACTTTCAAGCTAACTGGCTAATTGAGCCAGGGAAGCTAATGATAGCTAGCAGTGTTGCGTAGCAGTGTTTGACTCCATTCGTAGCTCAGCGTTGAAAAATATCAACAGATATTTTAAAACGCGGTCAGTGTACAGCTTCGTCGTATTTAGTGAGATGATTATAGTGTCCTAATCTAGCTGACGGGGCTACAGTTTCTTATTAAACCGAACAGATCGGCCATCTGCCTCTTTGGAGCGAAGGGTAGTGATTTTTTTCAACCGGACACAAGGCTCCCACACTCCTGGAATACCTGGAAAATACCTGGTGGTCGCCACTTTTCAGGCCCGGAGATGTTAGGGAAATTGGAAGGAAGAAAGGGGACACGTTTTTTTTTTTTATATATAAAACTCTGAATGATCGGGACCTCTCTGCTGGTGGGGAATATTGTTGGTTGCTGTGTCTTTCTCTGTTCTGAATTTATAAAGAAAAAACAAACAGTTGGCATACCTAGTTGTTAATTCTGAATTCATATCTATTGCTTTTTGGTCATGGAAGTTTGACGGTGCCTTATGGTGATGGGGTAGTCATGGAAAGTTGACACGGTGTACGTGCCGAATCCTCACATCAAATCATATTTTATGAAATGTAGTTACATGTACAACATTGTTTTCAATAGTGTTTCCTCCGTTTGCTAAGACAAAGATACAACACTTAAAGAAGAACTACACCTATTTTCAAAAGTCATACATTTTATTTCTATGGTTGAAGACAGTCCAAAAATATCATTAAACATGAACAACTCTTTCCCAAATCCAAAAACTAGAGGGCCAAACTCCAAATTTGTGATGTCATAGGATATAAAGACTGGAGCTTCTTCATAAACAGTGACTGGTGAAAGATGTTTTAGATCAGGAGTTCCTAACCGGTGGGTAATGTTCCAGAAGTGGGTTGTGGGTCCGTTCTGAATGGACCACAGGTAACTCGCAGACGTGTCAAGTTTGTAAAAAAACACATTTTATTTTTAAGTACAGTGAATTTCAAGCACAGAGCTTTTATTTTGAACCACTGTTTCCTCCTGTAGAGCGAGTAAATAACAGACAGCTATTTGACAGAGCCAGCAAACTAGCTTGATGTCATGGCCAAACGCAAATATGACACTGAATATATCCAACTGTGTGGACCTTGTACTAATGGCTAAGGAGAAATCTGGACCCTATGGCTGGACCAGTAAGGAACCACTCTTCTAGATGACACAGAGCACCCAGTGCTTCTCAGTATAGATGGAATCACTGTGGTGTTGCAGTAAAAACAACTACTTCCAGCTAGACAACTGGCAGTTAATTTCAGCTGCAGAGATTTATAAAATCGGCGAACTTGTTGATTTCTGTTGTCATTTTCAGCGGTTGCTGTAATGTTTAAGCTATATAGTTAAACATAGTTGCCTGATATATCTGATGTTTGTGCTGTGCTTATTTTATGTACTTTGTTGCTTTGCTATCATCTTTGGTAAACCAAATCTATTTGCATGGAAGCTAAGCAATGTACTCTTATTGATGGGGCTGTGGCAAAGCGTATTTTAGCCACCTTAAAAAATAAATATCAGTTGAAGAATGCCCTATATTTGAATATTTTGCTCCTTTTTTTTTTATCTTACTTACTAACCAATCGATGCCACAGTAAACAGGCTGCTAAGTTAAATTACTTACTTAATTAATATAGCATACATTTAAAATGATATTGTCTTTCTTTAACAGGTCGCTAAATCTAATTGAGGCGGCGTTTACTCAGTGCTATTTGATTTTATGTATGTGACGTGAGGATTTTCTGCCTAGAAGTTACTGTAAATAAACATTGTGATTTGGTCTAAATGGGTACATTTTCTGTTTCAGCAGTGAAAACACTACTGTAAAATAAAGCTCATGTGAGTATGGAAGAGAAAACAAACATTCTTCGGGTCCACAAACCAGGCACCTATTCATTGTTTATGGGGCAGCTCCAGACTTTATACCCCTATGACATCAGAAGTTTAAGACTTACTTTTCTGGTTTTTGGCTTTGAAAGAGAGTAGCTTATATTCACAAATATTAATTGAACTTTTCAAGGCCATGGAAATAACATATTGGAACTCTTAATTTAGGTGGTGTTCCCCTTTAACAGCCATCATAGTTTTTAGGCACTTTTTGTTCTGCACATACATATATATATACATGTCTTATCACCTCAGAATCAACCTGCTTGAGTGAGAATGTCTGTGTGTGATGGTACACATGTATGTGGGGTTGGTGTATGTTGTGAAGTGAAGAACGTCTGCTGTCGGATGATAACTTTTCCATACATACCACGATAAAACACCTGCAGACGTGTCCATTCTTGCATAGATGGTTATTCAGAGGCTGAAAGACAACATTCATATCCTCGCTTAGATCTGCTCTATCATATCATTTGGAATTTGTCAGTCTGAGGAGAAGCATGTGTGTTAAGTCGACATTTATAGCATTAAATAACATAATGATATAGACTGCACTGCTAGTGGTCTTTTTGTGGCAGTTTATTGTTGTGGAGACACTGGTGTGTTACTTTTAAGATTTTGTCTTGCAGCTTTGAGTGGGATGTTGAATTTTATATTTATTGTAGTAGGAAATACCTATTCAATTTCTTTACTAATGTTTTGACTACGTGGAGCACATGTTGCACATGATTTGAACTTTTGTAACAGCTTACTCAACACATGCCGAGTCTAGTAGACGGATTCCTTCTCCGCTCAACATCATGCTGGCATGTATCAGTCTGCATTAGTGTTTGGTAGTGCAAAATGGCCAGTGGTCCTTCTAGGGCAGCACTATAGGCAAATCAGCAGAATGTAAACATGCTGAAACAGTGTGCATGTTGATATTGTGTTCAAAACATGCAGTGAAATCATTTTGCTCCTGAAGTTTTAAGGTGACGTCAGCCATGATCAAGCTGTCCTACCTCCTCCTTTACCTGGCCTGACCCATTTAGGTTTGTCTGCTTGATATGTACAAGATGCTGTGAAATGATGGCGCTGAGGGCAGTGATTGTAAAGTCAATCCAAAAGGGCTGGGAGTCTCTGCGTGGCTGCTCTTGTGATTGCTGAGCAGAGCAACAGAAATCAAAAGCTGCTTACACTAATGAAATGTCCTCTCACGCTGCCTAACCCGGCACCTGATCAGTTTGCGCCCACACACAAACACACGCACACCTTACGAGCATGTCAGTGTTCAAGATGTGCTCATCACTGCGATTCATCTGAAGCTTTATTGCTTCTTGTGACTCACTCTCACAGTTTGATGGTCTTTTTTTGGTCACCAAAACTCAGTTTAAGGAAAAGAGATCAAATCCCAGAATCAAGGCCTGTGTTTATGTTTATTTGCCGTGTTATTGTTTGTGTTTTAAATGTAGGGTATTAGGTTGTTGAGTCTGGCCATGACACACGGTGACCAGGGTAATCAGATTTAACAGGCTGGGCTTTTTTTCCCCATGAGCACCGCTCTCCCTCGCTGTCTCTCCCTTCACCACCACTCCCTGCATCCTTCCCATGCAGACACACTCCGGTTCCTGAGTTGTGGCAATACCTACTGCACTACAGGGCAGTAAAGACTAATTCAGTGTAGGAGAGTAGAAACTACCAGCCGAATGCAGGTGAAGCGTGGCTGTTTGGTTTGTCTGACAGATGAGAAGTCATCACATAGAAGTCCTAATATGAAAATCTGCTGGGATTTTGTCATCTTGTTGCTGTCTGCAGCAGATAGCAGGTAAGAATTTAATGTAAACGTAAAGAAATACATTTGCATTGCACACTGGCAACAAAGTCGTTTGTTAGAGTAAGTTTTTTAATTTGTTTGTAGCTGCTGGAAGCTAACGGCAGGCTTTAAACAACAGGATGGTTTCCCCTCCCTCCCCAGTTAGTCTCTTCCATCCCTCCATGGAGAGTTATTTTTAATGATACTGGTTGTTATTTGTTTATGGTGGTGCCAGTAATATGTACTGCTCCAGGCTTTGTAATCAGTCATATTTAGAGGTTCTTATCCTTTCTCATAATGTGGTTTACAAAACATCTTGATAATGATGACTGTGATGTCTGCAGTGGATATTAGTCTCATACATGTTTTATATTTTTAATATCTAGTTAAAGACAGGGTGGTAAGATAAGATAAGATACACCTTTATTGATCCTATAATTGAGAAATTAAGGAAATAACTGTACTAAGAGATGCGCCAATTCAACTTTTTCACTCCCAGTACTGATTCTGATACTTCATATCTGCCAATACCAAAGACCGATCCAATACCAGTGTCTTCTTTTTTCCATATTTAAAATTTGTGTACCTCTCTGCTCTGCAGTCGCTGAAGTCATTTAAAGGAGCAATAAGCGAAATTCATCATTTCTAGATTGAAGGAATTAAAAATTGCTATGTGAAGAACTAGAGGTGTAATTTCATCTGGAGTATAGCATGACCTCACACACCCTCTCTCTGTGTTGATCTCCAGCCCATTGTTTATTGTTTACAAGCCGGTCTGGTGCTACGCGTTCATGTACGTTCATGTGAATTGGCGCTTGGCGCTCCCTCCCTATAAAAAGCTACAGCCAGTGAGCACTGGCAGCGCATATTTTCGAAGCCAAATGGCGGAAAGCTGGGGCTAACCAGTGCTTCCTCCTCAGGTTCCACTTCACTCAGCTGTCCCACAGATCCGCTGCCTCTCCCACTTTAACCTCAATAACAATCCGGAGCTAGCTGGGAGCGGCTGGTGAGGCGTTAGCCGCAGCATGACCGGAGGGAAGCACAGCCGGTTAGCCTCCGCTAGCTTCCCAGCTAGCCCTGGCTCTCTGTTTGGATCCAACCAGAGCACCGAGTCCTGGTTTGTTATTCAGGTTAATGTGGGAAGAAGCAGCTTGTTTGTCGGGCAGCTGAGTGAAGCTGGGTGAAGTGGAGGCTGCTGAGGAAACACCGGGATGGGTTAATGTCCGGAGCTTGAGTTATTAGCGGCTCAGTCCCAGCAATGGGTCAGGCGTTACGGTTGTGTTAGGTGAGTAAGGTAGCCTGGCAGCCCAGCTAACATTTTCAATTAGCATTGTAAAATGTAGCCTCACAGGCAGCCTCGCGGGCTACATTTTTGTAATATATTTGCTGAGATGGAGGCGAGGCTCAGTGACTAGAAGAGCTGGTAGAAGCGCCCCATAGCTGTAAGTTACTGCAGTAGCCGGTAGGGCTGTACCCAAATATTCGGATATTCGAATATTCGTTTCTATGGGTAGGTATTCGTTATGAAAATTTGGTATTCGATATTCGTTTTTTTTATTTACTTATTTTTATTATTATTATTATTTTTTTTTTTTTACGTATTTTTTTTTGGTGTTAAATGTAATCTTTTTGTTGTTGGTAAATGTAGGTTATCAATAAATATCAAAACTTTTAAATTGCATTGTTAAAAATGTGAAAATATAGTATCACCTAGCAACGGAGCTTGTGCGCAAGTTTTACCACTTTATGAACTATTCCCTCTAACTTGTAGCTGTTTTTTCATTATCTTTTGAATTTAATATGAATTATGGAACCGTTTTTGTCAACGTTTGTTTCCCCCGTTTTGTACAATAAATTATTGTTTAAAGTTTCAACAAGTTTCTTTTGGAGTGCGTGACACAAGTGTGTTTTGAAAACGGCTGCGGACTGTCACCTGCTCAACGCATCAGTACCGTCGGATGCCATAACAGTAATAGCCAATAATGTCAAAATATCATTTACAGACCGATTTAACAGACGATCACTGCTGCCCAACCCGCAGGTCCATTTGCGGGTCCCGCGGGTAACGGGTCGACCCACGTGTCACTACTCAGCTCAGTCTGTAAGGCTGTACACACAACAGTAAGGCTATAGACATTATATTCTATTCAGGCCGGCAGAACCAGCAGCGCATCGGCTCTACAGTGCACGGCACTGCTGATTAACCATTTTATTGCAGCACAGAGTGTCTGCCAGCAACCAGTTACTTGCAGAGGCTTCCTACAGCTTGTTTCAGTGGTTCCGATTTAATCAGAAGACAAGTTAAACAGGATGACTAGCCAATGTGAAAATCAAAAGAAAGCATAGAATAATGTACTGAAGAAGACTGTTGTGCCATCACATTTTTTTGTGGTTTGAGAGCAAAGTTTCGGTCGCTGCTGTGCAAAACTCTGCAATACAATTAAGTCCGAAAAAACCCTGGAGGAGTGCTTCGCAAGGAATCTTTGACAGGAGCTGAGCCTGGCATAAAACCAGAGAGAGCAGGCAGCACGGCCACAGCCCCCGCCCGCCCGCCAAGAATGAATATTCGAATATTTGTTAAAAATTCTGGCGAAGGTCCAAATGTTAAAAAATGGCATTCGGGACAGCCCTAGTAGCCGGTGGCAGCCGACTCGACTAGAGACATCTCCAGATCCCAGCTAGTGCTAACATTGGGAGGGATCCGGCAATGGCTCTCGCCGAGTCGGCTGCCACTGCGAGCCAGGCGGGAACCTGCGAATCTTTGGTATTTTTGGTTGAAAAATCAATTATTCCCAAGGAGTCAGAGAGAAGGCAGACAGCAAACTGGATATCATTTTAATTGATGAGAGCTGGATGGTAGAATTAGGTTAGGCTTGCAAAAATAAAACAACAAAGGTAACAGAAACAACATTACTGAAACATTGAATTTCCCCTCAGGGGGATTAATAAAGTAAATAAAAATAAACTTAACTTAAACTTACTGTTCAAAGTTTAAATAGTTTAAATTTTTGTTGTCATTTGCAACGGAATTTACAATCGATGTTACATAGCTTCTTCACACAAAGAGAAAACACGGGCTCTCTGGGCAGTTACTGGACATTACTGGCATTAAAAATAGACCACATTAACATGGAAATTATTTTATTTCATTTTTTTCCCCATTCTTATTAAACAATATGGCATCAGCATATGTCCTTTTGCATGTTTTGTTTCACCGTCCTGCTATTTTGTCAGACTGTTTGTTTTTCCCATGCCATCCAGAAGGTGTTGTCTGTCTGCTGTTTACTGTCTACCTGATTCCATGTAAGCGCAGCAGTAAAGCAGTTAACAGTTATCAAAATAGCTGTTCTGTCTCAGTGACTTGATTAATTGTCCTAAGAGTTTCTTATCTTAAACGTACTCAAAATTTCAAGATTATTTGAAGTCTAAAGGAGAAAATAGATGTTGTTTTGCTTCTCCTGGGTAACTGACACCTGCATAAACATAAACAGGTCCACTAGTCTGTCAGCAGAACTTGTTGACAGACACATATAGGCTAGTTGTTCCCTGAAAAGAATGTGTGTGAAGGAGAACCGTGCAGACCACGGTGCCGCAACACCGAAACAGGATTCCTGTTTCACAACAAACTTTCTAGAAACTGTTGCCACTTACCGAGCTGCCCTCAACATCTTGTTACTTCAGGTCACATAGCTGATTATAGGTCAGATACTGTAGTGAGACACACATTTAAGACCTTCTGGTGTGGGAATTGGAAATCTGATCCCAGTGCTGCTGTGAAGGCCGCCTTTCTTCACCACCAGTGAATAGAGGCACAAGAGACACAGAGAATGAACGGTCTGCCTTTCTTTAGTCGAATGGCTACTCTGAGGTATTGTCTGCCCCAGTTGCCATGGCAACTGCTGGAGCACCTCAGGTAGGTAGGGCTGCCTTTTCTGAGTTAAGCGAGTATCTGATGAAGAGGAGTGGAGGCTGAAACAGGTCTAGAGTCTCGGCTGAGCTGTGTGGGCTTGCTGACGACAGGTCCAGCTCTGCATCCGTCACCAACCAGCATCCTAATTCTACATGAGCCAGTGCTGTTGAGTTTAGGGTAGTACGATCTTACCTAAGATTGTGGGAAAAAGGTAGTTGGATGGTTCTGGAAGTGTTGGTAAAAGTTTTTCCAGATGTTTGAAAGTCAGCCAAAATGAGAGGTATCTATCCATAATTTACATTTCTGATGTGAAAACAAAAACATGCAGGATTTAACTTGTCAGTAGGAAAACAAGCACAACAGATCACTGTTACTTGAGATGTTGTTTATGAGAGTTGTTCAGCTTCACGCAGCTCTGCCCACTGGCTGCTTGAGTCCTGAATATTTTAAATGGTTAAGATGTAAAATGTAGTTAATATACCTGAATATGAACTTGAGGCAGCCAATGACAAGATTGTGTTCAGATGCTGTCTTAACACGTTATCCTATATTATGTTGAATATAGAAAAGCTAAATTATGTAAGCTAGTAAAATGTATTTCCATTCTATTAGTGAGTTGGCAATCCATGAAATAAGCCTCAACTACTATTACAATCCAATAACAGAAGCCAACAGTACCACCATCTAATCCTTTTACACTGCCTCTTCAAGGTGGGAATTTTTATGCTGTTATGCTGCCTTGTTGCTCTTTATATAAGGCGGGATTGCAGTATTGGGGGACATAGTTGTCTCACCAGCAGCAGAGGTAGTAACAGTGCCAAAAAGGTGACAGTATAAAAGGGACAGCTTCCAGGATGGGACTATTGGCGGGACGGGTGTGACATTTTGACATTATGTGTGCGACCCACTGCCGGGAGATTTAAAAAGCAGCTGATAGCACTTAGCAGCTAACTCAAAGAAGAAGAAGAATAACAGCTGAAAATGTCTGCACATTTGGTAAACAATGAGGTCTGGGGGCTCCTTACCCTTTGAGTAGAGGGTGAGATCAACTGTCTCAAAACAGGGAAGGTAAATGATGTTATTGCCATGTTAATGCCATTATTATTGCCTCCGTGATTTCGGCATGCTGTCTGAAATCACACAATGGAGCGACATGATGCCGTGGTAATGCAAAAGTGGTGTAAAGAAAGGACATCGTAGCGGCTCTAGAAGGCAATCTGTGTAAAAAGGGCTAGTGTGGCAGTTAAGTTTGCCCATCTTGCTAGTACACAATCAGACTGTGGAGGTCTGATTGTGTCTAAAGAAAATGAACTGGCTACTGGTGAGATGTTTAAACTGGCTTGAGAGTTTGCGGATTGACCAGCCTGCGTAACGCGTAGGCCCAGAATCACTTCCTGTGCTTGTGCTGGCAGTAGCTGGTAGCTGGATGAAATGTCTTGTTTTGCTTAATCCTGCTAGATGAATATAAAAAGACTTGCACAGGATCTGAGTTTTAGAGTTGCTCTCTCTCATTGTCTGCATTGAAATTATAAAGAACCTCTGGTTGTAATCACATTTGGGAATCTAGCATTGGTCCAAAAGTGGCAGATTTCTATTTAACTTCAAGACATTTTTGATTATGACTGTTGCAGCAGGTGAAGCAGAGGTGTAGCTTTTTTTATGGTTGTAGTTGGTGGAGAGCAGTAGTGGCAGACTGCAGCTGCAGTGATGTGGTCAGTCTGTGGGAGTGGGGGGAAGGGATGCTGGAGACGGAGGTTGGGCGTGGAGAGGACGACAGATTTTAGTGACTGATGAAGGCCCGATCCAAGTCTTGATGTGCCTGGAGCTTACTGCTGTGTCACGGCATTCCCTCTGCCTCAGTGCTTCTCTTTATCATCATATCCACAGTGTGGCTTGGTGAACTAAAAGCAGAAAATGTACTGCAGTATCTGAATTGAAAAATTGTACCGTGCAGTGGTGTTCTACAACTGATTCTCATATTTTGTATGAGTATCTCTGGGAATTAGCTTTGCAATAAAATGCATGTAGATCATTTCTGGCATTGGAAAACAGGAGGTTGCCCAAAAAATATGTCTACTGCTTCTTTTTTAGTAATCAGTTAATCATTCAAGTCATTCAGTGCCCAGAAATGTCAAACATTCACTGTCTCCTTGTTTTCAAATGTGATGATTTGTTGTTTTTCTTTGTTTTATGTCTTGGGAAGTTAAATATTTTTTGAGTTTTGGACTGTTTGGTCACACAAACAGAACAATTTGAAGAGGTCACCTTTGGGTTCTGGGAACTTGCAGTTACCATTTTTCAACCAATTAACAGATCTACTGATGATAAAAATTATTTTCTTTCCAAAATATTTACTGAATTAAGAAATCCTAATAGTGCTTCCCAAGAATTAAACATTGAGTTTATTTAAAAGAAATTTCGTGTTGATTAGGTTTTGTCACATACTTTTTCTGTTGTGATATTGGAGTTTTCAAATTGAAACCATAATAGTTTGGATGCTGTTGGTCCTCAAGTCTAATTTAAGGAATAGTGACAAGTAGAGATGCACCGATTGTGAAATTCTGGGCAGATCCTGATGTGTAAAATAACAGTTTTGCTGATAGCAATATTTTTGTTGTTTGTTTTGCTTTTGTTAATTTTTTCACATTTGACCAAGGGAAACAAAGGCATCTACATTATTGTTAAAAAAAAAAAAAAAAAAAAGATTTAAAAAGAGAGAGCTGTTGTTAAGTTATGTATTCTGTCATAAATTACCCTATAGTTGACGTTTCAAGCTTTCCGTTCTTCATCAAGCTGGTGAAGAGCTGTGACTTGAACTGGTTGGGCTGATGCAGAACGTGAAGCTTGAAACGTCAGCTCAGTGGTTATTTAATTGAATATTTAATGGTGCATAGTCTAGTGTGAGAACGGTTTTGTTTTTGTGGGTTTTTTTGTTGTTTTTTTTTCTTGCATGGTCTCTTGTCCAGCACCTTGTTTTTTATCGTCTGCACATGTGTGCTTTTGTTAAGCCTTTAATATAATCCTTCTTTCACATGAAGAACAGAAACACTGCTTCAGAAACCTTTTTAATGTATATAATATATCACAGTTGTCTATTGCCTAATCTATTTTATATTGCTGTTAAAACATTAACAAATTTCTCCTTCAAACAAGTGTTAATTCATTTTTCATTTTTCTTTCCCCAAACTACATTTTACAAGATTACATTTGAACACATCATGAGAAGGTTATAATTTACCTTTGCTCATTTACCCAAGAGAGCTTGAATGCATCATAATGTAACTCGATGTAACACTCAATGTAACTTGTGCAGCCTCGATCAACAGTTAGTTCTGGCCATGGCCATGGCTGTTAAAATTAACTAGCTCTCCTCCTGCTGATGGCAACACACATTTGTTGTCCACAGTGTAGCATTATCAGGACAACAATAGGGTGCGTCCCCTAACACATCAGTAGTGAGTTTACTGCGTCCTTTCGTCCTGACAGCGAACCATAAAAGATCTCTGTTAGTCCTAAACACAGTTTTCCCCAGTACAACTTGACGCCATTAGTATTGAGCCCTGCTTTTTAGCCTGTGCAAAATTGATGTGACACAACAGAAAAACATCAGCCACTGCCACTGGTGAATGCTTGACACCATACCATGACAGTGGTAGAGAGTAGGGCTGAAATGATTAGTTGATTAATTGATTGGCAAAAGAATGAATCAGCAACTACAGTATTTTGATAGTTGATTAGTTGTTCAAATTGCTGCTTTCCTTTGTCTTATGGCAGTAAATTCAGAAGTTTTCGGCTTTGGACAGTTGATCAGACAAAACAATTTTAAGACATCTCTTTGGGCTTTGGAAAATGTTTTTGGTTATTTTTCAGCATTTTTATAATGTTTTTTTGAAACAAGTTTATTACTAGCTGTGTGTGTGTGTGTATTTAGCTATGTTATATGAATATTACGCCAGGGCCACACTGCCCGCGGAAGCGCAGCGCACCGAAATTCTTGCGCGCGCCGGAGCACCTCCGTTCACATCAGACACGCATTTCTCCACGCCGTCGACAAGCGATTCTGCTCCCAGCTCTTGTTTTTCACTGCCTGGCTTGTCAGATTTGCTCGCGGCTCGTGCAGAAAATAGACCAGACGCTGAACTGATCGCTGCAAATCGTGAGCCTGCCGCGGAGCTTCCCGGCGCGGCGCGGCCAGTGTGGACGACACAGTCGGTTAACATGGGCGCCGAAAGGAAACTGCCTTCTCTTCGAGGCTATTCGCGGCGCTTCCGCGGGCGGTGTGGCCCTAGCGTTAGGGTTGGGTCGGTATGAGGGGAAAAAAACGGTCCGGTTTTTGTGAAAAAACGCGTCAAGTTGGTAATACTGGATTTTCGCCACTTGGGAGCGCATTTGACTCATTTAAAATAAAAAAATGACCATAGGACAACAGAGTGACAGTAACACGTTTCTTTTATTCCTTACAAATAAATTTTGCAGCTTAATCAGTGCAAACAAAGGTTGCCTCCTTCATCTGGCTCAAAGCCAAAGTGTTGCCATAGTGGTACATTCTTTGATTTCTTGGAAACTAAATTGTCCGCCATTATCAACTCCCCAGGCTACAGTAGAGGCCTCAGCGCATGCGCACTCGCAACCCCTAGCTCAGTCCCCACCCCACCCCCATCCCCCTCTCTCTCCTGCTCGCTGTGCACTTGGCGAAGAGGCAGACACAGGTGCCCACAGACTCTGGCATACTAGCGGAGTCGAGCGCACTTCCGCATTGTAGTTTCCTGTAAAAATGTCCGTGAAAAATACATGCAGAGCAGTCTTGTGTTACACTGGTGCGCGGAGCGGAGTCCGTGCGGTCGTGCTTTGAGCGCACAGGGCTTGCAGATGTCCGCTTTTACCGGGTGGACCTCCGCGGAGTCCGTTCCGCCTATGTTCCGCCCAAGTATGCGGGCCAGTCGGTCTCAAAAAAAAAGAAAAAAAAAAAACGTTCCACGACGGAAAGACGGAGTACCGAACCGAATTGGTATTACCGAGAACCGACCCAACCCTAATGAATATCTAAATATAGTTGTGTCATGAGCAACAAATGCACACGTTTCCTTTCTCATTTAAAGACCCACATTTCAGTATTTTGCCTACCCATGTCTTTATAAGCAGCAGCAGCAGATTCTTAGCTGCCATATCTCTGAAGCTGCTCACACGTCTCAAGTGTTCATTCATCATGTGGCATCAACAGGGACAGGAAGTAAACAGAG
Source organism: Epinephelus fuscoguttatus (assembly GCF_011397635.1). Lineage (NCBI taxonomy): Eukaryota > Metazoa > Chordata > Actinopteri > Perciformes > Serranidae > Epinephelus > Epinephelus fuscoguttatus. The sequence goes on along the minus strand of NC_064772.1, from coordinate 6,897,082 downwards.
TAGGTCACTCAGCTTCCTCCCCTCTTCCACTAACAGACTATTCCACTTGGGTCACGTCCTTAGTCTCTGGCCCTAATAGCTGTGAACGGCCAGGGACGGGCAGCGCTGCATGCCTGGTGCTTCTAAATATAGCAGGGCTGCCTACATGTACACAGCAGTTTCTACCCATGCACCCTCCTATTAGTCTCTCTGCTTGGCTGCATTTACACAGCAAAAACTCTGGTTTCTCTTTTTTAATGACTGTTCTTAGATGTTCCTGCATTATCAAGATGAACTCACTGTGAAGTTATATGCTGTGTGGTAAAAATAACAATGTCATATCTCAGTTTGGTACCTGCATGTTTTAAACACAATGTGAGCCCTTAAATATTAATGTGTACCTCATTATCAGCAATTTTTAGTTTTCATGCAGAGCTAACAAGATTATCACAGTTGTGAAAGACATAACATTTAATTGCTGTCAACACAGCATTGGTTGATTCAAATTGGATCTGCAACTGATGATATTTTTTTATTTCAGTTGATCAGATCAGACTTTTTTGTTTCATCAGTTAACAGTTTAATCTAAAAAATGTCTGAAAATATTGCAAAATGCCCCAGAACCCAAGGTGACAACTTCAAATAGCTTGTTTTGTCTGACCAGCAGTCCTAAACCAAATGACATTCAGTTTAAAATGAAAGAGCTACTACTCAATAGTAGAGCAGCAGATTTTCACATTTTGAATAAAAAATATCTTTTTATAGCTTGCTAAGTTGCATGTTGTGTGATCTCTGTGGGGTTCGATGTCTAGCTACCATGAATCCACGTGGGACAGATGAAAGGATGTACTTATGCAGCATTATTTGTATCACATGAAGGGAAAAATAGAATGAAATAAAATGTGTAGTTTAAATTAAAGGTTGATAGATTAATCAGTTCAGCTGATTAATCGCTGCCAATTGGACGTTGTACAAACTATCATTATCAGCAGAGCTTGGCTCCAATAGATGGCAATTGCTGTGCAGCCTATACCAGTCACAAGGGGACATAAATCACCAATTGTAGCTGAAGAGGGGAGGGTTGTGTTGAATGATTGTCGGGTACGGCTCCAGGGAACGCGAGTCCCTTATGCTGTGTGATGTTGTATCCGTATATTTATGTTCATTTTAGCATTTATATGAAGTTTTTGCCAGGATTGTGAGAGCTGGTCCAATGCTATTGGTGCTAGAGCGAAAGTCCTCATACTGGAGAGGCTGTATTGAGGAGGTTTTGCATGTAGTGCACATCACGTGGCACCAGAGGCCAGTCTGGTGCGTCAGGCAGCTGAGCTGACTGCGAGGAGTGGGGAGAATGTTACAGGACCAGGTTACACAAATACTATCATCCAGTATATACTCCGGTGAAATTCCAGGAAGGTATGAAAACAGAGATGCCACCCAAGCCTAGTCTTCTGTTTTGTCTCACACCCAAAAGAAAGCAAACTGAGCCCAGCATTTAAGGTACTCTTAGTGTTTGGTAACCTGCCTTTCGTTGTTATATTTATTTCATTTCTTAACAAGATCTTTGGTAGACTGTTACACGGTTGAATCAGTATATGTACTGCTCTCCAACTCTCTATCTGTTGCTTAATTTAGGACAAATTAAAGATTTTCACTTTGACATACTAAAGTGTTATTTTTCTGTTGATCACTGTCCAGAAAGCCTAATTGCTTCCACTCAGCTGCAATTAAGTAAAACATTAAAACATGAAAAAGTCAAAAGTATCAGCCTTTTTATTGGTTCTTTGTTTGCAAATAATCTGCACAGATATTTCTCCCTGGTGTGAAAAGTCTTTTAGCCTTTCCTCTCCCTGTGCATTTCTGTGTTGTTACTTTGTGTGTCTTGTTGTCTTTCTCTCTCTGTGGCTTGAAAGATGTCGATGCGGCAAACTCTGGCATTCATTTACCTTCTCCTCTTGTCCTGACCGTGGAGATGAAATTACAGCTTCAGGTCCGTCAATTAGCCTTAATGATGTGGCCTCCTTGGACTGTCATCAGCACAACCGTTAAACCAGCTGCGTTTACTCTTCTGATAGTGTCACAGTCATTACCCGACCTCATATTCAATAGGGGATTGGGGAGTTGATTCACAAATACCAAAAATCGATTTTTGGATGTTGTTAAGACAGTTAGGTTGATGGATGAAAGAAGCAGAACTCAACTGCAGGAGCACAGTGCAGCACCTGCATGATGTAAGCAAGGGTTATCTTGTAGTTCAGGAGGCAGGAATTTGGGTGCATTTTAGATTTAATCACTTATGAATTTGATTTGTGTGATGAAGCATTTAATGGATATTTTGCAATAACAGACACATTGTCTTCTGTTTTTGGAACAAAAACAACAAAAAACATGTGACCTATGGTGTTGGTCAGTATATTACACTTTCATTTTATTAATCTCGTACAGACAGAAGACCATGACATACTTTCAAATGAATGCAGGGAACCTTTTTAATTAAAAGGCTGCATACTGGCCCCTATTTTTTATTTTTCTGTTAAGACAGAAAGTTAACACCATGGCCAGTTAGCTTAAAGATTTACTCTACAGCATTTGCCTAAAAAAACAACGTGTTCATATAGAAGTGATCCCTCTCAGTCATTACTTATGACCCACTCTCAGTGTGTGTTCGTATATTTTCTGCAGAGACTCTGCTCTTTTCCTGTATTTTTTTATTTTCTTCTTGTCTGTGTTCATGACATTTATAGGTGTGTACCCCCACAGCACTCACTTAAGCACATGTTTACATGTTTAAATCATAAGCAACTGAATATGTTGAAGTGTCTTTCAGCAACATGATAATACTCTCTGCACTACCTAAAGGTCTGGATGAGTCTTTTGGACAAATGCTTAAAGGTAAAAATTTACCCCCAGTATCCAGAAAGGAGCTCTGTAGATGAGGGAGACTGTGCACTGTCTTGACTGGACTGGTGAAGGAAATCATGGAGGCGTTGAAGTGGACTAATCTGTTATTAGCTGAGTGACGTCAGGGTCTGGTCAGCACTGCATGGACAGGGATCAGAGCCAGGTGTCAGCAGATAGGCCTTAAAACTGACCTGTCTTAACTGTGTACAAAGCACTGAGGAAACTGACACTTCTTTAATTGATGTTTGATTCTAGGATTTACTATAAACACCAAGATTCACTGGTCTTTTTATATATTTTTATGTAGCTTGTTTCCTGGCAGTGACAAAGATTGTTACTCAAAATGTATTTCTCTTCATCTTGTTTTGTTTGCAGGTCATTTGGTGAGGATTGCCAAAGCTTTTAGGTGGAGGAGTGGCAGAGAGCGCCACCCAGGCGTGCAGAGTGGGACTGCATCCCGCCTCACAACCAACGACCAGCTTCCTGAAGCGCTGCTGCTGCTGCCAGATGGACTGCGCACTCTGAGAGCAGAGCGAGCCAGGCCACAGAAACCAACCGAGGAGAGGAGCCGGGGGGAGAGCGCCCACCGGAGCAGGAAAGGGAGGGCATTATTCGGTAGGGAGAGGAGAGGACAAGGGGCTCTACGATGTCGTCAAACAGGACCCAGAACCCCCATGGACTGAAACAGATAGGCCTGGACCAGATATGGGACGACCTGCGGGCTGGCATCCAGCAGGTGTACACACGGCAAAGCATGGCCAAGTCGCGCTACATGGAACTCTACACGTATCCTGTCAGTTTTGGGAGGTTGATGCTGTGAGGCTGTGATGGGGGGTTTGAATGTTGACTGGATTTTTGGGTGGAATGATTACATTACTTTACAAAACATATTTGTTTAATACAAATATTAGCCTTTTTTTTAAAAAAAAAAATATATATATAAAGTTTTAAAGTTTGCACTTGGTTCAGTGGCACGTTCAGTGTGACAGCGGCATTCCTGTAATATAGTAAACAAGCCAACTGTGCTGACGATGGATGGGAAATGTGCAAAACCATTTTTTTTTTTTTTACAACGCTAGATATCAAAAGACTGTCGTATTAAGCTGCTGTGAGCTGTAAATTCACCATCTCTAAGCAGAAGAAAGAAGATAATGTTATTTTGGAGCCTTACTGTGCAAAGTGTCTCCTCCTTTGTGCTGCTGCATCTTGTTTGTACCAAAGACTATCATGAAAGTCAAGAGCGCTCACTCAACACTCTTAGGAACAAAACATCCCAAACAGCACACTGCACAGCACACTGAATAGCCAAAAACATAGAGTCAAAACAAATGCTGGACTTTAAGCAATCTCAGTCGACTGAGGGGTCTCCAACTGATAATTAGATTCTTTGATTTTCAGGGGACAGCCCTAGTTTCTAGATATTGTGACTAGAGGAACATACATTTAACACACACAGACATTAAGACACTCTTGTCTGATATTTTGACCAAATAATTGAGAGAATTATTGGCAAATTAACTGAACCACATTCAAGTCTAATCTTTAAAAACAAAATGTAAACAATCAGATGTTTTTTAGTTATTTACTGTACTTAGTCTGTAATTTATTTACAGTGATGCTGGGTTTAAAGGGTCTTTCACCACCCTAGACCTATAATAATACCTAGATATCGGATGCCAACATGGCACCTATTCAGTTAAATGGAGTTTCTTGTCTGGCACATGTGCCAAAAAAGTTTCTAGCTTCCAGGTTTACTTCCACAGTTTTCAGCCCTCTTAATATGCGCACTAGTGTTTCCCCGCTAGCCCCACCGTGACTTCCTGCTTGGCCCATACACTTAATGTTGTGATAACATCACCGACTTTCAAGTAGTTTTTCTCTGCTCGAGGAAAGTTTTACAAGTATTGAACTTCATGGATCAAAAATTCATAATAGAAAGAGTAGCAGTTGACCTTGTTTGCAGTCCAAGGCGTCCTGTCAACAGTTTAACTGATGTCTCTTTTACAATAGTGGTCTACGGGGAAAATGCTTTTTGGGCTGCAGGGGATTGTTTTTTGCTGCAATACTGCGAGTGGCCACTGGGAAAAATTGGAAGCTAGGCTTAGCTACTTTCCTGGGGGCCTGGTCATTGTGGTGTGGGAAGTGTTTGCAGATAAACGGTGTTAAAGCGCCTGCCTCCTAGAGCTCCCTATCTCCTGGAGCTCCCTACCTGTACTGTGAGCAAACATCCACTGGATGGCATGAAATTAAGTGATTTGCATCGTTTGGCAGATTTTGCACACGCCCCACATCCTGGTGATACAGACCTGGTTGAAAATTGGTAATATCCCTTTAATGTTTGCCAAATTTTGGCATTTGTTTAGTCAGTAGCCACCCTCTCTGTATGTTTTAGTGTAGTTTGTGCATTGGCTTGCTACTTCCTTCTTCCTAAAACACAAACCTGTTTTATAGCTTTTTGCCAAGGTAATGAGTTGCAACCAAACAATGCCCAGTCGGCCAGAGTGCTGAAAACAGGAAACAAACCTTTGCAATACCTTCTACATTATCACTGATCTCAGGAGGTCTTGATCAAAATCTATTTTGTTCATGAAAAAGGGAGGTTGAACTCCAGGATTTTTCAGCAACCAGACCTAATTAATCACTCTCTAAACATGCAAACTCCACAGAATACACAGTGTGCATTGCGTGAGTATTAAGGACACAAAGAGATGAGTTTCTCTGTGGGCACATTTTGTTGTTTGACAACCTCGCTTCCTGTTACGCACCTTTCCAGTACTACAGGATGTCATTGTTTCCCTGAAGTACAAAATGCACCCAGTCATATAATCTCAGAACTGTAATCCTATCCTGCCAGGCAGAAAGAACAGCACTAATTTGAACTTTATACAAACGACAGTATATTGAATGACATGTTGGCCTTTCAGAGCTTTTTGTCTCAATGTCTGCATCACAGGTCACTAATTATAGCAAGCTTTGATGTAGTTACAGAGTGATGCACTCTATGAAAGAGAGAGTAGAGTAAATAGTTCCTCTTCTTTTGCTTTATGTAAAGGTCAGCTGCATTTCAGAATTTAAGCTTTATTTAACATCTTTTTTCTTTTTCTTCTTCTTTTTTTTTTTACGTGTAGTGTCCCTGTGTTTATTCCTTAACCCTTTCCACAGACATGTATATAACTATTGTACCAGCGTCCACCAGTCCAGCCAGGGCAGGGGCTCCGTGCCTCCAGCCAAGCCCTCCAAAAAGTCCACGACTCCAGGTGGGGCTCAGTTTGTAGGCCTGGAGCTCTACAAGCGACTCAAAGAGTTCCTGAAGAATTATTTGACCAGCCTGCTCAAGGTGAGTTCACACACTTCAGAAGAACTCAACACTGGGATGTTAACACTGATATGTTTTGTATAGTTTTCAGACCAACACAGATGTACCAATAATCTCTTCCTGTCCATGTTTTGTCTTTCTCCTCCCTCCTCTCCTGGTTTTCACCCCAGGATGGCGAGGATCTTATGGATGAGTGTGTGTTGAAGTTTTACACCCAGCAGTGGGAGGATTACCGTTTCTCTAGTAAGGTCCTCAACGGGATCTGCGCCTACCTCAACCGCCACTGGGTCAGACGAGAGTGTGATGAGGGACGCAAGGGAATCTATGAGATATATTCGGTATGTCTAATATCTGCTTCTGTCTTACTGTCAGTGCTCAACAGATGCTTGTGAGGCATGCTGGTCACAGAGCTGCAACGATTAGTTTATTAATCAATTTGTTGATCGATGGAAAGTGAATTGGCAACTATTTTGATAAACGAGTAATAGTTTTTGTAATTTTCTTTTTAGTTAAGAAAATTGGCAGGTTTCATGCTTCTTTGATAGTTTTCTGTGTCATACATGATAATAAACTGAATAGCCTTGGACTTTTGGACTGTTTGTCAGATAAAACCATGCAATTTGAAGATGGCACCTTGGGCTCTGGGAATTTACTGACAAAATGATTAATTGAGAAAATAATGGGCAGATAAACTGATAATGAAAATAAGTGTTAGTTGCAGCCCCAGTCACAGTAGAGGTTAAGTGAATGCTCAAGGTGTAATTGGATCTAAACAGATATTTTTAGCTTCTAATCTGAATGCTTAAACATGCTGTTTGAATGATCCTAACAACCATCCAAAATTGCTGTGCATCTCTCTGTACTTCTTATGTAATAGTTTTGCAGTGTAGAAATTCAGAGTTGTAACATAACAAGAGTGAGTTCGCAGTAGCTGCAACCTTCATGCCAAATTTCAGCCCCCGAAGGCAAAAAACTGTAGCCTCGAAATATTGGGGAAATTTTGGCGACTGACTGACAGAGTGAGCTGTAGAGCTGCAGGTCACAGCTAAAAACAGCCCACTGGGAACTACAAAGTCAACTTGAGCTGCCTTTAAACATTTGCTGTTTCCTTCCTAGAGAACGGACTAGCTAACATGTTTGACTTGTACCTTTGTTAGTAGTGCTACACTTCAGATAATATGAAAGGATTAGCTGATTGACATTACAGGTCTGATCTGTTGAAATACTGGATCTAATATCTGTGTGAGGAATTTGTCTCCCACAAATTATTCATTATTATGGAAACACAAAGTTCAGATGATATACTGTTGTCATGTTGGAATTTTAAAATAAAAGTCCTCTGTCTTGTGGATTGTATATCTGTGAGAGCTGACACTTGCCCAATATTTTATGGTCATCACAAAACTAATGTTTTAAGTTTGTGTGGAAACAGCATGAATTTAAAAGTGATTTCATCAGAATTTAAAGAGTATTTAAGAATACAGATTGAGGCCTGTGTGATTTTTCAGTTTTGACCAAGCCTCCAAGGATTCTCCCTGCAAGACCTTAAAAGTCAATTAAAACTCATTTAATTTCGGCTGATATGGATCATGCTGAATAAAGGGACCAGAGACATGTTACTAACATGCAGCCTAAACTCTTGACCTTTTGTTGACCTTCTCATTCTTCTCTCCTCTCCTGCACTGCTGTTTCCTCCCAGCTGGCACTTGTGACCTGGAGGGAGTGTTTATTTCGACCCCTCAACAAACAGGTGTGTTTTTATAGGAGTAGAGTGAGAAATACCAAAGATTCAAACAGTTAATCAAACAGTGTGATCTTGTCTTTGTCAAGTACGTTTATGTGTCCTAAATTTACCTGCAAACCTTTTTACGTCAGCCTTATTTTTTGTCACTGTACAAATAATTAACAAGAGTTAAACAACTCTCTTTTTCAGGTAACAAACGCCGTGCTGAAGCTGATAGAGAGAGAGAGGAATGGGGAAACCATTAACACCAGACTGATCAGCGGTGTGGTCCAGTCTTATGGTAGGTCAATAAGTACAGTGACGAAATAAAGACAAAGAGCCTGCTATTCTTGGCAGACATTAAATAAAGCAGGAAGGCATATACTTGTAAATTTGATGTCCATAAGTACAAACAGTGAAGATTCATAGCAACTCCTAACAGAGTATTGAATTTTTTATTATTATTATTATTATTATTATTATTATTATTATTATTGGCCCTTCATGAAAGTGTTAGCCACCACAGCTCTTCATTGAGACAGAGATTTTAGAGTAAATTCACTTTGTTGAACTGAAAATATGATTGAATAAATAAAGTGAGAAGCTAAAAAAAAACTCAGGAGAGGAGGTCAAACCCATATTCTTACCTTAACCACACCGAACCTTTTCCAAAACTAAACACCTTAAAGGGATGGTTTGGGTTTTTTTGAAGTGAACTTCTCCATAATCAGTGTATTACCTGCAGTAGATGGCAGTTGACACGTCCCCACTATGGAAAAGCATGCAGGAGTGCTGACAAAGAAGCTAAGCAGTGTACTGCTGTGGATGGGGGGCAGCAGCAAAAAGTACATCAGCCACTTAAAAAAATCAGTATCACTTTAATTGTACGTTACATTTAGAATGTTTTTACTGCTTTAACTTGCCATCAAGCATTTTCCTTTCCATAGAACTTCCTGTATTCCTACGTATCTCTCTTTCTTCCCGTTTAGTTTCCCTCTGCTGAAGTTCTTCTCCTCTATACTCTGGTTCATTAAGGTGTCCTCTTGTCTCCCCAGTGAACAACTCCTCGTCGCCGTCATAATCATAAATATTGTTGCCTCTGCGCCGGCAATACATGTGGCCGGAGGCATTATGTTTTTGGGTCGTTGTGCGTCCCATTCGCCGTGATGAATTTTTTCCAAATTTGACACAACTGTCCACTTGAACTCAAAGATGAACTGATGAGAATTTGATGAAATGTATTTGGCCCGAAACTCAAGAATGCATATGCTTATTATGTCAAAATTTCTCACAAATGTCCAATAGGATATAATTATGAAGTAATGACATTTCATGTCCAAAAGGTCAAAGGTCAGCTTCACTGTGACAAAAACATTTTTCTGGTCATTACTCAATGTCATACCTCGGGAACAGAAGGGGAGACATTTGGTCAGATACTGAATTGGTGACACTAATATGGAAGTTCTACGATCCAGAAAATGTAGTGCCAAAGGAAAGGTCTGTCTAATGGCAAGGTAAAGTGGTGAAAATACTCTCGCTATAGTGCAGACTTACTGGTATTGATTTTTTTTAGAGGGGACTGTATTTCAGGGGGCTAACATACATTTTGCTTCTAACCTTTTTCACAGCAGTACATTGCTTAGCTTCTGTATCAGCACTCCTGCTGCTTCTACAAACTAGGAGCGTGCCACCCGCCATCGACTGTAGGTAATACACTGAATATAGATAGAATAAGTACCTCATACAACCCCACCTCTAAAAATCCAAACTATCCCTTTAACTCTAATGTAACTATTTAAAACTTTATACCTAATCTTAACTGTTTCAAGGCTTAAATCTAAACAGTCATCTTTAACCTCGTACCTGAGGGCAACCTGGTTGGGAAGAGCAGTTTCAGAGCTTCTGTATATATCCCTGAAGGGTCATCAATTCGGCTTTCTCTAGCTGTGATCATAAATATATCTCTGTCGTCAGTCATTATTCAGTGGAGACAATGATATCTGGTTTGATTTGAGGCCTGTACTGTCCTGATGGATCTCAAAAAACTATACTGAAAGAAATACAATATATATACAAGTTAAATGATTTTGTTTGGCAAAGGTATGAGATGATGTCTAACCTGACTTGATCAGCTGAAAATATATTTTAATGCTACAGCAAGTTTTATTGTAAATTGTTAATGAGATGTTGGATAACATTAGATACAAAGTCAAGTCCAGGTGTGGGGGCGTATTTCCCCCAAGTTATTTTTTTTCCCATAAGACAGCGCATTTTTAGAAATGAAGCTTTAAGTGTTCTTTAGTTTTTCCTCTTGACCATGAAATTATTGCACATCCAACTTAAAGATTTAATCCCGTTCAGTAGCTGTGAACATAATATCACAGGGTTCTGAGGAGTTGTGACACCTCACATTAATACCTGTCCTCCATCTCCAGTTGAGCTGGGTCTGAACGAGGAGGACGCCTTCGCCAAAGGCCCCACGCTGTCTGTGTATAAAGAGTACTTTGAATGTCAGTTCCTCACTGACACAGAACGGTTCTACACACGTGAGAGCACAGAGTTCCTGCAGCAGAACCCCGTCACCGAGTACATGAAGAAGGTACATGGTCTTTCCACTTCAGCTACACACAGTGATGGATGGATGGATGGACTCAACACGGCAGATTTTATGCAAGCGTTACTTGTTCTGCTGCTTATAAAATTGCCCTCAGTGTAACATTTAAACTGTGAGTGCAGGTGATTATGTCATCATAATAAAGAACTGACTATGTTTTTCTTTTTCCCACAGGCGGAGGCTCGTCTGCTGGAGGAGCAGCGGCGTGTGCAGGTTTACCTCCATGAATCCACTCAGGATGAGCTGGCTAGGAAGTGTGAGCAGGTCCTCATAGAGAAACACCTGGAGATCTTCCACACTGAGTTCCAGAACCTTCTGGATGCTGACAAGAATGAAGGTAAACCTGCGATTTTTATTTTAGTGCCTGTGTCATCACATTATTGTATACCTTAGATTGAACCGCAACGTCAGTTTCTTTGTTTTCTTCGAATACTGTGGTTACGGGCACTTTCAGGAAAGTGGTATCTGTGACAGCTCCAGATTGTGTGCAAGACATATAAGCAGCTAACATTACATGGAGCAAATGATGAACTCTCTCTCCGCGATGGATGCTTCTGTCCTGTCGGCTAACACCATCTGGGCCTCGCTGTTATGACATACCTACTTTTCAACGATCACAACTTGTTTTCTTTTTAGTAACCAAGTGGCTGATGTTTCATTCATTCATTCATTTCCCTAATTCATTAAGTCATTCATTTGTCTCTCCCTTGTTGTCCTCCTAATCTAACGCTGAGGGACGTGTGTGTGGAGCCAGCAGTCTGCTGTAGCTTTGCTAACCTCCAAGTCTGCCCATTTTAGCGGTCCAATCAAATGCGAAGGATTTGATTAAATCTCTCTTGGAACTGTACACCGATATTATAAATATTCCATTTCACTGGGATATACGTCACAGCACAGAAGCTAAAGATGCTCTCACTTCTGTTTCACTGGGACTTCAAGTAGCTACAGATGATCTAATCAGCCCCAGGTGACTTATCATTTAAATCAGTGAAAGCTACAGTCACTGCTGGCTAGAAGAAGAAGCCCGCTACCTGAATGATTTCTACCTTCAGTACTAAAAGAGAATGAGGGGATATAAAAGATCTGATGAGAAATTTGTGAGCTCTAGTGTGAAACAGGTACCAGATCCATATTGAAACTGGTGCCCAACCCTGCTGCTGTGTATGAATTTACAGCTTACTGTTAATAATGGAGTGAATTTGAAAATGATACAATTTGTGTAATCGCTACATACGTTATTATCTTTTTTAGTAAAAATGGAAAATCAGCAAAAAGGTCTCAGCCCAGTTAAACAGTACATTCTTGCTTAACAACACACTACATTGTATTTAAAAGGACTTTTTTGACTTGACTATTATTGATATTGAGCAAACTTCTCTCTCATGCTGTTGTCCCTCTGTCTCTCCTCTTAGACCTGGGCCGGATGTACAACCTGGTGTCGCGGATCACAGACGGTCTCGGTGAACTGAAGAAACTTCTAGAGACTCACATCCACAACCAGGGCCTGGCTGCCATTGAGAAGTGTGGAGAGGCAGCACTCAACGTATGGGCCACTTTTTCACATCTCACTCATAGTTTTCTTTAACATGTCAACTGACAAGATTCACTGATCCAGACCTCCTTCAGTGTGGACATAGACAGTTTATTTCTTGTCAGTTAACAATAAGAATAGGAGGCAGTAGATAAAATGTGCCAGGGATTGTTATTTTCTCTTTTCTGGTGCCATTTATGTGCAGGAATTTGTTTTGTTAATATTTTTGCAAAAGAATTACAAAAAAAACCTGGTGCAGGTACGTAATCGCAAAGCATTTTTTGCGGTCGCACGGCTGTGAAAGCAGCGTTTTATAGCTGAAGGAAGAGACAGTGAAGCACCAAGAACAAACACAAGCTCAGTGTTGTTATGTCTACCAGGCTGATCGCTGCCCTTTCTCACCAGAGGGACAATGATTAGTATTTTTAATACAAAATACATTTTTTGGGGAAAGAAAAAAAAAAGATGTTCTGATCAGCCACATTATCAGTATATGCTGCACTACTAAGGTGTGAGTAGTAGAAATGTAAAAGGTGAAGCCAGAACTGTTTTTTTTAATGAAGAATAATGCAGGGAATTCAAGCAAATACATTGTGATAGAACCAAACGTGTGTGTGTGTGTGTGTGTGTGTGTGTGTGTGTGTGTGTGTGTGTGTTTCATCCAGGACCCCAAAGTGTATGTCCAGACCACCCTGGATGTCCATAAGAAGTACAACGCCTTGGTCATGTCTGCCTTCAACAACGATGCTGGCTTCGTGGCAGCGCTCGACAAGGTCAGAAATTCCTCTGTGAGGTCAACTTCTGATCTGCCCATGAGATCTGTGACAAGTCAAAATATCTGTGGGCTTCACTGTAGGACTGGGACGATAAGCTTATCTGCCTATTCAGTACTTTTTTTTTTCTTTTCTTTTTTTTTTCCCCTTTTTTAATGTATGTGATGTCGTGTTACTTGCAGATTATCACTTAAAAAGCAAACCGTCTTTCCATCTCCAGATTTGAATTATATTGATTTAGGCATTAAAATGTTGATTTAGAAATTATAAGAAGAGAAATCCCAATACTTGAGTGAGTGTTGTTTTCCCCACCTCTACTTCACTGTAACTTTGTCATTTTTGCAGATCTAAATCTAACATGTTGGTTTGTTTTTCCACAGGCCTGTGGTCGATTCATCAACAACAATGCTGTCACCAGGATGGCTCAGTCATCCAGCAAATCTCCCGAGCTGCTGGCCAGATACTGCGATTCTTTATTGAAGAAGAGGTCAGTGATATGTTGTGTGGGTGGGTGGTGTGTGCACCTGAATTACAAACGGGATTGCAGTTCTTCAGCTGTCAGAAACATTTAGGGCTTGTTATGTAATTATTAGGATGTTGAACAAAGTTAAATTCTGTAGTTTGGTCTTTCTGTGTCAAATCAGGATTTTGTTCAAACTTCCTGTTTATTCTATGCAAGACCAAAAAAAAAAGTTCTGTAAAATATTTTGGCTGAACTCTGAATTGCATAATTTTTTTCCACCGGGAATGTTTTCATTTTCACCTCCTAAAAAAATGACTTGGACTGAAGTTATTTTCAGGGTTCAATATTCGATATTCTGCAAGTATAACAAGCCATGGTTGCAGTTTTTTGCTTTTTTGATATGCTAAAATGGGGATGTACACCATTTTGTTTGGTTGCCCCCACCGGATTCATGGCAGTAGGAGTTTTATGTCTGAAGATACTGAAGCCCAAAAAATGACCTCCTGTCTGAGATGTTTTTTTCAGGGGAAAATAACATTTCCAAAAATTCAAAAATTACGACATTACCTGTGGCAAAAAAAGAAAGAAAAGAAGTAATTCTTAGAATTCTGCCAAAATATTTTACAAACAGGGTTCCCATGGTCATGGAAAACCTGAAAAAGTCATAAAATTACATTTTCACATCACATTTTCCAGGCCTGGAAAAGTTATGGATTTAGTCAAAAATAATTGAAAGTTTTAGAAAAGTCAGGAATTTTGTTGTGTGTGATAGAATTGTTAGAGTCATCTTCTGTGGATAACTTTCCACGGAATGGAACATAACGACAGATTTATTTTCTGTAGCTGCTGAGGCAGCATAGCTCTGATATGTATCAATGTGATGTTTTGTTTACCATCATGCAAGTTTCTCCATTTTCTTTCCACCTGCTGTCTCTCTCTTTATGTATGCCTGCTAGCTGAAATTATGTTTGATTGTGACATGGTTTGGGGAAAAAAAGGCAAAAATATTATTATTGTTTGTTGAAAATTCATGGAAAAGTTTTGAAATTTTGTCCATGAAAATGTGTGGGAACTGCGAACAAACTGTTTTTGTGTTTTTGGTTTCAAATAAAACAAAGTTCAAACAAAACCTAAAATGTAATCAAAAATCTCTGATTTTCTAGTTGACAAAACAATATCCACTCAAGGTTTTCATCCTGGGACTGTTGTATGCATACTCAACCTCCTCAGTTGCTCTTCCTGAGGTTTCTACTGTTTTTTTTCCCTGTTAAAGGGTTTTTTGGGGAGTTTTTCCTGATCAGCTGTGAGGGTCCTAAGGACAGAGGGATGTCGTATGCTGTAAAGCCCTGTGAGGCAAATTGTGATTTGTGATATTGGGCTTTATAAATAAAATTGATTGATTGACTGATTGATAATGAGCAAGCTGTTGAGCTTTAAAAAACAGTTCAGACCAAAGATTAGCAACAAAAACGTTTCAGAAAGTTGCAGAGAAAAGTTGCAGCAGTGTGAACTAGCCAGTCTGAGCTTGACTCAAGCCAGTTGATGGTGTCACCTGCAACTCAGCTGGTCAAATCACTGGTGGCTGGTTTTAAACTCAAAAGCATTTCAGCTGTTTCATAGCCAGTTGGCTTGTAGTGAAATCTGCTGGTCAAGTCAAAATGACCGCGGACGGCATGTTCGCTCTGTCCTTGCCGAGCCCTCTTTTTTTGTCCTCGTAGTGTGCTGGTGTCGGACGGTGGGTTGCTGCTGCTGCTCACTGTGTGTGCTTGTGCCCCACCCACACACTGACTGATTAATTGGCGCTGGTTATTTATAATATTGTGGCGTATTGATTATGAAAACACTCCATCTGATGCTGGTTTTGTTGCTGTTTTTTTGCGGTTTCATCACTACAAATACAACTGTAGCCAGTATCTCACTATCACTATCCTCACTCATATTTTAAGAAGCTACAAATTATATTCAGCCTCAAAATAAACCTGAAAAGCTGGAAATCAGAACGAAAGTACAGAGAGTTGTTACATTGAGATGATGCACCGTCTCATTTAGTTGCATTGGTGTGAACCGGCAGGTTAATAGAAGGTTGCAGAACGGAGCATTGCAAGTAGTTGCCTGTTTCAACTCGTCTTGTTGCAAATCCTTTGTCTGAACAGGGGTTAAGTCCAACACAGACACGAAGTCCTAAAAGTGCTCAGAATAATATAAAGTTTAAAAACATCTGCAGTTTCATGATATCTGAGTAAACTTGATCTGCTGATAGACAGTAAGCGGACTTTGAGTCTAGAATTGTTTTTATAAACTTCTGTGTAAACTTTTGTAGTTTCGTAGCTGATTGTTTAAGGATTTGAAGAGGTACTGATTTATTCATAGCACACACACTGCAGCACCTGTGTGTTTTCTCTTGAAAAAAAAACTGTTATTCTGAGCTGTCCTCACCACCTAAGGCAGAGTGAAATATAAACTCTTATTGTTTTTTCTACAGCTCTAAAAACCCAGAGGAGGCAGAACTGGAGGACACACTCAACCAAGTGGTGAGACACTTTGACCCGTGTGTTTGCACAAATGTACACATACACAGCAGCAGTTGCACTGCAAATATACCACCATAACTACTGACCTAGTTACTTGTGTTTTATTAGTTGTAGGCAGGCACAGAACTGTAGTAGGACATCTGCAGTACAAAACAGTTGCTTCTGTTTCGTACAGGAGACCAGCCATTAAACAAATTAGCAGAAAATGTGTATATCAGCACTGTTGTTTTTTCTAAGTACTAGTGTACTTTTTTTCCCTTTGCTCCAGTTACTGTGTAATTAAAGAATTTCAGAACTAGGATGGTGGTATTTGAAGGGATTTTGTCACCATTTTATTGTAGTCATTGGTCCTTTTTATTACATCTCTTAGATAAATGAAAAAATATAAAATGTATTCAAAGGGATGGGAGGTTTTAAACATGTTGAAGGTCCAGTGTGTAGGACTTTGTGGGCTGGAGTATAACAGCACCTCAAAAAAGAATAGTTGTGTTTTCGTTAACTTAGAATGAGCCATTTATATCTACATAGGGAGCAGGTCATCGCCTTGAGAAGGTATAGCCACAGCAGGAGCAGCTACGTTACTATCCATTAGCTACATGACTCACCCACCTTAACCTACAAGTCGACATGCAATCGGTCCCCTTCCCTTCTCTGCCAGATGAAAATGCTAAGTTAGCTATTAGCTAGCTATGAAGTATTGCGTTAAAAGAGAGGAGGTCAGGGTAAGGGTAATGGTAAAGGTTACACCTCATTACTTCTAAAGTGAATCAAGTCTTCATGTGTAAGGAATTATTGATACTTTTGACCTGATATTTATTTACTATATCGTGGCGTTTAGCACAGTTCAGATAACCATTGTGGTGGTGGGTTTGTCTTGTACTAGTGATGGGTGTGGTTTGTAGGGGCGTGTTGTGTACACTACAAATTGAATGTGTCTGCAGCTATACATGTCTTTCTTGTCTATGGAGATTGCCATGTTGCACCATTGTTTCTACAGTAGCCTAGAACGGACAAACCAGACAGTGGCTCTAGATAGAGCCATTAACATTTTTGTGTTTGCCACCATAGTTAGTAGGTTGTGTGACGAGAGCGTCAGAAAAAGCAAATTTATTTATTTATTTTTTTTTTTTTTTGAAAGTAAAACTGCTTTATTCAGTGTTTTTACCAGTCCAGATCACCTGGTCTGTTTATTTGGGAGAGAAAGAGACCTCTGTGGATTTTTCAGCCTCTGGTAAAAACCTCCTCGACGTCTGGATCTTAAGTTATTGGAGATAAGAGGTTAGCACACATGAGCAGGTGCTAAGCTAGTGGCCTGTCTGGGAAGAGCCTAACAGTATCAAAGAAATAAAGATTTTTAATGTAAAACTGCTTTATTCAGTTCTTTGTGTTTAAATATACTGGTCTGTTTGTTTTGGAGAGGAAGAGACCTCTGAGGACAATGATGCTCCCAGTAAGAACCTCCTGAACAATGAATGCTGAAGGAAATCAAACCAGGAGAAGTTTCAGCTGGTTGCACTCTGAAATCCTCACCACTGCCTGATGCCACTAAATCCCCCTGAATCTTACACACTAAACCTTTAAATGCAATTTTATTTTTAAAATACACTGACGCGTGTGTTTGTGTATTACATGCTGTATACAGTATGTGCAGCTTTAGTGCAGTACGGTACAAAAAGGTGCACTCAGGTTAGAAGTACAATAAGACTAATGTTTCTTTCCTTCTCTCAGATGGTTGTGTTCAAGTACATCGAGGACAAAGATGTTTTCCAAAAGTTTTACGCTAAGATGCTTGCCAAGCGTCTGGTCCACCAGAACAGCGCCAGTGATGACGCGGAGGCCAGCATGATCTCCAAACTCAAGGTGTGACTCACACCAGCCCAGTGCTCCATCACACACCGACAAACTGCAGAGAGCTCACACAGCCTGCGTGTGCATGAAAACATCCACATTACCACTAAACTGTCAGTTTGTGCATCCTCAGAACCTCACACTGAATCTGGTTTTGTTTTTGCAGCAAGCATGCGGGTTCGAGTACACGTCCAAACTGCAGCGAATGTTCCAGGACATCGGAGTCAGTAAAGACCTGAACGAACAGTTCAAGAAGCACCTGACCAACTCTGAGCCTCTGGACTGTAAGTAAACGCACACAGTTAGTGGTTTTCAGGTAACTGACCTTAAACATGACCGAGAGAAACTGTATTTGGGACTTAATATCTCAGTCTGTCAGTGCGCTTCAGTTCCACCAACTCTGAAGATGCTCATAGTTTCACTGTAACTACGTGTGGCAAGAGCACCTAAACTCTGTTTGCTTTTTGGCACAGTTTGGAGTTTGTTTCACTCTTTGCAGGTGCTTTTAGAATTACACATTTTCTTTTTGTCTTATTTGTGCAGGTTTAGCTGACGCAAAAGCTGTGTGATCCTGTTGTGAATTTGAGTTTCCAGTTCATTCGGTCCTCCTTGCTAAAACTACTGCATTCTGATACAACAGTGCTGCACTAAATCTTCCTTTCATGAATGCTAGTTTTAGCTGGGTTTACCTAATAAACTTTACTGTTACTCTTTGTGATCTTACTTCAGTATTTTTACTAGTATGTTAACAAATAGTGTTTTTATTTAATTTTAATTTAAGTTTGAGGAAAAATAGACTGGACCCAGGTGTGTCAAAGGACATAAAATAAATCCCATAATTGAACTGACTCTGATTGTTCCTGTGTGTATCTTACAGTGGATTTTAGTATCCAGGTTCTTAGCTCTGGTTCTTGGCCTTTCCAGCAGTCCTGTACCTTCGCTCTGCCTTCTGAGGTAAGACCAGTTTAAGGTATAAACATCTTATATTTCTAACTGTGCAGAGTTTAATGAGTAAAATCTACGGTATGATTTGAAGACTGAGGCTTTATTCTGTTCCTGCTTTGGGAAGAAAATGTGTTTTTGTGGCTGTGACTTGGTTCAGCCCAGTGTGAGCAAGTGTTGACCTGCTGCAGCAGCTACAGGTGCTTGTTGATAACATAGTTGAACCTTCCTCCATGAACAGAAGGCTGTGGTTGGTTTCTTTTTTCTTCTAGAAATTTTAATTACAGAGACAATGCTATAGTGTTTAAAGCTCACAACGAGTCATCAGTGTTGGTTTGGTTGTTACTGCACTTTATTCTCTTAACCAGGAGGACTCAATCTTGTATTTGATCCTCTGCAGTTTTATTGAGTGAACAGCAGTCATGTCATTGCAGTTAAAACGCTTTTATTCCCAGTTTTATAGCCTTGCCGTAGCCGGAGTTCTTACTTGAACCTTCTCTGTGGCCCCTCAATGTCTGTGGACCTCAGTTTGAGAACCACTCCTCTGAACTCTTCTCCTTATCTCTCTTTGTGTGCAGCTAGAGCGAAGCTACCAGCGCTTCACAGCGTTTTACGCCAGCAGACACAGCGGCAGGAAGCTGACCTGGCTCTATCACCTGTCCAAAGGAGAGCTGGTCACCAACTGCTTCAAGAACAGGTGAGTGTGTTGTTACAGAGCTCACAGGTAGAGGGTGCCGTGTCCCTTTATTACAGCATCATATCAAACTGTTGACTCTGGACATCATCTCATGTTTGACTGGCAGGTCATAGTGATCTATCGTTTTGTTGTTTTACTTGGTATTTGGAGGTTGTTTATTATTTTTCTGAAGCATGTTTTCTTAGATTCTTGTTTCAATGACCAGTAGTGAGGAACAGGCTGTGCAGTTTGAGTCTGTTTGAACCTGTTGTTGTTGTTGTTGTTGTTTACAGGTACACACTGCAGGCCTCCACCTTCCAGATGGCCATCCTGCTGCAGTATAACACAGAGGACAGTTACACCGTCCAGCAGCTCACGGACAGCACACAGATCAAAACTGTGAGAAACATTTAAACAACACATTCTCACAGTCTTAACCTTCTAAAACATGGTGACTTCATTTATTTATGTCCTCTTCAAAGGACAACAGGAGCTGTCTTTGGCTTCTACGTTTTCCTTCATTTAGTAGAAATGTTGAATTCTTCCAGTTACTGATATTTTCTTTTATTTTCAGGACATTTTGGTTCAAGTTCTACAGATTTTGTTAAAATCAAAGCTGCTGGTGAGTAAAATCAAGTTTTTGGTCTTTTCTTTCTTTGTGTGTCACAGTTTTCATGTTCAGTCTTAAAACTATGCATTGAACACACATTCACCTAATTTCAGTATTGCAGCATTTTAACATGTCGGTCTCTGGTCTCAGTAGGCAACCTGGTGTCTATTTTCATATCTTAAACACTTTCAACATGACACAGGTCTAACGGCTGAAACACATGGGGCACGGGCACGACATGTCATGAAGGTGGGGTGGAGCGGGTTTCTTAACCTCCTACACAGACTCCGTCTCTGTAGCATGTGGCTTCAGCTTCACTCTATGTGTACCGAGGTTTGCCAAGTGGTGATGCAGTTGGTTATGGCGGATTTGGAAGTGTAGGCTATTAACTGGGACTGACGTAGTAAACTGTATCGTTTGAACAACATAATGCCTTGATATGATTCATTTCTTTTATATTTGAACTTAAGAAAACCACAATGTTGCTCTGCTGCTTCATATTGCCTCTGGTACAATTAGGTTATTATTTTGATTATTTCTAAACAGACTGTGCTTGATTTTTACACAGTTATATGTAGTTTTTATCTGTTGGAGAGTCATGGAGCCATGTGTGGAGGGAAAGAAAAAAGACCAGCTGGATAAAAATAGAAGAGCTGCACGATGCCTGCATGTTGTGTGTACGGCTTCTGTGGTCAGTGTAGCAGCTTCAGTTGATTATAATGGAGGTGCTCTGATGCGGCAGATGTTTATTTCAGCTATAAGTTGAATGATGTTAAATAAACATAAAGATAAACCATGCAGAGAGATGTGCATCTTGTAACACAGTGCTTTCAAAGATTGCTGTAATAAATTGACCATCCACATCAGATCAGTTTATTAAAACTACTTACCAAAATAAAATCCCGTATACCACTACAATAATAATCAGAACATTTTGTTTTTATATTTTTAATCTTCATTTATGTGTGGATGAATAAATGAGCCTCCCCCAAAACTCACAGATTGTGATCATATTAAGGATTAAATTCCAAACTTTGCATCCTGTTGTAAGGCGTGTGCATGTCAGACAAGTAGCAGAGTTCTTTCACCAATGACATGAAGTGTTTAAAAAAGAATTAGTTTTAAAATCAATGTAGTCTGAGAGAGAATACTTTTCCCTCACTGGCATATCTTTTCTAACTCACTGCTCTCTCTTCTCTTCTTTTTCGGTCTCTTTCAATAATGTAAGCATCACTTAAACAGGAAAATGAATCAGTTTTGTTATTCCATGTCAAAGTGTCTTGACAGGTTATTTGTGATTCTCAGTTTGAACACCAGAGGGCGTAAAATAATAATTTCATGGGTGATTGGACTGAAAATTTGTCTTTTCTTCTCAGTAACGGTGTAGCTTTCCTCACACTTCTGTTAAAAAATAATTCTTTCTGTGGCAGTATTAAGAAAATCACAGTTAACCAGCGGGTGTGTTACTGTATTTCGATCAGACGTTTTTAGTTTAGATTTGTTTGTTAAGACATTTCCTTTTAGCCTGGCTTTACCCTGAGGTGCTTCATCAGTAGTCTGATCTTCACTCTGTTATTTTTTATTTATTCAAATGACTCTTATTGTATTTTATGCTTTATTGTAATGTTTCGTCTTGCAGAATTCTATTCATTGTCATCTATTCTTGTTTCTCTGTGGTGTTTAACCTTGTGCGGTGAAGCACTTTGGGCTTTATGTTTTAGGAAATGTCCTTTATAAAGTTGAGTTGTCCTAAAGAGTTAATACAGTTTTGATGCGTGTAAAGTTAACAGGAGGACTTTTACAGAGTTGCACAGTGTGTGGTGTGTGTGTCTAATTGGATCACTCACATCAGCTGATGTCTGTATGTCTGTCTGTCCAACAGGTGATGGAGGACGAGAATGCCAACGTGGACGAGGTGGAGTTCAAACCCGACACCGTCATCAAACTTTTCCTCGGATACAAGAAGTGAGCAAATGTTCCCGTTGCCACTCCACACGAACAGAAAGCTAAAGATTCCTAACAGATGTCTTCCTGCAGGTTAAGGTTTCCCCTCTGACGGACTTTATTTTGTTTGTTTATCACAGTAAGAAGCTGAGGGTGAACATCAACGTCCCAATGAAGACAGAGCAGAAACAGGAGCAGGAGACGACTCACAAGAACATCGAGGAGGATCGAAAGCTCCTCATTCAGGTGACAGTTTACACCTCAACACAGAATATTGAAGATGAAAATCATCTTCAGTCTTTATCCTGGTTGAGTTTACACAGTCAGGCTTTTATTTCAGTAGGATTTACTGTTCCAGTTTTTACAGATATCTTTACCTTAGCTAAGAGAGATAACCAACATTCACTGAGAAAGAAAAAGTCAGTCAGTCCCTTGCATGGAGATATTTATAATAAATTGACATGATAATAAACATGTAAATTGGAATGTATGTTGTGTTAAATTAGTACTGATGATGATGAGGGTGATGTATGGGGTTTGTAGGCGGCCATAGTGAGGATCATGAAGATGAGGAAGGTCCTGAAGCACCAGCAGCTTCTGGCTGAAGTTCTGAACCAGCTGTCGTCCCGGTTCAAACCCCGAGTCCCCGTCATCAAGGTAAAACACACACACACACACACACACTTTATTATGGCTTTTTATGAATTCTAAATGTTTTTATGGCTCACATGTTTAATTTTCCTCATCTTCTCAGGTTGTTTTTTCTACTTTATGACGTGATTTCCTGAAGCTTATGATGTTTCCCAAATCTGCTAAAAATGGACATGTTAGGCTTATTTCCTGTCACATGCAGAGTTACAATGTCAGATATACCAAAGTTTTAAATAATGAGGTGAATGTATGTTAAAGTAACTCCTGTGAACATAACCTTCAGGCTTCTGACTGTTGTGAATACTGTTTCCAACATTTGTTCTACTTTTGAGATGACATCAGTTCCTGATGGATTTCTCTATGTGATCATCTGCTCCAGACATGCTAATGCAAGTGTTTGCATTACATACACTGCTACATGTAGCTACATGCTAACATCAAGGAAACATGTCATTTTGGTCACTGTGTTATTAATATCTCCACAATTTCAGATCATATTCCTGCTGGAACATGTCCAGTTGTGATTGGTTATTTTTTTACAGTACAAAGTGCTGCTCTACTGTGTTCAAGTCATTCCTCGGCTGCAGGGACAATACAGAGACGTCGAGAGCAGGCCCCCAGGAACAACACTCAGCCTTGCTTCTAATTTATCCCAGTGGCACTTCTCAGCTGATTTCTAGCCAAAACTCGGAATATAAACTAGTCTTGACCAGGTTAGGTTTGGTGCATAATTTATTATGGAGATCTCGCCAAGTTAAGAGAGCGGCCTTCGTAAGACAGAAAACCCCAGCTTTAGACTCAACATACCTTGCTAACCCCTAATGTCACTTCGTGGTACAGCCCTCTGGTGTATTAACACTGCAGCTTTTTGGTTTGTGTTCCTGGCCTCATATCAGTGTTTTGTCTCCCTCTTGTGGACAGAAATGCATTGACATCCTGATAGAGAAGGAGTACCTGGAGCGAGTGGATGGTGAGAAGGACACGTACAGCTACCTGGCCTGAACGCCGACCTCCTTCCCACCCGCCGGCTTTCCTCAGTTTTATTTGTTCTCTTCTTTTTTTTTTCTTTTTTTTTTTTTTATTATGTCTGAGTAATAAAGTGAGGATCCCTCTGAGCGGCAGACATGTTGTGAGTGTGTCGCTGATCATGTGACCGCCCTGATATGACAACCAACCAATCAACATGAGGAGGGTGTGAACTTTCTGCTCTCCCTTCAGCGATGAAGGAACAAAACACCTCTCCTGTTGAGACTGGGAAACCCCGTCTACACGCTCGCCTGTCCCGTCCCATCTGTAGGACTCAAATACAACACACTTCCTTGTTGTCATATTGTAAATAACAACCACAGACTCTAAGAAGAAAAAGAAACCCTACTCCCTTCTTTACATAGCTCAAACATAATGAATTAGCCTACAGCCAATCAGAGGAGAGCCGCATCCAAAGGTTTCTGCATGCTACTGCCTACCTGCTCCACAGTGACCACAAAAAGATTAAAAAGTAAAAATAAAAGTCGAGTCACTGGGCAGCCGACGCAGTCCACCGTATGATGACACAAAATCAACGCCGGTCCTGTAATTAAAGTCTGCGACTGAACCGGAGGAGGAGGTGGTGAGTTTAGAGCCGCCATGATGCTTCTTTATCTGCTGAAGTTGTCTCAGTTTTGGTTTGAGGTCGGTTGGGTTCATGCAGGAGGCCTGTTTCATTACTGAACGGTGGACATTTGTATAGTGTGGTTCATTTTCTAAATGTGTGATAAATAAAAACAAGGAAAGATTTCTTTAAACGCTCGCTTCTCCTGAGACTCTGTTCACACCTGTTTCCACCCTCGTCTTTAGCTGTGTTTAGATGTTAACATTCTGCTGCTTAAAGTTTCTCTTTTCTGAAGTTGGTTTTGATTGACAGATTGTGGCCTTACTTAAAAGGACAGTTCACCCCAAAATTAAAAATACATTTTTCCGTTTACCCGTTGTGCCATTTGGCAGTCTAAATTGTTTTGGTGTAAGATGCAGTGTTGGAAATATTGGCTGTACAGATGTCTGTCTTCTCTCCAATACAGTTGAACAAGATGGCCCTCAGCCTGTGGTGCTTTCCAGAAATCATGGCCAGGGGCCTCATGTTCAAAGGGTGCGTACGCACAAAAACATTGCGTACGTCCTTTTCCACGGCAAAGTTCAGATGTATCACGAGTGAAATGACCGTGGAAATGTGCGGTGCCTCACACCAACTTCATGGCTGGCGTACGCATGTTTCTACAGCTGCTGATCCTTTGGCGACACTTAGAGGTGATGCTGGGAAACTGTTATAATAAATAAATGTGAAAACAATTAGTCCTCAGAGTGATGTGCACATCACAGACACATCAACAATTAACACCGATGAACAATTAACACACCCGCGAGTCTGCAATTAGATAAGTGGATATAAAAGCATGCAAAGTGGTGCCGAAAATACTGTTAACAACAACGGCTGCTTTAGCAGTAGTAGAAGATTTGTAAATGGCGCAATGCGAAGAGAGCCTGTGTTCAGAGACAGATGGCACTGGCACATGATAACAACTGGCTCATCAGCTGCTTTAGGTTCCTGATAGGGATGCACCGAATATTCGGTAACCGAATATATTCGGCCGAATATTGCAAAAAAAACACACATTCGGTATTTGGTGGAATAAGTTAAAAGCAAGGCCGAATAATAGCGGCGTGTTTTGATAACACAATCAGCGTGCGGTGATGGGCGGCAGTGTGGCAGTCTGTCCGTCAAGCATTCACATTTGCGACTAAAAATAGTTTTGAGCGAGCAAAATAGGCTTAAATCATTCAGCACGCTGTGCGAGCAGCCTACAGATTTCAACCAGCAGCAGAAACGAAAGGCGAATCCCACCGATTGTGGGTTGAACAGGGGTCACAGACACAGACAGTAACGTTAATGTATTCCTGTCAAATACGGCGGCCATTGGTTTACCGGGCGACGGAGAAGTCTGCTCCAATAATTTCCTCTTCTTGGTGTCATGACTGCCCAGGAGTACCTGAACAGCCGAGCCAGCCGAACACAGATATGTGGCGTGTCAGAGGAGAAACGAGCCGTTCACATTTCTCTCTTTGTGGCAGTAATGGTCCACAAACCTCACCGCACTTTAGGGACTGTTCTTTACTTATGAAGGGACTGTCCCCCCTATGTTAATCACTTATTGATGCTGTTTTTGAAGTCTGAATAAGTCAATAAGTAATTTATTCTATTGAAATATCAGTGATGTATTATAGAAAAGTGATTTATCTTTTTATAAATGACAAAAGGCACATCTGCCTCATTTTCGCTATGGTATCGTGATACTACTCAGAACCATGATACTTTCACTGGTATCGTACCGTGGGTCCCAATTTTGGTACCGTGACAACACTAATCTGGAGGGGGTTCATCTGCAAAAACTAAACGATATTCGGTATTCGGTACTCGGTATTCAGCCAAGCGTTTAATAATATTCGGCTTTGGCCACAAATTTTCATTTCGGTGCATCCCTAGTTCCTGAGGCCAATCCTCCTGGAACTGTGCTCAGAGCTGCAGGAGCCATGCGCTGCCTGTATCCATACAGGTGCTGACCACACCAGGGCTCCTAGCAACAGGGGCATTCCAGAGGGAGCTGGCCGACAGATCGGGACTGTGCCAGTCGACCCTGAGCCGAGCCATGCCAGCTGTGTGGGACGGAATTATCCGCATGTCAGCCAGGTATATCAAATTCCCATATGCAGCTGAACAGGCCAACATTAAAGCGCAATTTGCAGCGACAGCCGGTGTTTTACTGACGTTATCGGAGCTATCGACTGCACACACATGGCTACAGTATAAAAGCACCATCACAGGATGAATGTGTTTATGTCAACAGGAAGCATTTTCATTCGATCAACGTACAGATCATATGTGATGCGCAAATGCAATTAACCAACATTGTGGCGAGGTGGCCTGGTTCAACGCACGATTCATACATTCTGAGTAACAGCATGATTGGGAACAGACTACTAGCTGGCACTGTGCATGATGGGTGGCTTCTTGGTGAGTAAATAATTTATTTGTTTAATTGTCCTAATATTAATCCTCCTGATGCGCACTGAGCATGTGCGCCCCCAAATATTATCCTGTCTTCACAGCATCAGTACTAGTCAGTGGTTAAAGTTAGTGACTTGTTCTTTTTGCTGGTTAAACTACAGCTTCAGAGCTTTCTAACAAGCCTCTGATTGTCTCTGTGTGGAAAGTACTCATGTCAATAAACCCGTGCGTAAAGTGCGACATTTCCTAATCAGCCTCACCTTTTCCCCAGCGCACTTCTGCATTTATTTACAACAATAGTGTGTGATCCGTGTAAGTGGTGTGTAAGATTAACAAGTGGAAACTGTAAATCCAGTTCACATAATTGTCTGCTTTCACTTGACCCCAGGCGACTCTCTGTTCAAACGGGTTGAGCTCCTCCTCTCCTGTCCCCCCGCCTGTTTTGGCCACACTTTGGCAGTGGGCAGCCGTCCTCCGCTTCACGTCCACCTTAATGTCGGACCACTTCTTTTTTAATTCTGCGTGTGTACGCTTTTCTGTCCCCACAGCATTGACAGCCTCACACACACTCCCACTCTCTCCGCTTACGTTTAGTATTGATGCCGGAGGACTGTGTGTCAAAATGTACATCTTTGCGCGCCTCCACTTCAGTGAGCGTCTCCAATTCGCATTCTGTTAAGTTTTTCTTTTTTCCCGTCTTACTCATTCTTTCGTTTTAGTTTTCTGATCGTGCAGACAGGGGAATCTCAGGTGCAGGGTTGGCGTGGACAGGGAGGGGTTAGGTAGCCTACTCCAACATGTGCGCTCAATTCCACGTTGATTGGGATGTACAAAGGAAATGTGCTTGGATTCATGTGTACGCACAGATTCATACATCTGGATGTTTTTGTGCGTACGACGTTTTCTGGATTTAAGCGTACGCCATGTTTCAGTAGGAAATCCACGCTAGTCTTTGTACGTGAGGCCCCAGGTCACTCAAGTTGTGAGCAGTTTCACGTTGGAAATATTTTCTGTCTACCGAACTACACTTGCCAACCGTATCACCGCGCTGAAGGAAGCGTGCATCAAAAGGCAAGTGCTTGTGACAGCACGAGATGGAAACGTTAATGGCGTCCTCTTCGGCTGAGCCAAGGAGGTTATAAAGAGAAGTCATGGCATCATATCATTGGGGTTAAACATATACATCGAAATCTAGTCTGCACCTGCTGAAAGGCTTAATGGGTGGCACACTATCATAGGTGTCTGCAGACGGCCTTGAGTCAGAATATATTTCACACTAAAAGTAAAGATATGGGTAAGAATTACAATTCTGCCATTATTGAAAAGGTCCTTAACAAAAGACTATAAATGCTTTCTATATGCAAACATTCTGGCCGCCATCCAACTGCGTGTACCCAAAAGTCCTGTCAGGCCGAGTGCAAAAAGAGTGCACCCAAAGAACTCCTGAGTGGACACTGTCCCTTTATTTCCAGTGCTGTCTGCAGTAACCCTCCAACATAGCAGCTCTAGGTACATGAGCACATGTCACACCCCAAAGCTTCCACTGGGGTCAAAGACTGTGCCCCAGCCTGGGTTGTAATGTTAGCTAGCTCAGCAGTGCTAGGTGAGCTAGCAGTAGATGCACGCTTTCTCCTGTGTGGTGATCCGGTTGGTGGGTGTCATTTGGTAGATAGAAAATAGTTCCTACATCAAACTGCAAGGTCTGTGGATTATCTTGTGTAACCAAGTCATGATTTCTGGAAAGAGACATCACTGTTGAGTTTTTCAAATGTATATTTTGGCACTTTAAACACCTCAAGCAGAGTGCCACCAGGTCCACATATTGGAGAGAAGGCAGACATCTCTACAGCTGATATCTCCAACACTCTGCAACTCACAGCAAACAATCTAGACTGATAAACAGCACTACAGGTCAGAGGAAGCTTGTGCTTTTGATTTTGGGGTGTACTGTCCCTTTAACCAGGGTCTCTGTTTTGTATTTCAGTATGATACATTGACATTACTGCTTCTATCCATACTGTCTGTGAAAAGATCATTTTGGTGTGCAAAAGAAAAAGAAAAAGAGAGAAAATTGACATGGTTCTGAACAGATTCGTTCAGAAAGTTGAGCTGAAGATACGAGGCCTCATACGATGATGCAGATTCTCACTTGATGTGACTCCTGTGACTTCTGAAGCCTCATTAGCTTCAGCTCAACTTACCACAAAGGGGGACTGATGGACAAGGTTGTTTGTGAAATGTGCCAGAAAGGTGTGGAAGAAGTAAAAGTATAAAAATGTGTTACATAACTAAATAATTTGTCCACAGGGTCACATAAAAGTTGAATCACTTTAGTGACAGGCTCTTGAGAAGTATGAAAGTGTAACCTGCTGAGTCTCAGATACAGACAGACAACTTCAGACTGTTTTATGTTTCTTTGTATTTGTAAGCTAATTTTGTACAGCTTACAGTAAAAATACAGTATTTAAAGAGTTTTAAAACATATGGAACACCAGGTTTGAGGTACAGAATTTTGAAGCTTGTCCCTGTTTTACATATCAGTCTGGTTTTAGGCACTCATGCACGAGTCTCATCTTCACTCACACAGTTGAACTATGGATGGAAACAGGAACAGGCTTAATGAAAAGGTTTAGTGACTTAAATAAATATCTATGACATAATGTAATATGGCATTTTTATAAAATGCTTTTGCTTCTTTATGATATACTACACTACTCAAAAAACAAAGGGAACACTGAATCATCACAGTATAAAACCAAGTGGTTGTAAGGTTTACTGTGTACAGCACAGTCTTAATAGCATGGAGGAGGGCACCAGTGATTACACGAGGAGAGCTGGACAAGGCTGTAGAAGGGCATCAACCCAGCAGGACCGGTATCTGCTTTATGCAAAGAGGAACAGGAGCACTGCCAGAGCTGTACAAAATGACCTCCAACAGGTTGCTGGTGTGCATGTTTCTGACCAACATGTCAGAAACAGACTCCATGAGGGTGGTGTGAATGTAATCTGAGAGCTGATGTGTGATTTAAGTGTTCTTTATTTTCATGTGCAGTGTATTCTGACATTTTTTATGACATTTTCAAGACATAATACACTCTGACCGTTTTAATGACTGTATACACACTTCTGACATCTTTCCTGAAACTTATGAAATACTATACTCTGACAGTTTTACAAAGTAATTTTCCAATGCCAGTTTGTGTGCATACTATTCTGGCATTTATCATGAAATATTTATGACCCTAACACATGACATTTTTCCTGATTATTATCATTGGAAAACTTCAAAGTCACATTAGTGGTACTGACACTATAGATAGCCAGAGCCATTCATAAGACAGCTGTTCTGCTGCTGGAGAACCTCACAGATGCCATACAGTCAGTAAAGTCACACTTCTCTGCTGTTCCTCTCAGTGGTGGAGTGGGCACAACTCGCGATACATTTCTACTTTTATTCTTGTTTACTTGTGGGAGTGGAAAGGCTGGTGCCCAGCTCCACAATGACTGACACTGTAAAACAGGAACAAGCTATAAAATGTAACACCTCAGAAAAATGACTTTTAAGACATTTTAAGACTTCTTAGATACTGTATGTTTCACTATAAGCTGCACAGAACCAGCCTTAAAATACAAATCAACCATGGCAAAAGAGTCTGGAGTTATTTGGCTGTGTCTGACACTCAGAGGGTTAAAAATCAATGTGACTTCAGTGAGCCAATCAATCGATTGGGATCGGATCTGACTATGTGATCATAACAATGTTCAGTTATTATTTGATTGTGCCCGTATGAGCAGATAGAGATAAGGG
Organism: Epinephelus fuscoguttatus; assembly: GCF_011397635.1. Lineage (NCBI taxonomy): Eukaryota > Metazoa > Chordata > Actinopteri > Perciformes > Serranidae > Epinephelus > Epinephelus fuscoguttatus. Next base: position 6,866,733 of record NC_064772.1, on the reverse strand, counting down.
TAACCATAGTTAGAGGAACACCAGAAATTCAAAGTTAAGGGCAGTTACTTCTCATTTCACAGTCCCGTTTAAACAGGATTTGTAGGTTTAAATAAAAACAAAACAGGTAAAACAAGACCATTTATAATATTTTAATCTGCATCACTTTGAACAACAAAATCCCTGTAAACATTACAAAATCAGCACCTGTGTCATCGGAGGAAAAAAGTGGTCCAGGTTTGACAAGAAGAAGAGTGAAACGTTAACGCAGGTGGACGTCTGACACGATAAATAACCTGCAGTTTAGATTTAACAAGGGCTGGGTAACACGTGTTTTCAGTTTAAGAAATCATTTTCTATTTTGACATGTAAGGTTTTTTTTTTTTTTACCCCCACATTCACTGATGTTCAAAAACTTTTAGAAACATATGGATAATTTAGAGGTGGGTTTTGTTTCTGGTTGGCTCTTTATTGTTACCCAGCCCTCCAATCACAGATAGAAACACGAACCTTTGAGAGTTACAAAAGTTGCTGGTTCTTTATCATCCTGCACTCGAAAAAGTTTTTTAACATCAGAGAATCTTTAAAGAAACTCCACAGGAGCTGACTTCACAGACACATCAATTTATCAGTGTAAGCTGCTGCTGCTGCTGCTGCAGGGTTTCTTTTGGGATGAATCACTGGTTTACACTTGGGAAGGCTCATTTAAATCAGCAGTAAAAAGGTTTAAACAAAAGGGTTCCTACACATTTCTGTTGGAAATGTTCACACTTTCGGGTCACCAGATTGCGGTCACAACATCGTATTAGCTATTTTCATGCACATACATGTCACTACGTCTGAGAAGTCAATATGGGGAATCCCTTTCCCAAAACTTTTCCTGACCTGGAAAAAACTCGAAGTTTATTTTCCAAACAGCTCAGGACATGTGTAGGAACCCCCGATAGAGAAGCACCAGGTTTCAGAGCCCCTGAATGTCTTTTCATCCATCAACTACAGACATCACAGCACCATGAGACGTCCCTCGGTCTGTCTCTGTGAAGTTTGTAATAAATTACAGGTGTAAAGTAAGACGGTGGAGATCAAACAGCAGGAAGATGGAGAAGAAGATGAAGAAAAAGAGGCAGGTATTGCTTCAAGTGGGCCAGACACCGCGCTGACAGTCTGTGGTATTCTTCTAAGCACCAGAATTCACATCAGAAAAGAGAAAAAGAGTCAAAATGTGATTGTTGGTACGTTATTAAAAGGCCTATTTAACAAGAGGAATTCTCCGAAAACTATTAAGATAATATTTATACTGATTGGACATCACTTGGAGGAGGCAGTACAGTCCTCTTATTGGAGGAGGAAAGAGTCAGAGAGCATCTCTGTGGGAGGGTTAAAACTTCTTCATGCACAAAGTTAAAAATCAGACACCTGGCTGATCTACACATGGGACTGTTGACTGGTGAGTGTTCTGTTAAGGACTCAAGGCACAGCAGAGAGTGGGACTACAAACCTAACATCTTGTTTCCCATCACACACTCACTGTGCTCTTCTCATACTTAAAGGGTAACTTGTGTCTTTTACCACCCGAACCCTATTTTCCAGTGTTTCTGAGTCTATATGACAGGAGCAATAATCAGGTCCAGTATTGAGAGAGGGCTGCAGATGGCAGCAGCCAAACAGGCTGCAATGTAACATTAATGGGCACTTGTGCATCTACAATATGCGTCCTCTACAAGTGTTTGTTTTTGACACCGACAGGCTCAGATTGTTATTTTAAGTGTCTGACAACATTATGAAAAGGAGACAGACCTTTTTCTTAAAGAGTATGACCCTTTTTGTTTAACCAGAAACAGACATGAAATTGCAATCACCAAACACACCAGACTCCATTTAAATTCACAGTAATTTTATCAATTGTAAAACACCCTTAATTCTCACAGTTAGATGTGAAAATATGCTACTCTATACACAATAACATTACTGTGTATTTAAATGGAGTCTGGTGGGTTTGGCGATAGAGATTCCAGGGCTGATTCTGTTTAAGCGAAAATGATCTCACTCGTTAACAAAAGGGTCTATCTCTGTAGGGATCCTTTCTATAATGTTGTCAGACACTTAGAGTAACAATCTGAACCTGTCAGTCGCAGGTGGACATAACCTGAGGTGCAGTAACTTCCCGAATGATTGCATGGCAGTCTGTTTCGCAGCTGCCGGCTGCAGAGCTCTAACTCAGTGTTGCCAACTCTGTTCCAATAAAAGTAGCTGACACAAGCTCCTAGAGTTGCAAAAAGTTGCAAAATGACATCATAATATGCTCATTTGCATACTAGTGACATCATCACACATTAGCAGAATCATTAAAACTTTGCTGAATTAGTTTCAAGACAAAAACCCTCAACAAAACATTTGAAGGACATGTGCACCACTTTCTCACTTCCAATTCAGAGAGCGAGAGCGTCTGCGTAACCATAGAAACTCACTACAACTAAACATCCCCAGTGAGCAGTGTCTCTTCTCCTCCTGCCTGTCTCACACCTACTGCATACAGGTGGGAGGAGAGAGGGAGAAAGATGTACAGGCGTTGATGGCGGAAGAGCCGTGGCCTGCCATTACTCTGAGCAGCATGCATGGGAATGAATTATAATACATTTCTCTTTTTTCCTGATGGTCTGAGTGGGTAGCTAAACTTGTTGCTAGTTGCTTTGTCGTAATAAAGTCGCTGAACCTGTCTGAAAAGCAGCTAAATCTTGCAAAAAAGTCCATGAGTTGGCAACACTGCTCTCACTCAATACTGGACCAATCTCAAAATCTGCTGTTCCCAGTAGTGAAATAAAAGCATGGGGAAATATGATCCAGGTTATACAGTTAGCATTTAAAATAAACAACAGATGAACTGATAATGAAACTTATTTGTTGCAGCCCTGTAAGAAACAAACTATGCTCTTTAGCTGCTGATTATAACAAAGACATCATGTTTGATAAACATGTGAGCTATCACTGAACCCAGACCAGTTTTCTACAGTGGAGCACAGATGTAGAAAACAAACTGGGCTGAGTCAGTGTGAGCAGAGCACAGTGCTGCTGGGGAAACTTTGACCAGAGAGACGATAGGAGAGACAGCACAGCGTCAGAAGAGAACATGAATGAAAACCTTCATCATTATGTGTGTGGTTTATCTGTTGAGTTGCTAAGAAGCAGCACCGCTCATGGAGGAGAGCAGCACATGTTTCATGACAGGAAACTCAAACTACAGCCAGACAAATAGGTTCAAAGTGTTTGTCTGGTGGGTTGAGTTTCCTGTCGTGGTGAAGTAGTGCTGGTTTTGTGTTTTCACAGTAGCACCTGAAGCGGAGGCGGCGTCACAAAGCAGAGTCATGCCCAGAAACAGAAACATGGAGGCGACTTGTGTTTATAAGCTGTTAATAAATATCCAGCTGTGTGAAAATGTGCCTGAGACCTGATCACATGTTTGCTGGTGTTTTAAGTGACAGGACGTGATGTCCTGTCACAGCATGACCTTAACTGAAATGATAAAACAGGATTTCTTCCAGTGGGTTCCAAAGGCCTCATGAGGTCTATAAAAAAGTTTCTCTCTGACTGACACTTGCTTCTAATTTCCTTTTTCCCCCCTCAAACTAATTTGATAAATCAAGTCATGGTTTCAGTCATTTTTTAAAGCAAAATAACACCAAACTTTGCTGGTTTCTAAGTTGCCAAATGTGAGAAATGTATGTTTTAGATCATTATAAACTGAATATTTGGAGGTTTTGAACTGTTGGTCAGACAAAACAGGACTTCTAAAGAAGTCCAAATTTGCTTTTATGTCCTCTATTCTCTCATTCTAAGTGGTTTTAATGTTAAAGCTTTTAATCACATTATTTTCAGCCTCCCTCCCTAAAGAAAGCAGAAGGAGGACAAATATTGCACATGATGTCTCATGCCTGACGCCTACGCATTCTGAAGCAACTTTGGAAACTCTGACTGTGAATATCAAGGAACAAACCCTTTCATTCTGCTTTTTATCATTGTAAACTGAGTATCTTTGGGTTTTGGATTGTTCAACATTTTAACTATTTTCTGACATTTTATGGGCCCAACAATTCACTGATTAACCAAGAAGTACTGAACAGGTTAAATGATAAAACTAACCATTAGTTTAAGGCCTCAATTAAAGGCAAAGTTTGGTTCAGATGATTTCTTTAAATACACATACAAAATATGCTTTAGTAACACACTTTTGTTTTAAGTCAAACAAATGTCCACTGATTAAATGTACAGCTGGAACTAGTATTTGTTTTCAGCAGGGTTTCCTACGCATTCTTTTATTCATGGTGGTTTGCCCCAATAAAACATTGCCGCCACTAATAGATTTTCTATATTTGGAGCTGGACCGTTTATTAGGAGCGCTACTGAAACATATAAACCAGCTGGTTATTTACAGCACCTCACTGTCAAAGCACAGAGCATACTCGGGGCAGAGAGCACATCAGGCATGCTGACAGTGAAACCTGACCTTTGATTCTGCTGGGCCTAAAAGTTTCTATCAACTTGTTGCAGCAGCTCCTCTAATCTTTCCAGCTGATCTGATTTGAACATATACAGCTTTTAATGAAAACAGATATTTCCCTCTACCTTTTAAACCTCTTGTCCACACAGAGTTCTGGATCACCAAAACTGAGATTTTTGAAAACGCCTTCTGAGACGCACAGTTTTCAGAACTCTGCTTTCTTTGTATCTGTGTAAAATAGAGAATTTGGGAAACGATGTAATCTCCTTAATTTCCTCATGCCCATTGTTGCTTTGTGTAATGAGCATGAGCTAGAAACAACAACAACAATGGCAGCTACCAGTTTGCTTACGTTTTATTAGCAGTGCTTGGTCTAATGATAACTTTAGACTTAAAACACAGTATTCCGGCATGACTTCATAGATGAACAGAGGCATCTGCTGTCTGCAGTTTAGAGCCCGCTAGAAACAATGGTTTTGGATCAGGCTCAGTCGAAACCAACAGATGGTTGGACAGTTTGGAGAACTGGACTGTTGTCAGTGAGGAGTGGAAGGAAAACTCTCACATGCCCCGAACATCAATAGAATCTTTAAGTGAGCTCCTTCAATCTTATCTTAAAGGGTAATCAATGCTAATGAACTCTCCAGCAGGTGTTTTGATAACGCTAGCCTGCAGACTTCACTGCCTTTATGAGAGGAGGAGACATGACAGGTAACGCCAGGTAATGTGTTCTAGTGTGGACAGAGTTATTTTGTAAAATGAGAAATATCTGTTTACATACAGACAAGGCCTTAATAACTTCATCTACTTATGTTGTAGTCAAATAAAAAGTCACCTAAAATGGTTTTAATGTATTAATTTGTTTGAGCAACAGAACACAAAATATTCAGTTTATAACAAAGCTTGACTTTCAGAAAAACTGAAAATCCCTGGAACCAGTAGATGTTTGGCATCTCCCCCCCCCCCCATCAAAACTTGTCTTTGTCGCTCTAAAAGTTGTGAAAATGTGTGTTGGATCTGGCGTGATGCTGCTTTGTGAGTGGCCTCCTGTTTAACAGACAGACAGTGATCTGGCACTCTGAGGAGTGTGTGGCTGGTTCAGTTGTATAAAAACACAACATGACAACTGACCCACATGTGGCACACGGTACAAACACAGAGTCCAGATGGTTAAGTTGTGAAAGCAGCTGGTGGAGGATTCTGGTCCCTGAAGCTTTAACTGAAAAGCCAGTTTGAAACAGACTGTTGTGGGTTTGTCTCCTCTCGCTGTAGAAGATTTACTGTTTAGATTTAAAAAAAAACGTCAACGTGATCTGCACCTTCAGCTGAGGGAAGATTTATGAATCCAAGACTCCCGCCTCGACAGAAGAGGAAGATTTGTTGACAGAGGAAAATTCACAAGAAGAAAAATGAGAAACAGATATGAGAAGTATTTTTTAAAAAAGACCAAGGTGCCAAAAAAAAAACGAAAAACACAGCATCAAAATTCTGCTTCAAATATTCCCAGTTTTCCTGAAGCTTTCTAGCATTTTGACAAGTTGTCTGGATTTCCTGAAGTGCAGGTGTGTTTGTTTGTGTATGAGTGTAAGGCCTTTGTGTCGTTGATCCACAGGAGGTAGAAGAAGTCTGAGTCAGGCGATCTCCATCTCCCGCTCGATCCCTACATACTTCAGAGCATCAGCCTGGCTGTACCTGACACACACAAACAGGAACAGAAACGTCACTTCAGGAGGTTTTAAGGCATTATCAGGTGCAAAAGTGCTGCTCTGACTGAACTCATTTGGTCTAAATTCTTGTACTTATTGTTGCCTGAAAGTATTACAAAATATTTTTTGCTATATTAAAGGAACAGTGAGCAGGATTTAGGGGCATCTAGTGGTGAAGAATGCAGATTTCCACTGGCTGAAACTTCTCCCGGTTAGAATTCCTTAAGTGTTCATTGTTCAGGAGTTGTTTTTTTTTTGTTTGTTTTTTTTGTTGTTTTTTACCAGGAGCTGAATTATCTGCAGGGGTCTCTTCCTCTCCACAACAGTCGATTTAAACCATTAAAAAAAACGAAGAAAGCAGTTTCACAATAAAAACCACCGTTTTGTTTTTTAAACGCTCTTGTCGCAGAGGGGCTACTAACTAGGGTGGCCCTATATAGAGCCAGTGTCTGGGCCACTGTAGAAACAGCGGTGCAACATGGCGATCTCTGTGGATGTGCACCCACTTCTCACGTAGATATAAACACCCTATTCTAACGTCGCGTAAACACAATATGTCTTATTTTCAGGTGATTATACACTGAATAAAACATACATATTATCTGCCAATCCTCCTAAACCCTACACACTGGACCTTTAAATACTTGAAATCAAGACCCAGATGTTAACTAAAAATCCAACCCAAATCTACTCGCTTATAGTCCAACTGAGTTGAAAAATGAATTAAAAATGTGTAAATAAACTTTGATTACCGAGTTGAATAAAAAAATAAGAAAATCAGTATCTTATTTGATAATCAAATCATCTTTCCAGTCACTTTAAAAGCATAAAAAACTCTGAACTCTGGGAAACTGTTTTTTATTACTACCCTTTGACTAAAGACTGAGAGAATTATCTGCAGATTCATCAATGTCAAATTAATCATTAGTTGGAGCCCTACATGCACGCAATAATTGTTTCATTACTTTGCTTCTGATATTTAAATCACACACACACACACTAGTGTGTGGGAAAAATTATATAACACTCACAGCTACTGCACACTGAAATGTTTTTGGATAAAACTAGGAGAGCAACTCAATGTTCTTTTCACTATCAATTTACCTGTAGTCAAAGAAGAGTTCCTCTCCAGTCTGGATGGCTCTCTTAGCAAAGATTCCTATCCTGTGATCACCATTCACCATCATCACTGCAGAGAACAGATGGGTTAACACAGCTCGACAGCAGTATTATTAACATCCATGTATTATGCACCGGGTTCCCACGCATTTTCATGGACAATATTTCAAAACTATTATGTCCCACTTGCCCAGCATTTTTCAAATAAATCACACTCAAACTCCATTCAAACATAATTTCAGGTAACAGGCATACATAAAGAGAAAGACGAAACGTGGAAAGAAAATGGAGAAACATACGTGATGTAAGCAAAATGTCATAAATCGTCACATACTAGAGCTACGTTACCTCGTCAGCTACAGAAAATAAATTTGCTGTTATGTTACATTACCTGAGAGGTTATTCAAGAAAGATTACTTTAACAATTCCATTACACACACACACAACATAATTTCAATATTTTTTTCTAATTCCAGGACTTGCCCAGGCCTGAAAAACATGATTGTGAAATTCCATGACCTAGGGAACCCTGTATGCAGTTCGTTTTCTTACCTTTTGCATAGCAGTTAGGGTTGACAGAATGGTTGGCAAAGCGGATCTTGTTGCCTTTCCTCGTGGCATCAACAACAAAATCTGTAGAGAGAAGAAAAAAAAAACTTTTCAGCACTTATGCTGGAGGGATCGATCACCATTTTCATGTATAGTAAGTAAGCTAATGTGATCGAAAATGATCTTTGTTAAAGCTTTCTCAAGCCTGAACATGAATGCATAAATTAAATCAAACCTGAGAGCTCAATGACAAAAGCTGACAATCTCAATCAGGCTGTGTGTGTGTGTGTGTGTGTGTGTGTGTGTGTGTGTGTGTGTGTGTGTGTGTGTGTGTGTGTTTAGTACCGTTGTTGAGGTTGAAGAGGAAGCTGCACATGTATTTGTCATAGACCTTCCCTCTGCGGTCAGCTTCATCCTGAGAGATTATCTGCAAAAAAAAAAAAACCAAACAGACCACATTACACATTTTCCAACCTATTTAAAAGTAAAACTTTTTAAGAGCTTCTTCAATAGTTTGTTTGCAACCACATGACTATTGTGATCACAAAATTCAGATGTAGGGCAGGAAGCAACAAATCCATGTAATGCTTGAATTGGATATGGAGGAAAGTTACCACATAAAAAGGTTGGATGAACCTGCAGGCAGCAGGTATCGTCAGAAACTTGAAACTGATGTTGGATGTGATTAATAGAAAACGAAGAAAAGTCATTTTTCTCACAACTTCATAGATTTTTTCGGTGTGAACGCAATCGTCGGATTACCTCGTCCTCCAGACCTCCTAATGTTACCAACATTACATGGCGAGCTGATGAAAGCCAACATGAGTCCAGTGGACTATAACGGTCTTGAGTGCAGTTGGGTCCACAAATGAAGTACTGCCTCCAGTTGCCTGCCCTCCATCTGGACAGCACGCTGATGTGTGATGTCATGTGCAAAGGAGCTACTGAAGAGGTATTTTCAGAAGTCAGATTAGACTCCCTTTCTCAGCTTTTACTTCGATGTTACACTTAATTTGCATCACACTGTGGGGGGTTTTTAAGTGTTCTAGTGCTAACAATAGTCTTCAATATTTTTCTATTTCCTACTTTCAAAAGTGTGCGGGAAAATACAGCTATAGGATATAATTAACTGTCCCAACTGTCGGTGCTTTAAGATAATCTAGCCCAACCAGGCCAGTCGACCTTTCACATTTCTGTCTCATGAGAAAACACACACACACAAGCACACAAACACACAAGCACACAAGCACACACACACACACACACAGAGTGACTTCCTACCTCTCCACAGTACTCCGAGATGAACTCGTTTTTCTGGACCGGCTCTTTGATGAAGATGCCCCAGCCTGCCACGTCTGACGGGGCCAGCAGCAGATGCTGAGAGACAGAGAGGAGCGTCAGATCATGTTGTTTGAGCTTGTGATTTGCCAACATTAAAAAAAACACACACTTATGTTAAAAGAAAAGTTTGTAATCTGCTGCCACAAAGCTTGATTGGTTCCAGTCAGTGGTGTGAGAGGACTCTTCTATACGTTTGAATTGTTTCTGATGCTTTTAGGTTCTAGAAAGTCCTTTCTACAAATAGATGTTATTTAGTATGAAGGCTTTGTTTTGTGCATGGAGAACAAAACACTGCACAATGGTTCAACCAGACTGAAATTTGAAAGAGACAAAGATCTCTCTGAGAACAGCTGAACATAAACAGAAGGAATCAGCAGTCATTGGTAAAAGAAACTGGAAGCTGAGCATCAAAATGTGCAGATTTAAATAGGAACAGGAGATAAAAGCTAACACAGAGAAACAAGCATGTTGTGTTTGCAAAGGTAGAAGTGAGTGCATTTGCTTAAGTACTGTTCTTCAGGACAAATATGAAGTACATTATTCATTTATTATAGTATTATTATTATTATTATTGTTCTATGCTACTTTCTGCTTCTGCTCCTCGGCATCTCAGGAAAACATTCTACTTTTTATGGCATCACATTTGTCTGACAGCTTTAGTTACTTTTCAGATTTTCAGCTCCTTCCTGTCCAGTAACAAACATGTATCTTTGGATGTGTTGATATTAAATGTTTGTGATAAACTGAAGGATGAAGTCTTCCTTTATGTGTTAAGAGAATCCTCCTTCTTCTTAGTCTAAATAAACTCTTTAAAACCCTCTTGGATCAGCTGATCACAAAGCTGAAAACAGGGCTAGTTTTCTGACTTCTTAGAGATACGTGGTTCTCACAGGACAGCCACACTACAAACATATGATGACTTCATAGAATATGATGCATTGATATAGATCAAACTACCCAGCAGTTTATAAAGGAGTTCAAATGAGCTCAACCTTAAACATCTACAGCAGGAAAATAACACATACACATTAATGCAGCAGGAATATTAATCCAAAAACATGAACTAGAATAGGAAACAAGTGAGACCATTTTACTGCACACTCTTTACGCCGGCTTTGCTTTGTTTTTTATACAGAAACAAACAATGCAGCCCAGTGTGTGATATTAAACAGTATGCTGAAGTTTTGGAACCATGATGGGCGTGACATGTAACATGTAACATAACTATCATCTACTGTTTACTGTCATCTGCTTCATCGTCTCCCAAAATTGCAAACAGTTTCTGCTGTTGTACTTCTTCTTTGAGTTAGGTGCTTACTGCTGCTAGCTGCTTTTTTAATTTCTCAGCAGACCTTGTCATAATGTCACACCTGTCCTCTCCTGCTGGCTGTCTTTTTTTACAAACATCAATTGGGCACTGTTACTACCCCCACTGCTGGCTTAAAGACATACAACCCTGTCCCCTCATTCTGTGATCGTACCTTTAATACAGAACAGCGAGGCAGAATAATGGCCCAACATTCCTGCCTTAAACAGGCAGTTTAACGAGGCTATATGTCAAAGCTATTCAATCTACACACCGAGTAAACAGCAGAGGGCCAAAAGAAATGACTAACTCAGTATTAAGAGCCTGATTGCACTGATCCCAGGGTCACTTACACATTTCTGGACTGGAATACATTCAAAATCTAGTTCAAAGTGTAGTGTGTAATTGTGATTAAAGGTTTGGAACAAATGGATAAAAACCTTCTTGGCGCCTCTCTGGATGGAGCAGTTCTTGCAGGACACGTTTTTGCTGTCCCAGTGGTCTGCAGCACCGCAGGTCAGGCAGAGGTCAGGGTCACACTCCCTCACTGCCAGGTAGCAGGGACACTGCTTGGTGTTACACTGAGCTTTGCACCGACAACCTGGGAAACGGTTCTGACCTGTAGCCACACAACAGAGTTTGTTATATTTCTGCTACATTTCTGCAGGACTATAGCTGTGTCAGTCAGGAGTAAGTGGGGTCTTACACTCAGAACTGCACTGGCAAAACTTCTCACAGAAGTTTTGAGCGGTGACGCAGGGACAGGAGGAGTCACAGGGCTGCCGCGGGTGGTCACATGGCTGGTAATTATACACGTGATTTGAGGAGCCATCTGTAAGGGGTCAGAAGAGACATACAGGTTTTCAAATCAATCATCTCCTGCATCTAGTTTCCTGTTTAACAGTCTAATTTATCTGCTTATTTATTTCTCAGTGGGAATAAGGGATGTGTGGTCAGGGTTATTTTAAAACCCGCACCAACCTGGCTCGTTATGAGAGCCAATCTGCCCTGCCCGACATAACATAAATATATGCGTTAATCAATGACCCGAACTTGACCTGCACACCAGACCTGAAAGTTTTTTATTTTGTAATGACCATCGTTAATCACAACATACTTGCTGTTGGCTCTATTTTATGTCTTTTTTGGTAAACATCCAATATCAAATGTGTGTTTTCTGTTTCACAAGTACAAATATATGAAGACAGTAAGTACCCACTCATCTTTTTGATCTTTACATATTATGTATAATCTAATATGCACAGCCAATCGGTACAGTGGTTTGTTTACATGACATTACAGACGGGTATATTTAAATTCAGTGTGGACAGACAAGCACTTGCTTGCTGTTAGGACACGGTGTTAAGCCTACAATTTTGCAGACGGAAATATTTGTACCAGATGTTAAGAATGTAGAGATTTAAACTAAAAGCTTGAGCACAGCAGTGCTGGTGATAAAGCTCCTTTCTGTTTGAGAGAGAATGAGAAAACAAGTTTGGTACCTGATGTGTAAGGAGCATTACAGCCTCTCGGTTCTTCTATGATGTTAAAAGAACCAATACTGCTCTAACATGTTTGGCTTCTTTTCTGGAATAATAAACTCCTCAACATTTCTCTTTCCTATAGTAAAAGATGGTACTGAAGTGACCTCTGACCTTTCTTCAGCTGGATCTTTCTGCAGTGAGTGGCCCACAGTCTATGTTTCCTCTTCTTCTTTCTAGGCGGGGTGTCCTCGTCTTCAGCAGGAGCCCGAGCGATGATGCTTGACTCCTTGACCCTGAACTCGTAAACCTGCAGGGCCACAGTCAAGGTAACATTTTAGGCTTATATCAGAACCCGTTACTTACAGACTTTGTTTGGCCGTACAACAATAATTATCAGTGCAGCATGTTTTTAGTTTTAAGAGAAAGTTGGATCTAACATTCTAAAACAAGTTTCTGAGTTGGTTCGGCAGGTGACTTTTACTGATGGCTGTAAAACTTCTTGTTTTTTGACCTTTTGCCTTTATTTAACAGGACAGATTAAGCGTGAAAGAAGGAGAGAGAGGGGATGACATGCAGCAAATGGTCGCAGGCTGAAATTGAACCCGCTGCTACTACAGCAAGGACAATGCCTTGTACATGGGACATCCATGCTAACCACTGAGCTACTGGGCACCCCACTGGCTGTAAAACTTCTTAAAAAACAAAATGCAATCTTAAAAATTGAATGCATCTCTAATTCCATAATGTACCTGATTTCTTTCCCCAGTGTTTACAACGATTCATGAAGTAGAATAATAAAAGTCTGATAAAATGAAACTGAAACAGACATACGCTGCAAGTCACTGACAGCTCACCTGTCTGCAGGTCTTGGTGCCTATGAGCCGTGCGATGGCGCAGAAGTTGTCGTAGTATGTCCCAATGAGAACCCTGAAGAGAGAAGCTTCAGCCCCGCTCCAATCCACTGCTTCAGCCTCACCCGTCAGCTTCATCTTCACAGGAGTCTGACACCGCGAGTTGCCCTCTGTACACACAGAACATAAATGACCTCATCTCTGGGGATAATGAACTTTCTGCTGAACTCACAAACCTGTGCTGTGATGGCAGGTATCAAGAACTAATTTAGCTCCAGGTGGCAAAAAGTTCCTGCTCTGAGGTACAACTAACAGCTCATTTATGCTTAACGTTAGATATGTATATGGACATGGATTCTGTCTGTACTCTTGGGGATAAGAAGAAAACAAAGCAGTACCACTTAAAAACTTGGAAGCTGTGTAGCGAAGTTCAAGCAAAATACAGCTGTAGGAGACAAGGGCATTTTAAACAAGGCAGAACAAAACAAAAGTTGGAGGGCAGTCCCACTTGCAACATTTGACATGGACATATCTATTTTTGTATGTAAAAGGGGCATGAATGAGCCCTAATTGTGCAAAGGTTTAGGAACTTATGGGGCTTTTGGGGTTTGCAGGGCTGACCATCAAACACAAGTGCTGCAGACGCTTTAACTTATAGTGCTTTATTAATAAAAGGGGAATGCCGTTTATGATAACACCCGTAGAATTTTTAATATGATAAATACATCCATATCATGATAACGGCAATATTCCCACTTGTTGACATTGTGACATCATACAGTTCCACCACTTTAACGGCCCTTATTGTACTGAGTTCACATCAGTACAATATTGTACTGAGTTCACATCAGTACAATATTGGTGGCAGACCCTGGAGCAGGTCTATCCTCTGAAGTTGATATTGGTTCAAGAGGGCAGATGTAGAAATATGCCACAAAACAACTGCTGCTAAAAGGTGGCAGTACCACGAATCTGTTCCTTCTCTTAAATCCCCACCCAGTGCATAACACGTTTGAAAAAGACAGTCAAATTCATGCTTACATACTAGGTAATACATAACCATACACTGTATATGAAGACAGACAACATATTGACTCCTCAAAAGTAGAGCTTGAATGCCCTCGGTGGCTGGCTACAGTATATAAAAATGTTTTTCAAATTATGGGTTCTGTCATTTTAGGGTGGTTGTTATCACGCTGATGTGTGTTTTGTTTTACTGAGAAGTTTAGTTAAGTTTTTTATTCTATAAAAAGTGGGTTCGATGTCATGATTGACAGCTGTGTGAGCTTGGTAAGTGCTTGATCAATTGCGCGGCACCTGATTAGTCAAACAGGTGTATGGGCGGAAACTTGACCCTGCTAGGTCGGTACTGCAAAGACTAGCTCCAAATGATGTCACCAGCACAAGATGGCAGCGGCCATATCTGCTATGTTTTGGCTTCATTGTTTTCCAGCATGAGGAAGAGGAGACACGTCATCCATCTTGATATACAGTCTATGGCGTGTAAAAACTGACTTCAAAATAAAAGAGGCATCCCAGTGAATGTGATTTCACATTCAGTCAATGAGTCAGTCTGACAATTATGAAAAAACAAATCAAAATACATAAAACAAGAGAATATTAAATAATTAAAAAGAATAACCTCTGCAAACTATTAAAGAAAAAAAAAAGAATTTTAGTTGTGTGAATGAACTTAATAATAAAAACTACATTGCCAAAGACCAATCTGACTTCAAGATGACTGTGAGTTTCACTCAGATATTATTGCAGCACAGCCTAAAAATATCAAACTGTTATTTATAAGCCATATCACCCAGCCATAGGAAGTACTGCACTTTGCACTGTCTTGTTGTTGAAATGTGCTATATAAATAAACTTGCCTTGCCGTACTGTATTGATTTCATGAAGAGGGTCAGAAATCTCTTGATGTTTATCAACATTAAACAGAAAACCAGTAGGTCAACATTTTTAAAAAAAGAGAGCAAGAGAAAGATTTGTTGACAAAGAGCAACTCCAGGAACCAAGAATGTTGCTTGTACCCTTTGAATTAGTCTTTAAGACACTGAAGTTGGGTTAGCTTTGGGTTTTCCAAGGAAGCTACAGGGATGGTTATGATTAAAGCAGTTTCTTTATTACTGTGCATAATAGGCGAGAGATTGTACCTGAGCTGCTGGTGTTGTCGTCCTTCTTGTCTTCGTCGTCTTTGTCATTATCTCGCTCGTCTTCTTTGCTGCCCTCACGGTCACTGTCTGTGTCTTTGGTTTCCGAGGAAACAGTAGGGGTGCTGGGCCGACTGTTGCTGTTCGGCAGTCGTCCGCGGCGACGGCCCACCGTGCGTTTTGAGGGTGTCTTGGCTCGCTCAGCAACCACACCTGCTGGATACTCATTCACCATCCCATCCTGAGTAATCACAGCATAAGTGATACAGACAATACACTAATGTAGCAGGTCATGGTAATATTTCATCAGATCATACACGAAAAGGACATTTTCTTCCAATCTTGTTTAATAGACAACCATAAAAGAAATGAACAACAATTAACACTGCTGTGATATTAAATCAATGTTTCTAAAGTTCGATAATTTAATGTGATAATTACTTGACTCACCTGTACCAGGTACATGTAGCAGTCGATGCCGCACGGTTTACTGTCCACCAGGTTCTCCAAGTTCTTTCGCTTATATGTATTTGGAGTTGCATGGAAAGCTAAAGGACATAAGATGGATGAGATCTGTGCTGACGTGAACTCTATGACCACCAGACCAATTTTAGTGTTTGACCTCAACTTTACCAACAAAACATTTAACAAATATTAGCTCCCAGATGCTTGTTAAAAATGCTTCATAGAAGATCCACACATTCTCAGATCTTCAGCTTCTTTTAGAAATTAAATCAGTAAAAGTTAAGCTAATCGTCAGCTAACGTCAGAGTCTGTTAAAAGCCTGTCTGTTCATTGTGATCTGCTCTTTGAAAAGAGATGCAACAATCTGACGTTTTCTCCTCTGATACAATAACTTGGGAAATTAGACAATACCAGCACTGTATCTCTCCCAAATTTAAGTCTTTATAGTCTTTATGTCTTCTCACACACAGATTGAATCAAAGGTAATTATTCCTGTCATATATAAATTTAACCCCACAAATCACTTACTTACTATTTATGTAGTGACCTACATAGACTGCAACAAATGAATGGAGCAGAGCAGAAAGCGTTCGGCTCCTGCTGTGAGAGTGACATCTGAGTGACTGCAATGAATAATAACTGCTGGCAGTATTACACACAACAGATTAATGTGGTGCTCAAATTTGATTCGGCAGCCTCATTTGACTGAATAAAATGAGAATGACAGAATTTAAAATGCCAGTGGAAGATTCTGCTCCCATTAATGCAGCGTGCCCACATTTGGTATGGAGGACGGAAGCTGCCAAAAATCAAAAATAAATAAATTATTACACCAATAAATGTACCTAAAATATTGAAAATAAATGTAGGCATTAATTTACTGGTAGAATGTGACATACGTTGATATTTTTTTAAATGTCCCTCTGTATTTATTTACTTTTGTATTAAATTTTACAATAAATGTTTCTCTTTGTGTCTTCAACAAGAACACACACACACACATATATATACATATACACACACACATATATACATACACACACACACACACACACACACACACACACACACATATATATATATATATATATATATATATATATATATATATATATATCCCATTTACAAAAGTAAATAAATAGTCAAAGTAAATGAATACATAAATAAAGGGAAAATGAAATAATAAAGTATTAATGTATAGCTAAATAAAGAAAGTAATAAAGACGCAAAGTAAAAACTGAAATATCAATTTCTGTCACATTTAATCAATCGAATAATGCTTAAATTTATTTTTTTAGTTATTTTTGGTAGATTTAATGGCATACTAATTTCACTCATTTATTGAGTCATTTATTTTTAAATTTTGGTGGCTTCCCTCCTCTACAGTGTGGCCAATACTATTATACAGAATATTGGATCACTGCATCCTCACTTTTTTAATTAAAGATGGCTATTCCATAAATAAATGTCTCAATCTCTGAAAGCCAGAGCTCCATGTTATTCCTGACAGTCTGAGGAGTGTTTGTGTATGTGTGTACTAACGGTGGAGGAAGCAGTCATATTTGAAGCAGCGTCTGCAGAACAGAGTGTGGAAGGAGTGCAGGCTCTGTTCGCGCTGCACAGAGCGAGCGTTTGGGCCGTCAATGTTTGGCGTGCACTCAGGGGGCAGCGCGCCGGGCAGCTGCTGCTCCGTCAACTCCTTGTACCTGGTGTATACACACACACACACACACACACACACACACACACACACACACACACACACACACACACACACACACACACACACACGGAGAAATCAAATCATGTAGTCATGAAATACAATTTCTTTTTTTACTAAGACACACATGCGCACACACACACACACACACACACACACACACACCAGGGTCTCTACTGATTCTCCATGTCAAAACAGCGATCTTCATCCTATCTAACAAGCCCAGAATCAGTCCTTATGTTCTTGTGAAATGACAAAAACTCTTTTCAGCCTCATATTAAGGAATGTTATTAACTCTGCCAAGAGAAAAGATTCTGGAAATATGAATCATCTTCTAATGAGAGACCCATCACATTGGTACAATGGAGTAAACAAGCCTCACTTTAATGTAAAGAGGAAACACCTGCTGTCTCTCAACAATGGAATGAGAAAAAAAAAACAAAACAAGAAATGTGTGAACAGTCTCCAAAGTTTTATGAACAATATATTCATTGTTGTTATTTATGACACATACATATGTCTTCATCCATGAAGACATATGTACATGTCATAAACACTTTCCTGCCAAATAGGGAGATGTAGGTTACACAGCAAACTGATGGGAAGTCTGAGTTTCACAAGTATCTACAGAGGCCCTACATTAATTACCACACAAACATAAGCAAAGAGAAACGGTGTATAAAATAAGTCAACTGTCTTGCTCAACATTGCTCATTAAATAACGTTCAACACAACAGCTTGTGTAAACAGTGTTTGTGTTTGAACCACAGCCAACACCAAAAAGTTGTTAAAAAGTAGTCAACACTACATAAAGTAAAAAATGATGAAAAGGTAATTCTACTCGACTGTACTGTGCTGTGCTGTGCTGCACTGTACTGTGGATGCCACCATGTTACTGTAACATCATGTTCTATATTGGTGAACTTGAGCTAGATGGATGTTGCCTATGTTTGAAGTTCCAATTGCAGCATAGAAGCCCACATAGGTGTCTGCGTCATGGCTTTCATAAGTCTGTTTTCCGCTCGTCTTGACTAAAAACACAATCCTGAGTCTTCAAACTAAAACAGGGTCAGCAGTATTTTCAAAAGCCCTGTTTCCACCAAACATTTTCGGTATGGTACCTTTGGAACCGAAAGTACCCTTCAGACATGGTACCTAGACAAAAACGTATTCATGTGGATGTAGCCTAGGCATTAACAAAGAACCTGTTTGATATCTAGAACTTCTGTCTTCTTCGACTCCATACAGCTGTACACTAGTCAGACGTGTCCTGATCTGATTCTAGTTTCCCACTAAAAACCATGACAAGTGCACTGGAGCACACACACACTAACTTTAGTTAGTCTCATACATACTTTGTGATAGTATTATCACAATACCAGAGAGGCTTCAGCATCAACTTTCATATAAAAATATTCTACTGTGGTACAAAGATTAAAAAAAACTTAAAAAAAAAAAGAACTACATGGTCAGACTGGGTGAAATAGAAGACACAGATTTTCATATTGATCAAGAATTTGTAATTGCGTGTTTATTTGCATTACATGTTATGTAGCGTAGCTAGTGATTTGTTCAGTAGACTGTGTCATTTGTAGTTGGTTTAATAGATAATGTGTAAAATAAAGAACTGGGAGGAAAAAGGTTTCTATCAAAAGGTAAAAGTATAATATCTGTTTACTTGTGGAATAAAAAGAAAAAGTTCTCAAATTCTGAGAAGTGCTTTCAGATATAAGCAATATTGGTTCTCCTCTTATGCTGGCGGTGTTTTTTCTGAAGAGCGTTGGTAATGCGTGGCCGTTGATTGGCTGCGGTTGTGAGTTTGACCCATTTTAAAATGTATCCGGATTTAATCAAAGCCACGATGTGCTGCATAACGCCACTGTTCTATTACTACTGACTCTGTATCCATATAAAATGAATGTGTCTCTCTGTTATTGTCACAACACTAACACACTCACATACAAACAAACCCACTAACTTCTCTTTGAGCTCCTCAGTGGAGCCCTTGTCGGGGAACATGGAGGAGATGGCCTCAAAAATCTTGTCAGAGGGAAACTTCTTGGTGCTGTCATTGCTGGTTCGGCCTGGAGACGACACATCAGGGCACAAAACTCACTTTTTCTGAAACCACTGGCCAATGTCATTTTCCCACTTTTCCAGTTCCACTATGATGGGGTTTTTTTAAGAAAAAAAAAAAAAGCTTGGAAATGTTGTCCAGCCACAAAGAAAACAGCAGAAGACATAATATTTTTAACACCTTAAATTTGTTTGAGATTAGAGCAGTGGAGTGGCAGTCATGTATTTTTAAACCATGAAAGATTGTCCTCATCAGGCCAATTTGTAGGATTTTTCAGTGTCGCCGCTGGGCCAAACAAGGCTTAAGTAGTTGGGAACTACACACTAAGTTATTTATATATAATTATTATATATATTATATAATTATTAATAATTATTAATTATAATATTTCTGGAATATGATGTTTATACAGGTGACTTTTTCTGACAAAATTCATATTGTGTGTATAAAAAAGCTTGTATGAGTAAGCTTGGATGTATGTATGTTGTCTGTATGTTGTCACAAAACAGTGTACAGGCATGTTTTTATTCAATTATCCCTTTTAGGACAACAGAGTCGAGGCTTGTAGGAGGCATTGGTTTATAGCTACTATCTTTAGCATCCTATCCCACTTGGTGCTGAGTAATAAAAATGAAGTGCACCATCACCACATTTCTACACTGAAAAGTAATGGGAAAACTAGGAAAAAAAGAAAGTAGTCAAAGGATCCAGACACTGATCGTGGTTGCAAACACCCAGTTTTTGGTCATGACAGTCTGTGTGACATTAGGCTTGCCGCCTCCTGCTTAATTTCCTCCTTAGTGAGATTAAACAATTAACCGGGTGTTTGCAAAGGAGATTTAAGTTTGCTTTATTTCTGTTAAAAAAACGTGTTAAGTTAAACGCTGCAGCTGCATCCAGTGTTGAAGGTCAATGTTCAGCTTTAACTTAAGTTCATTCTTTTTTTGTTCTTAATGTTAAATGCTGCCCAGTTAGCACATGCTTGAAAGCATTTAAATAATGCAATGTTATATTTAAGTCTAGAGAAAAGAAAACATATTTTTAACTGTACTGATTCACTAGCTGAATGTAACTGGCCCTGTTAGTGTGTTCACAAGCAATCCGAGTTAACAGATAAAACAACACGGCGGCATTCAGTCACCTTGGTTATGTGACCCCCTGATGATCACTGGGACCTCTGTGATGGACCTACTTTCATTGTTAATGTGCCCATCCTTGCGGGGGTCCTCTGGATGTTCCTTGCCGTCACACATCTCTGTCTTGTCTACCTTGAAGTCCTGCTCTTCCTCCTCATCGTCGTCCTCATTGTCACTGTACTGTGACAGGGCGTTGACCAACTCCACGAATATCTCATCGTTGATGAAGCCGCACTCTGCAAAACACCAGACATGCGTCAAATGTCTTTACTAGCTCAGAGGTAGAGCAGGTCGTCCACCAATCAGAAGATCAGCCGTTCAATCCCCGGCTCCTCCAGTCTGCACGTTGAAGTATCCTTGAGCAAGTTACTGAACCCCCAGTTGCTCCCGATGATGCTTCTATTGGTGTGTGAGTGTGTTAAAAACTGAGTAGCAGGTGGCACCTTGTATGGTAGCCTCAGCCACCAGTGTGTGAATGGGTGAATATGACTCGTAGTGTAAAAAGCGCTTTGAGTGGCTGGATGACTAGAAAGGTGCTATACAAATACAGATCCATTTACCATGTTTCCCCTCTTGTGTTTCCTCCAAAGTGAAAGTCACGGTGAAAAGAAAAATGCACAAAAAGAACAATAAACGCAGCAAATATTTGTCCTACTCTGCCCCAATGGAATACAGTGTCACCTAGCAAGATCCTGTCATACTGCATTCAGTCTTCTTACCACAACTCTGAGCCACCTGTCACCAAACACTGTCAGTTTAGTTCACTTAAGGGCCAGACACACCAAAGCGACATCAAAGAACTCTTAGTGACAAAGACCATCTTTTGCATTGCCACATGTCGCCTGTGTCTCAGCCAAAAAGTTTCACTTGAATACAACGCAGAGAGTACAGCGAACAAGCACGTACATTGAGGAAATAACTCTCCTTACCAGCAGACGGCGGTAGTCTTTGTTCGTAATTCAAAAAAGGGACACATGAAGACCAACAGGACAGATTCAAGCACATTAACAACACAACCTGATGTTAAAAGAACAAAGGATATCTACTTTGTGCTTGTGAACAATAACACAATCAACTATGAATCCTTTCTGCTAAAGAGCTCAATGGCTGAAAAGACAAGCTAACCTAATACAACAAGTTTTGATCACCCGCCCTCTAGACTTTAATCGTTCATTTGCTTTTCTCACTTCCATTTCTCATGCACTGAGCTGAACTGCCAATCAGAGCTCCAACACCAATTCAACATGCTGAATCGGCCAAAAAAACTGCCAACACAGGCCGACTAGTGCCAACAAAAACTATGGTGATAGACGCTCACCAATGGCCCAACACTGACCAAAGGTCAACCACTGGCTTGGTGTGGGTACGGACATGTACCTAAACCCTAGATCTGTTTGCGTTTCCATCACAGACAGTACACTTAAATGTAAGCGGGGTTGTCACCAGATGGTAATAACTGCGTCATATTTCCTCTTCAACAATGCAGAGGAACATCTACACCTTGCTGATTGTACATGGTACAGGGTTTTGCGACATTTTTAGAACAAAGAAGAACAGACTGGAGAGTTAAGATCCTCTGTACTAACCAATGGGATATTGAAAATAGCAGACTTGTGCATTGAGCCCTCATCAAGCAAGCGTGACGAATCTCAGACCAATTAACAGACTGCCTTGTTTATAGCCCCACCTTTCAGTATTGAATCCATGTGCTAGGTACCTCACCAGAGGGGTAAAAAAAAAAAAAACACCGGACGTAATGGAGTGGTGCTGTTGGTATTAGTCCACCCCGTAGCATATTTTTGACAAAGTGCTATTTGCGCTCTGATTACCTACTAAGATATTGATACAGGCTGCTTGAAGTGCAGAAAATGTTGTTTCTTAAACGATGAAGAAAATGACCATAATGACAAGTTGTCATTTTAATATTAAATATGGCAACAGGCATTGCTCACTCCCACTAACCTCTGTGTGTCCACTGACCCTCACCTCTGTCTCCGTGGACTTTGCCATCATAGTTCTTGATGAGCTCCTCTATGAAAGTCCCATCCTGATCCAGGATCTCGTCTCCCATGTAGGGGATGTTATGGAGCACCGTCTCATCCTCCACCTGATCCAAAAAAAAAAAGCAAAACAAACATTATACACACAGACGGCCATAGTTAAAATGGTCCCAAATAATGATAACATTGCTTCACTTCTACAAATAGGCATGAAAATAGGCATGAAAATACTATAAAGTACATGCCATGCAATGTTTTCCACTACATGCACATTACACATTCATACATACCATAAAGTTCTGCTGCAGTGGTGACCAGGAATACATGACCGGAACTGAGGCCACAGCGTTGAGAGTCTTCAGGGGGATGATTTGCCTGGGGAACTCAGAGAAGCCACTGTCCACTGTGCACTGCACAGGACAGCAGAACAAAGCTGCAGTCAGAACACTCTGTCTTACATTCACTTTTTCTGCGTGTCAAAGTGCTGAGAGCAATGCTATCCACCAACCTCTCGCGTGCCTCTTAAGGAGCCAACAGACGTCATGATGTGAACCGGCTGGATTCGCCTGGTCTTCCACTCCTGGTTCAAAATGTCAGTTCGCTCCATGATTTTCTGACGGTTGGTGTTGAACATGCTCTGGAAAAGTTAAGATATTTATATTAACAGCAAATGTGTCAGCCAGCAGCCAAAATATGCAATGACTTGATAGGATGCGTAGTTTTGATCGTTCAGCCACCTACCACTGTAAAAACGTGACTGAATGAACAAGGCATCAAGTAAGTAAAGATAAAAACATTACTTTGCTGCCATATTAAGTGGCCATCATGTCTGATTATTGATGTATAGAAGCAGGCTTCCACAAGCGCCGGCTGCCAGCCAGATGGCAGATTACCACCTCTTCTCCATCTGGACAATTTAACACCATTTCATGTACTTTAATATGGACATTTTTTAGCAATCTAATCACTGAGATCAGGGCTACACCGGCCTATCTAACTCTAAGGTGTCCTCACAGAGTTTTGACCACCCAAACAGGAGAGTTACAAACATCAACAAAACATCATAGGGACAAAACATTGCTGACGTGAAGAGGAAATGACTGTGTGAGCAATGTTGGCATGCAAACTTGACATTTCCTGTTGCTGCTTTTCATGATTAAAGAGTTTTAGTAGGAGAACTGTGTACAGATTTTATTGTCAAGTCGCCACTTTATGTATTGTCACTTGCATTGGCGTTGCTTAATTTGGTTTTACACAAGATGAGAAGTCGGTCTAAATGTAAATCATTGTCAAGGGTGATCTTTGTACCTTAGCTTTTGAGCCAACACAGACAAGAAGTCCTTTAAATATTCAGAAAACAGTGGCAATTTGAACATCTACTATTCATGTGCAAACTCCATCATCTGCTAATGAAGATCATGTGCTTGAAAGTTCCAGAGCAGAGACTTAATGGACCCTGTGGTGAAGATTGCTTTCACATGTCATTATCTACATTTGAACATATTGGTGGAACTGTCTTACACATGGAAATGATAAACAGCTGCAAGAGCTTACTTCAGATTTCACAAACATCTAAGCCGAGTTTATCATTTTGTTGTTGTAGAGTTTATAACAGAGGCATGGGTCAGTGTCATCATACAGCTAGATAGAAAATCATAGACAAGCTAAGTAACAGCCTCTTGTATTTTCAGAGGCAAACATGTCTTCATGAACTAAGACAGAGGAATAACTACACAATGTCCTTTTCGGACTTAAATGTTATTATGCCCAATACTAAGAAACAGTGACAGTCTACTAAACTTTTAAAAACGGTCCTACATCCAGCTTTATGAACTCTACTGCATTTATTTGCACAGGTATATTTGTCTTGTCTTCTCCTATATTTTAACTTTTAACGGCACTATTTTGAGTGTTATTTTACTGCATGTGTTTTCTGTTATACATTTTGAAGTTGAATTGTCTGAGGAAGCCTGAGAACAAGAATTTCACTGCCAACAACTGCTCACCTGAAACTGTTGTGTATAAGACAAAGACTTCAAATACACGGTCTGACTGGAATTGCATTGCTAGGCAACAGCTTGGGTCCATGTTAACTTCCTGTCAGCTGTTGTTATTCACATACATTGCAAAACATTCCAACAGGGAATACAAAGAGCGTGTCTACACCTGGTATTAACGTGCGTTTCGGAGAGCCAAACAAATGGACCTGTTTCTGTCTTGCCTCTCCAGGTCACTGGAGTTGGGCACCGAAACCTGGTGCCTATTCCTATATGACCAGTACCCACAAGACCAAATCACAATACAGACCTGTGTTAGATTGTGCGCATAGCGAGTGTGCAGTCAAAAGAGAGTTGTTAATAAATATTCAAGTATACTGTTTTAAGAGTTCATATATTGTTTAATTTAATAAAGCAAGTTCAAATTTGCCTTTACAATAAAAAAGACAGTTCTTTAATGTCCCTGACTGTTGTCTTGTGTTTATTTATTTAGAAGTATCGATTAACTGTTTATGCACCAGTACCATTTTAAAAAAGGTAACTGGAAAAAACAAACAAACAAAAAAAAAAAACAAACAAACAAACAAAAAACCTTGATACCCAACCCTACAGCTGACCATCTGTGTTCAGAGACAGCCAGAATGTCAGTGGAATTCAACACGTCCCCTTCCACAGGGCAATATAATGACAGTCACACAACACCTCTTCCAACTCATTGTAATATAGCTAAGTCATAGACTTTTAGCGCACTGTCACCAAAACAACCACCACATCCTGCATCGATGATGTAGTCCCTGTCTGGCCTCATCAGGACGCTTTAGCATTTACACTACAAAAGCTGTGAGGTCAAATGCGCTCCAGACCACCTTGGCAAGTGATCAGTGATGGGATCACAAAGCATCTTGTTGGCCATGTTGTAAAGTTTCAGACAGCCCGTAGAATAAAGACTTGAAACATGTTATAGGAGCTTAGCATCCCAAAAGCTATTCATTATTTGTTACCATCTTCTCTCATGGAACAGGCCATCAGAATAAGGCAGGGAGGTAGTCAGCTTGAATACTCTGTTTCTATCATTCTGTATTGTATATTATTGAATGCTAATTATGAGTGGCTGTGCTCCACCAGCTTGTTTTAATGCCCCAGTCCTTAGCCGACATCTGTGAGTATCTGCATGATGTGAAGGTCAGTGTGTGGACAAACCTTGACCTCGTCGGCTCGTCTGAAGCGCTTGAGTTGCCGAAGCCTCATGTACTCAGACTTCACCCTCCTCTTCCAGCAGGCGGGACCCTTCTCCGAGCGCTTCCCTGTCAGCACCATGATCAGCCTGCAGAACAAGCACAAGGAAGATGAAGACCTCTACACACAGAATGCTTTCACATTTCATATGTTTACTCATCTAAAGGATTTGTATAGATCTTGGCTGGAGTGTGGCACTGAAACACAAGTATACCAATATCATGACCATCTGCTTTTGATTAGCTCCAGTTCCACCAGCCTCTCATGTGTTACTCTCTTCAACATTTGGAGACTTTCCTCAAATTTAACAACAATGGCACCCTTGAAGCCAATTAATGGTTTTGCATGAAACAACACAAGAACAAAACAACTAGGCTATATCTGACAATATAAAATACTCTCATTAGTTTGCATTAGGCTATATAAGAAAAGCAGGAAAATATAGTTGTCTCGTCATGCTGCCATCTTTCTTAAGTTAAACAGAAAGAAGAAAACAAACAGTGGTTTATGCCTGTGATCTGAATGTAATAATAAACAATGTCAACATTCATCACAACTTCACTAAGGTAAGGAAATCAGAAACATCTGTTTAATAAAATGCTTGTTGAATCTTTTAGATTGTGTTCAGGAAATTTTCTCATCATTTGCTTTATAAATTCATTCTTTTTTATTTGTAACCCGGAAATCAACATTTCTTGATACATTTGATAACTTTATAGAATTTGATCAAAAATATAGACACAGAAATGTCAACTGAATATTGCATATTATCCTATCATATGTGTTAGCAGCCCGATAATCAGACTCTACTGCCATGTTACACTCATTGTGTATTCTATTTGAATTGCACTGAAAAACAAATAAAAACTGTGGGCTGTCAATCAGGTACTTAAAACCTGGCTGTGCCTAAAAGACACATAGGAACAGTATAAAAACTGCTTCTATTCAGTTCTCATTTTTGTGTTCACGTCTCAACCTTGAAAATGGTTCAAATGCGAGTGACAGGATTTTTTTAGCCCTATTTGGCAAATCTGCTGTTCAGCGGAGGACGTCAAACAGGAAAACCACGTGTTCACCTTTTTGTTCTTTCATGACTCTATGCAAATTACAACAGTCCATGAGTGGCTACAAGATCTGCCTACCACCCTGGAAAGTCAGCGTGAGTTGCTGCCTACCAGCCCTGCTGATCTGACTGAGATCTCACACTTTCAATTAGACATGTCAGAAGACTGTCATGGAGACATGCCGGTAAGCCATGTGTCAGACTGCAAAGAGATGTGGAGGGCTGTACTGGTATGACACATGCTGCCAAACTTAATCTTCAAACCACAGACTGAGTTGAGATTACAAGCAGCTAAGAACGCAAATAAAAATGGAGAGTTTAAGTAAAAATCAAACTGCCAAGCCAAGTATGTTTTGCTGACAAAACCCAGGTTATTATGCATCCTCTCTGCCAGTAAGATCTTACCGTACACACAGTTGCAAGTTTATGAGCTGCAATTATTCACATCTAGTCTGCAATCACTAATGTAAATGGTGTGGACTGAATATTCG
This sequence comes from Epinephelus fuscoguttatus, assembly GCF_011397635.1. Lineage (NCBI taxonomy): Eukaryota > Metazoa > Chordata > Actinopteri > Perciformes > Serranidae > Epinephelus > Epinephelus fuscoguttatus. The sequence continues at coordinate 6,839,559 of NC_064772.1, read as the reverse complement.
AAGTATCTCTCAGTATAATGCAACTTCAGAACACCACAAACTGCAGCCTTAAAAACTACCTTAAGGGTGACGCCTGTCTAAAACAGTTTCAACATTATAATTTTCATGAAGGCAGAATTCAGTGCAGGGCTGATGTACTAATCTGCAATAATTTCATCTTGAAAACTAAGCTTATATGAACCTCCTTATCAATCTATGTCTGATAACAGCCTCCTGGATCATGTATCAGACTTTATTGTTGCAGTCCATAGTTTATATAATGTTTTTAGTGTGAGGCAAGTGGCTGAATATCCCACCCATCAGCATGAGTGGAATGTAACCAAGTATGTTTACTCTGCCCTTAGGAACAATTTTGACCTATTTGTACTTTAAAATGGTTAAAAAATATATTGGTCAATAATGGGTAACTTAGCATTAATATGCATTATTTAGATTAAGAGACTGCAATCTATAAATAGCACCAACAGTACAAAGCCAAAGGCAGACAAGCTGACACCGCAGCAGCAGCTCCCATCTAAAACCAAGCCTTTAAATGGTCCCAACAAAGTCACGCCAAAAAGGCTTGACTGTGGCGTTAAACCCATTAATAACCTTCAGATAATGCTAGCTGTGTGATGCTACAGATAGCCATGTCACTGTGTGTGCAGACGGACCCTCACCAACTATCCCAAAGTGCAGTCCACCCACAACAGTAGTCTTAAGTCTCTGCAGGGAGGCGGAGGGACGTTACTTTTTGTTTCAATTACTTGTGTATAACACCTTGACATGTCTGTTTTGACAGGTGTAAAAGCATTTTAATTTCAATTCTTGCTCCATAAAAACCAAATTCTTATGTTCTTTGATGTACCTCACTTGAAAAAATAAATGAACATTTGAAGAGTCAGAGCTGTTTTTATGTTTTTGTTGTGTTAACAACAGTAATGTCAGTTGGATGTGGATAGATGAGAACTATGGAATAATAAACCACCCATATTTTCTCACTACATCTTAGCCTTTCTTATGCTCAAGTGTGCATAAAATATAGGATGTAAACTTCTTTGTAAAAGACAAAAATGTGAAATTAACAATTATCTTCTGGATATCAGCCATGAGAAGCAGGTCATTACTGATTACCGGCTGAAAAAAATCCATATCCTGCAATCCTAATTTTACATGATGAAACATTTGACATACTGATAAGATGCAGTGCTAGTTTAGCCAGTGGTATACAAAGTATCAAAAACTGGCTTGATGAACAACATTAAAATGTTTTTTACATGTATTCGTTAGTGATTAAAAAGTGAATAGTATAATATCTTGTGATACTATTAAACTTTTCAAAGAGGCCATTCAGCATTAGGTACTTTTACTTTGGGTACTTGTAGTATATTTTGCTGAAAACGCTTTGAACTTTTACTTAAGTAACATTTTTAGTCAGGACTTTTACTTGTGATGGATTATTTTGACTATGGTATTTCTGCTTTTGCTTGAGTAAATGATCCGGGGACTTTCTCCACCACTGTCCATGAGGCGTGTAAGTTAGACAAACGAAGACAGGGTGATTATTATATCAAAGAGCGTTGAATTTTAGGTGAATTTATACTTTTTCCTCAGCCATTAAGATATGACAGTCCCTAAAATGACACAACCTGATGCTGACACTAAAATATGATGTGTCAATCACTTTTTAAAAGTTCAATAATCTTATAAGAACACCCTCCACACACATCGATGCTCGCACTCCCTATCTAACTAAACACTTAGAAGCCACCGGTGAAATGTACAGCAACGTCCAGAAAGGGCTAAAGTTTGGTGACAGCATAAAAGAGTCTGATAAGAAGAGCATCAACCAGCATTCTGGACGAGCCCTGAGTATGCTAGCTACAAATAACAAGCAAGCTCCAAGCTAACGATAGCTTACCGACGTCGTGCCAAGTTTGGATCCCCACAAAATGTGTTTCCTTAGCACACTAACCGTTTCACCAGGGTCCAACATACTAACGCTAAGTTTACACTCTGTCAAAAATGTTTTCTCCCCGAGCACTACGCTGTAAAAGTTTTTAGGAGGGAACAATACATTCTGACAGGGATTCAACATTTGGCTCGAAACCCCGGCGAGCTAGCTAACAGTTGGTTAGTTAACAAAGATTGAGGCATCCAACAAAGCACCAAGAACACAGACCCGGGCCATTTGAATCGCAACAAAGGCGCTGGAATACAAGACAGCAACACTGACAGCTTCTCTTACCTGCACAGGAGGCTCAGTCCTCATTCAACGGAGTGATTCGGGATCGATATAACAAAACACTGGCCAAAGTCGTCCTTTGTGTTGGGGATTAGCTGGCTCCGTGTTCCGGGCTAGCTTTAACGTTAGCTCGGAAGCTAGCTAGCGGTTAGCTCAGGAGGAGGGAGCGATTGCCGGCTTTACGCACCCAGAGTCGGCAAACAGAGAAAAAGCTGCCGTTCCCCCCACTTTGAACCCGGCTTCATATAAGATACAGTGTCTGTGGATGTGAATCACACCGTTTCGTTTCAGCCTGCCTATACACAATTTGTCCGATTTCAATGTTTCCGCCTCGGCACCGCTACGGTTCAAACTGCTCACTGTCTCGCACTCACCGCCCACTACGGCTGCAGCGGATTCAAGAGGCGCCAAATGTTTGGGCCAATCACAGGAGTTGACGTTAGCGCCTCTCAGTGTGGTGTCACGCGATTGGTCAGGTTGTATCACCGTGCTAGCCAATGAGAGTTCAGAGCAGCGCCGGGGGGCCTGCAACGGGGACATGTGGACAGGTTCTCTTTGTTCTCTTCTCTCATATGTCAACGGAATAAAAATATAAACACAAAATAGGTTGTTTGACAGATAAATTATTTACGACCAGACTTCATCTGTAATTCTCCACCAGTGTCGGTGTCAGTTGTCATGTTACTATAAACGTTTTAATAGGAATAAACGAAATATATTTATAGCAAGCGCTGTGTTTATTTTGTTTTATGGATATGTGAAAGTCTCGTTTGTTGTCTGTCAATCTAATAAACCGCGTCATCTATCAAGAGATGCTGTCTCCTCCACCTGCTGACAGCTCGGGTGAGAGCAGGAGCACAGGTGTCAGCTCTTTATTTCGTGCTGGACAGCTCCGATTTTATTTAGTAAATATTACACGGCATCCGTCTGTCCAAAAAACACACACAAAAAGCTGTGACACAAGCCAGTTCGATAAAATGAATGAGATTCTGTGACCACAGTAAGCAAGGGCAAGGGTCGGCAAGTTTATTAAGCCCCGCCCCTTTTAAACAGCCATTGGCTGACAGATCAATAGCGTCTACATGCTGCATTCATGGTAATTGGAAAAACAAGAACTATTTTAGGCGCTTCGGAGACAATCACAACTTTTTCTTTTTAATTTCATGTTTATTTAAAAATGGCACGCCATATGGCATTTGAATACAGATTACAGTATTAATATAACTGAGCAAACTGCAAGACAGACACAAATGATGATAAAAGACAAACAAATAAAAAAATACAAGTGGTCATTTAGTCCAGGGGCCAAGGCAGATTTTGGTATCACATAAAGGGACCAAACAATTTTGGTATTTTTGACTTCCTCGTAAACCTAAACACACATGAATTACAGGCGGACATGGAATAAGGAATAAAAATCCAAAAGGCATGTATATATGTGTTTGCCATTATTAATGTAAATAAGCCTGTCAGGTCCAAAGTCACAGTGTCAGATCAGTCACCCCAGTCAGTCAGCAATGCTGCCTCCTAAAGGCTGTGGAGCAGTACATTTTTCCCTGCTGAGGTGAGAAAACTCAAGGCTGATCAGCTCATCAGCTGAGTGGAAGCACCTGTCTGCAGTGCACCAACAGATTCACTCTGCACATCAGAGTGGCTGCAGCAGACAACAGAGAGACAACTGTTCAGCTTGGGGGAAACCACAAAGAGGCTACTGGTATGAACTGATACTGACAAAATGTTTACTGTCTTAATGAATTAATTGAATGAAATGGCCTGCTTAGATTTGATTTTCTCTTTGACTTATGTTTCTGTTTAAAATACTGTACTGTTTAAAGTGCTGCAGGTTACACTTTGATTTCACTCTTTAATGTTAAAGTAACCAATGATGTTAAATGATAATGAAAATAAATGTTCTGTTTATGAGTTAGAGTTTGAATAAGTTATACAATATTTAACAAGGAAAGGATATTTATCAGAATTAATTATTTTCAAGTAACAAAATGGCCTATGTGAAAAGAAACTGTATTGCAGTGCATATGTTTCTGCCAAAATAGTAGTTTATTGCTCACAAAAATGCATTCCAGTAGTCAATGTTAGCTAAACACTATGAACATTGGTCATTTAATAAGATGCATTGATGTAGCATGTTTGAAATGTTAAAATAGCAAACATTGCAAGTTAAAACCATTTAAGTTAAAGTTACATTATTTAAAATATTTAAAAATGAGTTAAAACATTGTCTCATTTCCTTTGAGAGTGATGATTGTATATTTCTGTTTCTATTTCAAGGTTTTCAACCTATTATACCTCTAATGGCAAAATAAAACTGATTAAAACTGAATAAAACTGTGCTTATTTATGGTTGACCAAGCACTTTCAAGTTTGGGCAGAAGCTTAAGAGACAGGATAACTTGACAAAGCCAATCACCCCAAAATTGCATTTATATGTGCCAAACAATGTCATCTTATCATAAAAGTAGGTTATTAGATTATTCACCTCACCATCTGATGTCACCAGCCCCTGCCAGGTAACCAGAACCAGCCAGAACTCCAAACAGACAAATAGAATGGGGCCCTATTAGTACAGGGGCTAAAGGGATCGTTTTCACAACTTGGTAGGCCCCTATCACCCACGGGGACCAAACAATTTTGGTATTTTTATCACTCTACAGGTCTCTAGTTTATATTTTGGTATGATAGCCCTGCCTGTCTAGTAGCTTAATTATAGTTATCACTCTGTAAACAAACTTACACCCGTGTAGGCAAAACACTACAAATAGGGCAAAAAAATAACTAATAGATATCCCCATGTAACTTGCCCAGTTGATCACTCATATTAAGACAAGTATTTTTTGTATTACAAATTTTCTGAAATATTTTATTTAAATATGCACCAATTTTGTTAATGAAAACAATCACAAGGAGGGGAAATTGATTATGCAGTTACTGTGCTAACACTCAGTAGCCTACGGTAGGCCTACTAGCACTCAGAGCTGCCCAGTTGCTATTTGACCCATAACTAGGAGGCAAAGGGAGTGCTACCGCTTGCCTAAGGTGGACTCCCAGGCTAGCAGAGAGAAGGAGGTGCCTTATTTCTCCATTGTAGGCCATCCTAAAATAGGGGGGCCCACCTGCTGCCCTCATCCTTGATCAGTACTTCCTAAGAAGTCAGCTGGATGAAGTCCAGCGACAGGTAGAAGGATATCAGTAACACTGCCACTGAGGAGGAGGAGGAGGTGGTAAGAGGATGCAGGTGACACTGAGGTCAGTATGCCAGTCAGAGAGAGAACCATGGAGCAAAAGGTTAGCGTTAGATGGCCTAGGGCAAATGACAGTAATCAGTAATCTTACGCAGGCTTAAAGGAAATGCAATAGAGAAGTTAGAAAAGATGGGAGATATAATTTACTCATATGGTGCAGAGAGGTTTGGGGTGCATGAGAGAAAGAGGGGTGAGAGGGTACAGTCAGGTAAGTCTAGGCGGCAAAGAGAAATAGAGAAGTTAGTTAAGGAAAGGAGACAGTTAGAAAAGCAGTGGAAAAAGGCTACAGAAGAAGAAAGGGAGGGAATTAATGTGTTGCAAGAGGAGTTGAGAAGCAGGCTAGCAGCTCTTAGAAGGGCAGAGCATCTCAGGAAAAAGAGGAGGAAGAAGGAACATGTAATTCATGTGTGTTTAGGTGTGTACATTTTTTAAAAGGAGCAAGGTACTGATGAAATCTTTGCTGCATTGTGTGCAGCAACTGTCTGTGAACATTCAGTCCAAATTTGGTGACATTCTGATAATTATTTCCCGAGATTCATGTGATAAGGCAGACACTGTCCCTTTTGGAGAAGCCTCAATTTTGACTATTTTCAATTTTGGGGAGGACCCAAAGATCATCCAAAAAATTGTATTAAGCTACTAGATAGGCAGGTGTATCATACCAAAATGTAAACTAGAGACATAGAGGAAGTCAAAAATACCAAAAATGTTTGGTCCCTTTAAGTGATACCAAGTTGTGAAAATTAGCCCCTTGGCCCCTGGACTAATTCAGGAATTAAGGCAGACATAAAGATGCAGGGCCTCTCACACTTTACAGCATTTTACATATTGTTTGATTAACACTTTCTCATTCATTCATTCATTCATTCATTCATTCATTCATTCATCTTCTAACCGCTTCATCCTCTTGAGGGTCGCGGGGGGGCTGGAGCCTATCCCAGCTGACATCGGGCGAGAGGCAGGGTACACTTTCTCATTAAGAAATGCAGAAAATATTGGGCTAGTTTATAAAAAATAACATTTGTGAATTCAATATTTTGCCAAAGGAATTACATTATTAATCCCAAACTTTGCTCTTGTCCTCCACCTGGACCCCAAACTTTATTTTTTCTTAATTTAGGATCATAATATGTTGATAATTATAAGTCAGCCAATACAGAAAAAAAATCCACACATCTTCCAGTTAAATTACAAGAGAAGAAAAGCTGTTCTAAGGTTTCACTGTCTGATTTACACCAAGTACAAATATTCAAATCCAAATTAAACTTTTGCTGTAAGAAGTCATTATATGTGTAAATCTCATTCATTATTTTAAGATGAACTTCTTTAGCCTTAGGCGGAATTGGGAAAGAGAAGTATCAGGTTCTTATGAGAGACAATCACAACTATTTAACCAGATGCAGCCCAACAGATTTTTATTCATTTTAGGTTAAAAAGTTTATTTGGGGAAAAACACCTTTTATATATATTGAATTAAATAAATTTCCTGTATATCTGAAACTGACTGACGCAGAGAGAAATATTAAATAAGCTTAGAAGAAATTTTTAGAATCAGAAAATGATTTATTGCCAAGTAGGTTTTCATTTACAAGCAATTTTTCTATGGATACATAAAACATACAATAAACATACTAAGTGGAATAAAAAAAAAAATAAGGCAAAATACTGCAACACTTAAGAACATAAATATAGATATGGAGGGTATACGGGTCAATGTCAGTGGGGGTCCTGAACTTTGTTGATGAGCCCCACTGTAGCTGAGAAGAAACTGTTTTTGTGGCGTGAGGTTTTGTTCCTGATAGACCGCAGCCTCCTGCTAGAGAGGAGTGTAACAAAGAGTCTGTGTCCAGGGTGGGAGGGGTCGACCACTGTTTTTCCTGTGTGCCTCAGGGTATTGGAGGCATACAGGTCCTGGAGGGATGGCAGATTGCAGCCAATCACCTTCACTGTAGAGTGAATGATGCATTGCAGTCTGCCCTTGTCTTTTACGGTGGCAGCAGTGTACCAGGTGGTGATGGAGGAGGTGAGAATGGACTCGTTGGTGGCAGTGAATTAGTGCACCATCATTGTCTTTGCCAGGTTAACCTTCTTCAGCTGCCACAGGAAGTATATCCTCTGCTGGAAGCAGCAAGACTCCACAGCATCGACTGGGAAGTCACACAGGGTGATGGGGGCAGATGGGGCTTCGTTCTTATGAAAATCCACAATCATATATCCACTGTCTTAAGAGAGTTGAGCTCCCAGCTGTTATCACTGCAACAGTCACTAGATGATCAATCTCACACCTGTAACATCGCCCCATCCCTGCCAGAGATGACCCCAATTGGGTGGTGTCATCCGCAAACTTCAGGAGCTTGACAGACTGGTGACTGGAGGTGCAGCTCTTGGTGTCAGGGAGAAGGGCAGAGGGGAAAGGACACAACAACTTTTCCCCAGTTTCATGTGCTGCTTCCCATCAGAAAGGAAGTCTATGATCCACCTGCAGGATATCGTATTTGTGCTTGCCAGTCTTGACAGACCTGGCACTTTGCCGTCCCAAAGGATCACAGTGGAAGTAAGCCTGCAGCTCTCTCGTGCAACTAATCCTTGACTTTCTTCTGATGAAACAGTTTCATGTTTATCTATCTATCTTAGTTTAACATACATTTATGAGTTTTCATTGTGTATGACAAAAACATTTCTTTTTTTTTCTTGTCTGTTTTTTGGTGTCAGTGCATAGAAAAAACAGCAAGGAGTTACATCAGAGTAAACTGTCATTATAATCAGAAACCATACACATAAGACACACAATACTTGTGACCATGTGGGCACTTACACATGCACATAGGCTAAAATTGTACATCACACTGTCGTCTCTTACGCCTTCCTTTTTTTTTTTTTTTTTTTTTTTTTTTGGAGGTCCAGCGTGTAGGATTTAGAGGGCAATACTGGCAGAGCTATAATGTAGTAAGTATATTTTCTTTAGTGTATAATCACCTGGGAAAAAACTGTTGTGTTTTCGTTACCTTAGAATGAGCTGTTTATATCTACATAGGGAGCAGGCCCTTGTCTACAGAGATCACAGTGTTGCACTGCTATGTTTCTGCAGTGGCCCAGAATGGATAAACCAAACACTGCCTCTAGATAGGGACAGTCACGCTTTTGCATCAACCACATTAGTTAGCAGCCCCTCTGCACAAGCAGATTTGGAAAATACTGATTTAAAAAAAAAAAAAAAAAAGTTAAACAGCTTTATTCAGTGTTTCACCTGTTTGAATAACCAGGTCCGTTTGTTTTGGAGAGGAAGAGACCTTTACAGATAATATAGCTCCAGATAAAACCTCCTGAATGTTAGGGATATATCAGGGAAAAAAAGGTGAGCACAGATTAGCATGTGTTAGGCTAGTGGCCTGTCTCCAACATGCCAAACAGCATTGGAGAAACACTGATTTGTAAATTGAAACTGCTCTGTTCAGTGTTTTTACTGGTTCAAATCACCTGGTATGTTTGTTTTGTGGAAGAAAAGAGCTCTGCGGATAATTCAGTTCTCTGTAAAAACCCTATGAACGCCTGGATCAGAAATAAGGTGAGCACTCATTCAGTTATCAGAGAAAAAAGATGAGCACACATTTTAGGGATCCTCTGTGATGTGCTAAACATGGTAGAAAAAACACTGATTTGTAATATGAAACTGCTTTATTCAGTTTTTTACTGGTTTTAATTACCTGGTCTGTTTGTTTTGGAGAGGAAGAGAGATAATTTGGTTCCAGGTAAAAACCTCCTAAACAAAGAACACTGAAGGAATTCTAATCAGGAGAAGTTCCAGCTGGTTGCAATCTGTAATCCTCACTGTTAGACGCCAATAAAGCCCCCTAAATCTTACACACTGAACCTTTAAGATATTACAATTACAGCTATTTCTTTTAACATGTATTGTATGTCCATTACACTATGGCCCTGGAGGTACTGTATTTCGTTCTTTCTTTACAGGCCTGTGATGGTAAGTACCACAATAAAAGCACTTTATAAAGAAGGAAGGAAAGCAACCACAGGGCACAGTAACACTATCAGAGTCGGTCATATCAGTTAGTAGGACAATCAGACAAATCCATACATCATGAATATTTTTCTCCAGTAGCTGTGCACAGAGGCAGCACAAAGGAACTGAATCACACATGGTATTAAAATTAAATTTACCAACAGAAGAAACACGGTCAAAATTAGGGGGGTTAGAGGGTCCCAGAAAATAAAAAAAAGTAGCTATGAGACCGTAGGAGCCATCCGGCACGTGTATTTATATATTTCTAATGTACATAGTTGTGTATGTATGGTATTATAACATTTTTGACCACTAGATGGTAATGTGTGTATAGTCTATGAATTAACATTGGTCACAGGTGATATAAATCAGGTATTTTAAGGTCACAGTGGAGGGGGAAGTCATTTTGAGCATAGGCGCAGGAACATACTGTTCTGATCGTAAGCACAACAAAGCATCAACAGCTATAGTAAACTGGATCACTTCAACTTCTATCAGTTCATCAAGATAATTCTGTCTGAATCATCGATCTGCAATAAATGGTAACATCACCCAAAAAGATGTATAGGTTTTGGACATTCACTCATTTAACTGGATATAAAAGTGACCTTACTGGAACATTTGAATCTTATTGACACACCCACACCATGTTTTGCTCAAGACCATTTGGACCGGAGGTGCAGAGGAAACACAATGATGTTAACTTCTAAGTCAAAATGGAAAATAAGTTCTCAAAGGGATATTTCAGATTTTTGTGGGGTTGTTTGAGGTATTTATACATAAACACTATATTAAATACAGTCGATGGCAGTCGGCACCTCCCAAGTTTGGAGAAGCAGGAGTCTGACATCGAAGTTAAGCAATGTAATGCTGTGGAGGGGTCAGCAACTAAATATATTTTGGCCACCTAAAAAAAAATCAGTATCAGTTAAAAACGTATGGTTCACTGCTTTACCTTGCTGTCAGACAGTGATTTCCATCGAGAAAATAAAGTCATTACATTGCTCTTTTCCATTTAGAAAACAGGGATTTAATGTTGCTGAACACTGGAGTTGCTGGTCTACCACTGTCTCAAGCTGTTATTGTGTTTGAGTTATTGTGACTTTGGCGTTTAAAAGGGTTATTTCAGATTCACCAAAGTCACACAATTACAAAAACTAACTAACTGATCAAAGCAGTGGTATACCAGCACCTCCTGTGCTCAGTGAGCTAAAATAACTGTTTTTGTCAACAGAGAGTGGTGGCTGTGACGAGAGCATAGATATGGAACTGAAGCTGTTATTGGCTTCCCCATCGAAATGGGCAGTCTAATGGGAAAGGTAAAGCAGTGAAAATACTCTCAATATAGTATACACAGTCCACAGTAGTACATTGCGTAGCTTCCATGTTGGACTCCAGTCTGCTTCTCCAAACTGGGGGCATGCCAACTGATATTTACTGTGTGTAATACACGGGTAATGGATAAGTAACCCATAAAGCCTGGCTTCAAAAAATCCAAACAATCCCTTTAAAGGACATGAAAAATGGACATTTAAACATCTAATGAAAACTGGACAGATTTCATTCGCTGAGGAAATTGTTTGATACAACCAAAAGATGCAGAACAGCTGCTCAATGGACCTTACTGGGAGATCATTTTGTTACTTTATCTACCATCCCCTGACAAAGAGGCATCAGTAGTTAAAAGAAACTCATGTCAGCCAGCAGATGGCACTACACCTCCTGAGAGTTTCCTCTCATGTTCAGTCTGTACAAACAGATTAGAGAGACTCCCTGAAGTACATGAACTAGTTTACACAGCATCGACAGGAAACCCATTTGAACTAACCAGCTGCACCTTTATACCACTCATCTCTTATATTTTATATCTATGTACAACAGTACATTAAACATATGATTGGATACAAACACACTTTTATGAATAAACTGAACAACTGTGTTCAGGATCTCTTGCAGAAAACACTCTGCATGCATCAGGTGTTCATTTAGCTTCAGATCAGCCCAAGATGTTCACAGAGGAAGGGGTCAGCCTCACAGAGGAACTCAATCATCTCTGAGCTGGCAGCTTCACCTTTCTTCCTCACTGTGTCGATAACAAAACGAGCTTTATCTCTGTTGTTTTGCATCACGTCCGCTGACTCCCTCTCAGAGTCAGTTATCACCTTTTTCTCCAGCAGTCTGTCCAGCAGACTTTTGAGAACAGGTCCTGATATCCCATCAATGAAGCTGCTCCGTATGGCAAACAGCTTCTCATTAGGAGGGAGATTCAGTGCGCTCTGCCCACAGGACCTTCTTACTCCAGGGGATGAAAGACAAACTCGTCTTTCCCAGACACTGTGGGAGCTGTTGGTGTTTCTCAAAAACAGCTTAATGTGTTTCATGATCTTTTCTAGGCTCACCTGGAATGATGGGAAGTAGTTGTCATAGTTGTCGCAGTCAAACTCTGCTTCTGCTGGTTGAACTAGAACTGAGTCGTCTTCAGGACAAGTGGACAGAGTGTATTCCTGCTTTGGGCGCAGTTTACAGTGTGGGGATGTCTCTATGTAGCTCTCATCTCCAACTAACTTCTTCCTGGTGCGCAGCACATCCCGGAGTGAAACGTTCTTTGGTAGCAGCAACACATTGAGGAGGGACTCAGGATCAGAATCATCTGGGGGCCTGTAGAACAGCAGAACCAGCGCTCGGACCGGGTCAGCTGGTGAGTCTTCATCCTTGACGTTACCGAAAGCAGAAAACCCTGTGATGTTTATAATAACATGAGTTTCTGTTATCTTGTGAGGGCTGATAAACTCAATGCCCTCATCGTTCACATGAGCAACTGACAAGAAATCACATCCACCTGTGGAGCGGATCTCACAGTGTGGGAGATGAAGCTGACACACAGACTGCTGCAGACACTTGATGTCAAACAGGGGTCCTGCAGGCTTCTTGTGATGCTGGGCCAGTAGCCTCCTGTTCCAAGGGACAATCCTGTAAACCACGTCCCCTTCTCCCTCCATGTGAAACACCAGGCCTGTCACACTGCACTGGTACAGGCCTGGGCAGGAGCACTGGAACCTGTAGGTTTCATCGTTTTCCTCAGCAGTCATTTCAGGTGTAAACTCCTCAAAGCTGTTTGTTAACAGCATGTCAGGTAAGCTTTCAGCTCGTCTTAAGCTCTTGTTCTTTGCAGACGTTATCTGACTCAGTGAAGGCAGGCTGTGAGAGCGAGGCAGGCAGCTGGAGTCTCTCCTGCTCCTAAAGCATTCTGGGGATTGTAGGAGGTGAGAATGGGCTGGCAGGGTGTTTGTGACAGAGTAGTTCACAGCTGTAACAGGTGCATCCATTTCCATTAGGGCATCACTGTCACCTACTGGTTCACTCTCAGACTGCATGGATGAAAGCTCACATGCAACTTGAGTTCTGCTTCCTGCAGTACAGACAGGTGAATCATGGAGGACTGTGGGTGTGTCCTGTGGACATGGAGGGGCAGCAACAGCTGGGGTCTGAGAGCAGGTAAGCAGGACAGGATAACCTGGGTTATCATATCTGGGGTCATCATCATGTGTGTCTTTTTTGTTTGGGAGATGTAAGTAAGGGTCTGATAAAGAGGGAGAACGTATACGAGCATGTCTATATTTACGAGTTTCCCGGTCAGCACCGCCAAACCAGAGGGAACCAGATGACTCACCCCATTCTTTTTCTCTGTCATAGACTACAGCAGAGTCTGAATCATCATCATCACTGATGGAAAGTTGAAGAATGGAAGGACCAGCTGTTGCATTCAGCTCCATTTCCCTGGTATTGTCCTGATTGAGTCCTGCAGAGGAGCGATGTTTTTTCACTCCTGTTTCTCGGAGTGTACCAGAGGGAGGTTGATCTAACATACAATCGAAGGGATCTGTGGTAGAAGTCGTATGCAGGGAATCTGTCTTGTGTTTTTTCTTACTTCTGAAGCTGGGGGTGCTGGAGGTTCTCTTCTGTGATTTCTGAATAAAAGAAGACCGTTGGGGAAAGTGAAGTTGTACAAAGTCTGTGGGGTATCCAGAAAAACGCAAACCACCTCCTTTAAGCTTGTAATGAGGGCGAGGTGGCACATAGTCTGTATCAGACTGATCAACATAGTTTAAAACTGCATAGTCTGTGTCAGACCCACAAGACACGTCAAGTTCCTCATAGTTTGGCTGAGGAATAGGGCGAGGGCGAGTGTCAACAGAGGAAGAGTGAGAACTATCTCCACAAATCCTGGACAGAGCTCTCCTGATATTTCTGGCTGCCCTGCTGAAACATGATTCTTCTCTTTCTGGTCTTTCATGTTTCACAGACAATGCCATTTTGCTGCATTCACAAGTGTCACAGTCAGAGTCAGTGGAGCTGAACAAGCAACAGAAGCCAGGGGATCACCGAGCTCTTTCCTCCCCGTGTTTTCTATCTCGTTGACTCTTTTCTTTAGCCCCAGATGAACTTCACTTTTTATTTTATTTTATTTACTTATTTTTCTCTGAGAGTTTTTAAATTTGCTTTAACCCTCCTGCAGTTGGCTCCTTTGTGTTTCTCCTGCTCCCATTGTCTGAAAGGAAATTATAAAAATTAAATCCCCCACAAATATTTCAGATTATTAAAATCCCCAAATAACTTTGCTCAGGCTACTAGTAAACAGTATGTTGCCAGTAAATGAAAAGAGAGAGCAACTAATCCATCTTCAAGGTTTATAAAATGAACTAGCTCTCAAATTGTAACTTTAAAATAGGAAAATCAGACATGAACTTGCATCAAGCAGGAAATATGACATTCTCTTTCTCTGAAACACACAGTGGAGCTTTTACCCAAGTTCAAAGTACTTGTGCTTTAATATTTCTATTTCTACTTTAATATGTACTTTTTACTTCGCTACATTTACATAACGTAAATGACTTCTTCTTTCATCTTGCCGATTTAGATTATTAATACAAAATGTAAATCCATGATGAATTGTATTTAAACATTTTTTACGTGCTGCAACATTAAAGTAATACACACATTAATGCTTCACTTATGATCCAGTAAGATAGTTAATATAATTCTGAAATAGGCCATCCTGCATGATGTGTACCTTTACTTTTGGTACCGTCTGTCCCATTGACATGTATGTGATATTTCAAGAACATCTCGAGGGGATTTCCTCAAATTTGACACAAATGTCCACTTGGACTTAAGAATGAACTGATGAGAATTTTGTGGTTGAGTATCAAAGGTCAGTGTGACCTCACAAAACATGTTTTTGCCCTTAATTTAAAAATTCATAAGCTAATTATGACAAAATTTAACACAAATTTCTTATCGGATAAAATGATGAAGTGATGACATTTTATATCCAAAAGGTCAAAGTCACTGTGACATCATTATGTTCTGCAAAAACACTTTTCTGGCCATTCGGCCTACTCAATGTCGTAACTCTTAAAACTGTGCTGATCGTACAGTACTTCTGTGCTGCCAGATGTTTGTGAAGTGCGTCTTCACTGTTGGTGAAGATTCTTGGTCATCCAGGTCATGGTAATCTTAAGTGCTATATCGTAGGCAGCTGGACTTGCTTGAGTTTCTTGAAGATGTTTCACCTGTCATTAAAGAGGCTTTTTGGATGACAGGTGAAACATCTTCAGGAAACTCAAGCAAGTCCAGTTGCCTACAATATGGCACTTAAGATGCAACTTCACCGGTTCATGGGGGCATAAGACAGTGAAGTGGTAATTCTGATTAACTTTTACTTACAAATAAGATTTTGAATGCAGGACTTCCACTTGTACACTGTAGTATTACTACTTTCACTTAAGTAAGAGTTTTTCCTTCATGCTTTTCTTTTCACCTTCTAATAATAAAGACTAATAAGAAGATCAATTATATATAGTGTCCATTTAAACTGTAAAATCTCCAAATAAAACAGGTGACAGCCTGACAGTCAGTTCAGTACCCTCTGGTAAATGTAAAAAGACGAGAGGAATCTTCATAGCTGTGACATCATAACATTCTGCAAAAACTCTTTTCTGCTCATTACTAAACATTATAACTCAGGAACACAAGGGGAGACTTTTGGTCAGATACTGAATTGGTGACACTGTAGTATTACAACGTTCACTAAAGCAAGAGTTGTTCCTTCATGCTTTTCATTTCACCTTTTAATAATAAAGTCAATGTAAAGTCAGTTTAAACAATAAAAGCTCCAAATGAAACAGCCTGACAGTCAGTTCAGTACGCACTGGTAAATGTAAAAAGACAAGAGGAGCCTTCATTACGGATGTGGAACACAACATGTTACTGAATATTAAGAAAAAGGAAATGAATTTGGGTCAGAGACGGTTAAAAAACATACACCAGGAAGTCAATAGAAACAAATGTTAAAATATATTTTACTCAACAAAGAAAAAAAGCTGAATAATTTACTTGTTCATTTTCACTGATCTACTCATTTAACAATAACGGTGGAAGAAGTAGGCTGCACACTTATTTTACTTATATAACAGCAGTGTAAAAAAAAACCAAACTCTGTTACAAGTCAAAGTCCTGCATTCAAAATTTGACTTCATTAAATGTCTATGGCTATTTGCATTAAAGTATACTTAAAGTAAGTTAAAGTGCTCATGCAGAATTGCCCATTTCAGAATCATATCGATAATATTATTGAATCATAATTATTAATGCATTAATGTACATGACAGCTGATAAAGGTTGAGCTAATTCATTTATATATTTAATCTGCTGGGTAGCTTGTGAATTTGCCTCAGAGATCAGTACAGTGTGACTATGATTTTACATCATAATTAATTGATTAATTATATTTTGTATTATTAATCAGAATCTGCAAAGTAACTAAAAGTATCAAATGAAGGTAGTGGAATAAAAGTATACAGACAGGTAGCAGAGTGGAAATATTCACTTAAAATTTGTTCTTAGGTGCAGTACTAAATACACTTCCTATAATCCTCATTTCTGACCAACTCACAAACATATGTCTGACTATAAGTTTGAGTTGGTAATTAAGATGTTAACATGTCAGTTTTGTCTCAGACTTACCGGTGAGCTGCACAGTGAGTTCAATCTTCAAACATTACGAGATAAAAATCAAATGTTAGACATGGTCTGTGGGTCCCTTCTTCCTCCTCCAGTTTTGTTCTCAATGCTCTCAACAGTGAAAGTCAACAGGCTGAATTTTAACAGGAAGTTGTTTTCGTTCTTTCATCCCGCCTTTTAAAACCAATCATTTAAACAACAGAAACCTGCAGCCTCAAGTTGCTGTAATGTTTCTATATAACATGGACCAAGTCTGTGTTTTTTTCAGAGGTGAATTTCATTTTATATATATTTTTATGTTACATACTGGTGTGTCATTGATCTGTTTGTTTGGGCACTGCATTTCATTCACTACTTAGCTGTGGTTCCCAACCTGAGGGTTGGGACCCCTACGAGGTCATCAGATCCAAAAAATAATAGGTAGATCTGCCCCATAAATCATAATCAGAAAACTTTATACTCCTGTGAGTTATTATTTGATAAATGAGTCTGTCACAGGGATCATTTATTTTTCTGACTGTCCTTTGTGTGGTAGGGGACATGTGTTTTGTCTCTGCTGGTCTGCATCAGTGGCTAAATACAATATATATATATATATATATATATATATATTTTACTGTGGCCCAGATAGGTACTGAGTGGGACAGTTTTCCAGTTTGACCTCTACACCATGGGTCTTTAACAGGGGGTCCATGACCCCTAGGAGGTCATCAGAGTTACTGCAAATTATTGTTAAATAATTTTTCTAAATTAAAATATGTATGAAAATACACATTAACATGAGTACAAATTATCATTAGCAAAGATAAATTGGCCTTTTCTTAAAAAACAAAACAAAAACAAAACAAAAACAAGCCATTCGATTAACAGTAGCCATTAATCCTCCAGCAATTGTGGGAGCTAGCTAACCTACTCTAAATCACTGTGCCTTCCACATGTATGTTTAACATTAAAACATGATGTGTAAATGTATGAATCTGTCAATAATTATAAAAGGTTTATACATGACATTTTAAGCCGCCCTATACGTCATTGTTGGCCCAGTTTAATATGGAACTACATTCTATACCACATATGTAGTAGGGGGTCCCTGCTCTGTCTCTCTTTCACCTAACTGGTCCTTCATTGGCCTGAAAAATGCTGAAGACACCTGCTCTACACAGTATTGTGGGTTTCAACACTATTGCCTGTGGTTATTGAAATGTAGATAGACAACTCATGTACCCTGCAGAGGAAAAAAGACTCAGACCACGAATGTGTGCACAAAATTTAATGGCAAACCATCTAATAGTCGTTGAGATATTTCAATTACAAACCAGAAATGTCAACCTGTTGATGGTGCTACAAGAAAACTCAAGTCAACAGGATGCATCATCAGGGAAACTTGAATATCTGCAGCAAAACTGAGGTAATCCATTTAAAGTTGACATGGTTTTACTTATTTTTTATTAGAATCTATTTGATATCTTTTATATTTTACTCCTACTTTTAACTTCTGCACTATTTTACATTTTACTTCCTGGGCCTTCTTTACTTCTTACTGTTTTTTTATTTTTGTTTTTGTTTTTTGCATATGATAGCAGTATTGTTGGAGGGAGCTGAGAACAAGAATACAAGAATTTCATTTCCAACGACTGCTTTACTGTAACTGTTGAGCACTTGAATTTCATTCTGAACCACAAATTCAGTTCAATTAAATTTTCTTTATAAATCCCAAAATCACAAATCACAGTTTGCCTCAGAGGGTTTCACAGCATACAACATCCCTCTGTCCCTCTGGACCCTCACAGTGGACCTCACCTCATGGTGGCGCCAGAGTAAAAGTCAAAGGATCAGAGGTCAATGACAGCTGGCATGGCTGAAAGATCTCAGAAGGTCAACAGAGGAAGACATATTCTGTAAATTCAGGCATATGCCTGCGTGTGTGGTTGGAGGTGACATAAGAGGCACATAGGTAAAAAAAAAAAAAATAAATAAAAAAAGTGGTAAAACTGAAAACAAAATGGTAACATTCAATAACAAACAAAGTCAGAGAACAAGATTTCAAGTTCAAAATAGAAAAAAATCTATCCAATATAATCCAGTAAAAAAAAGTAATAATGTCCATGACAACAGTATCATTCTCCAACATTCTGATCCATCAATCTTCTCCTCTTTGCTCCAACATGATGGATGATTATTTAACACAATGGAAAACATGAATATGAATCTATATTGTGAGGTTTGATTTTAAATAGACTTCAAGTGTTTAGACTGGAAGGGCACCCAGGATGATTTAGAAACAGGATTATTATCCATCAAATACACAGTTGTGCTAAAATAATAAAAATACACACACAAGTAACCCAAAATATTACACCTGAATATTTTTCCACAAATGTTTCTGTTATTTTCTGTTGACATGTATAAAAGTAAGTTGTACATAACAGTGATGGAGAGTCACTGAGTACATTTAGCCTGTTTAAGTACTTTGAAATTTTGAGGTATTTTATATTTTATGTTACTTTACATGCACTTCTACTCCTACTGTACTTTTTACCTCTCTGCATTTATTTGACAGATGTGTTTGTTGCTTCTTACTTTCAGATTAGGATTTTTCCTCAAAAACAACATATAAATGATTAAAACATAAAATAAATTGCAAAAGATTAAAGCATCGTAGCATACAGGAAGGCCTCTTTTCCTTGATAAATGAGCACATAAGGAACTTGTCATTACATTTCCAGTAAATGGTGATTTTTCACCAGTTATAGTTTATTGTTTGGTTGAGGCTGACTGTGTTGATTCTCCTGAGTCAAAATACAGCATACAGAAGGAGAAGTTAAACTGCACGCATCAGATGTTCATTTAGCTTCAGATAAGCCCAAGATGTTCACAGAGGAAGGGGTCAGCCTCACAGAGGAACTCAATCATCTCTGAGCTGGCAGCTTCACCTTTCTTCCTCACTGTGTCGATAACAAAACGAGCTTTATCTCTGTTGTTTTGCATCACGTCCGCTGACTCCCTCTCAGAGTCAGTTATCACCTTTTTCTCCAGCAGTTTGTCCAGCAGACTTTTGAGAACAGGTCCTGATATCCCATCAATGAAGCTGCTCCGTATGGCAAACAGCTTCTCATTAGGAGGGAGATTCAGTGCGCTCTGCCCACAGGACCTTCTTACTCCAGGGGATGAAAGACAAACTCGTCTTTCCCAGACACTGTGGGAGCTGTTGGTGTTTCTCAAAAACAGCTTAATGTGTTTCATGATCTTTTCTAGGCTCACCTGGAATGATGGGAAGTAGTTGTCATAGTTGTCGCAGTCAAACTCTGCTTCTGCTGGTTGAACTAGAACTGAGTCGTCTTCAGGACAAGTGGACAGAGTGTATTCCTGCTTTGGGTGCAGTTTACAGTGTGGGGATGTCTCTATGTAGCTCTCATCTCCAACTAACTTCTTCCTGGTGTGCAGCACATCCCGGAGTGAAACGTTCTTTGGTAGCAGCAACACATTGAGGAGGGACTCAGGATCAGAATCATCTGGGGGCCTGTAGAAGAGCAGAACCAGCGCTCGGACCGGGTCAGCTGGTGAGTCTTCATCCTTGACGTTACCGAAAGCAGAAAACCCTGTGATGTTCATAATAACATGAGTTTCTGTTATCTTGTGAGGGCTGATAAACCCAATGCCCTCATCGTTCACATGAGCAACTGACAAGAAATCACATCCACCTGTGGAGCGGATCTCACAGTGTGGGAGATGAAGCTGACACACAGACTGCTGCAGACAGTTGCTCAGGCTACTAGTAAACAGTATGTTGCCAGTAAATGAAAAGCGAGAGCTACTAATCTATCTTCAAGGTTTATAAAATGAACTAGCTCTCAAATTGTAACTTTATAATAAGAAAATCAGATATGAACTTGCATCAAGCAGGAAATATGACATTCTCTTTCTGTGAAACACACAGTGGAGCTTTTACCCAAGTTCTGTAGCCTACTTAAGTACAATTTTGAAGTACTTGTACTTTAATATTTATGCAACTTTCTACTTCACTATATTTGTACTTTTTACTTTGCCAGATCTACATAATAAATGACTTCTTCTTTCATCTTGCCGATTTAGATTATTAATACAAAATGTAAATCCATGATGAATTGTATTTAAACATTTTGAATTTGCTGCACTTTTACGTGCTGCAACATTAAAGTAATACACACATTAATGTTTCACTTATGATCCAGTAAGATAGTTAATATAATTCTGAAATGGGCCATCCTGCATGATGCAGCCAGCCTGACAGTCAGTTCAGTAAATGTAAAAAGACAAGAGGTAAATGTAAAAAGACAAGAGGAGCCTTCATAGTGGATGTGGAACACAACAAGTTACTGAATATATAGAAAAAGGAAATGAATTTGGGTCAGAGAGGGTTAAAAATCATTCACCAGGAAGTCAATAGAAACAAATGTTAAAAAAGAAAAAAGCTGAACAATTTACTTATTCATTTTCACTGATCTACCCATTTAACAGTAACGGTGGAAGAAGTAGGCTGCACACTTATTTTACTTATGTAACAGTAGCACATTGTAAAAACATTCTGTTACAAGTCAAAGTCAAAATTTTATTTCATTAAATGTACTGTATATAACAATTGGCATTGAAGTATATTTAAAGTAAGTTAAAGTGCTCATGCAGAATTGCCCATTTCAGAACCATTTAGATAATATTATTGAATCATAATTATTAATGCATTAATGTACATGACAGCTGATAAAGGTTGAGCTAATTTGTATACTTTATCTGCTGGGTAGCTTGTGAATTTGCCCCAGAGATCAGTACAGTGTGACTATGATTTTACATCATAATTAATTTATTAATTATATTTTGTATTATTAAATGTGCAGAAAAATTATATTTATCTTACCTTTTGCTGGCACTCTGCCTCGTGTGGCTTTGCTTCCTGAAAAGACTGCTCAACCCCCAGACAAATACCAAACCCACCTCAGCCCCTGATTTTATTGGACAGACAACAGTATGCCGTAAAGGGTTAATAAGGGTGTGAAAATGTATGAAAAATTGTTCAGACATTTGTAAGAGAAGACCTCAGCTGTGCTAAGAAGGTGATAATGATCAAATCAGCAGTTGAGAAAAACTATGATAAACAGAGCAATTTCAGCTGGGTCCTTCCAGCAGTTAGTACTCAGTCCCTAAATATAGAAATTCCTATTATAATGCTTCAAAATTGTGTATTGAGTAGTATTGACCATTTCACAGCCTATTTCTATCTATAGGTCTGGGGGGAAAAAATCACATCACAGCATCCTGTTATTGTTTCTACTGTTACTGTAATATCCGGTCCACTGTCTGCATTTGTTCCTCTACTTCATGTGAACCTGAGGTACTGTTCTCACACTTCTCAACTATTTTCTTGGGATCAGACTTGCAGCAATAAAAAACCCCCCACAAAGCTCATTTTGTCATGGTTCAGATCTTTCCCCCGAGTAAACAGGTTAGCTGTTTATGAGGGGCCGTTTTCAGAAATATTATTCTAATATATGTACTTCTCTTCTCATGTACAGTCATGAAATGAAACTCCTTCACATGCTGTATTGAAAACCAGACACACACATACAAGACATGCCTTTACATACACAACAGCTCTCATAAAAACCAGTTTGTGTGAGAGTGTTTCAGTTGTGTATATAGATAGTTCACTTGTATTAGTGTGTGGTTTTCTGTACAGTATGTGAATGAATTTGGTTTCATATGTATGTGAGAGGAAAACTACATGTATGCATTCTGAAAAATGCCTCACAGGTGTCAATTTTGCTTTGATGAGAAAAAGATACTTGAGTAGGCAGAGGCACTTGGGCCCTTTCAATTATCATCCTGTTTTTCTGCTCCTACATTGTTCCACTGATGTTTTTCATCTGGTGTTGCTATGCTTTCTCAGTCTGTGAGGCTTGCTGTGGGTATTTCAGGTATGGTGTGTCTATGTTCAGTATCTGGATGTAGTTAGGGCCTCTGTACACTTTCCACAGCCTATGCAGAAAGCCTAAAGCTGAAAACACACCGGCACTGCTAGCGTGTCATGTGATGTGCTTCAAGTGCTGCCCCTAGCACACAAAAAGTTCATTAGAAATGCTAAGCCTATTTTATAGGCCTCTGCTCAAAAATTGCATACCCATAATGAAATGAGTATATCTCTGCAACCACAAGGTCTGTTTGAATACTTTTGTAATTCATTTTTGTAATAATTTTGTAATGGTAAAGGGAACACGTGAGATTTGTTAAGATGTGTAAATATCAGTATATGTGTTACATGTGAAGAGTAAATGAAGATGGCACACAGCACAAATGAAAAATGGTCAGGTTTGCCTAAAAAAAAGTAGCATTTTCAGGATGAGTATCCCTTTGGAATGATGCAGCTGCAGCTCTAAACCTCCATCACATCATAGTACAGTATGTGAATATTAACTCTGCAAAGGTTGATTCTGATAAATTGAAGCGGAGCAATATAAGAGAGGTTTTAGTACAGAAAATTAAGACGAGCTCTCCAAAATTGCACCATGTTTGCATGTGATTTTTGTCATGTACAATCCTGTATCTTTCATTTTTTGTATTTGTACATCCCCAATGGTGTTTAGGATATACACATACAACTGTCTGTTTCGTTTTTTTTTCTTTATTTTGCACTCCAAATTGACCAATACACACCTACTACATTTGAAACTGAGCCCCATATCTCCGTGATGGTTAGGCCGATTTAAGTGATTGACACCTCGTTTGATTCGTTAGAGAAAATAGAATGAAGCTATACCCACCAAAATGAGATTGACAGCACTGTAAGCCAATCAGAGTCAGCAGAACGCCATTGTGGGGGAGATGTCGGCTTCAATGTCCGGTCAATGTTATGTTTATCCCCGGAACCTGAAGGCAGTCATGTTCACCCGGATTCATTTGAATGCAGCACAACATGTCGGTCTAACGTACTGTGTTTTACGCAGAATTCACTTTTCACGGCAAAAACAACAAAGGTAAGAGAAATTTTACAACAATAGTTCGGCGAAACGATTGCTGATGCTTTGGTGTAGCGTGCTTTGAAGGGATTGTGTAGAAACAGTGGAGTCTCAGCTTTCATTTGAGATGAATTTCGTGTGTTTGGCATAATGTGGCATCAAGTTAGAGCCCGAAATATACTAAGTGGATCGGTATATCAGTGCTGTATGGAGTTTGATTTGTTCTTATTTATTTAGTTGCTGTTTGAGCTGTGTTTGGGGCATGTAGAAGTTTAAACAGCCTTGTAGCCCAGGTTCTACTGTTTAATTTGATGTGCAACATCACTCTATTCTTCATGATCAGTGATTGTTTCACACTGTGTTTGCAAAGTCGCTCTCAAAGTCGCCCAATTGGGGGACTTTAGGTTTAACAGGTAAAGTTCATTCATTCATTCATTCATTCATTCATCTTCTAACCGCTTCATCCCCTTGAGGGTCGCGGGGGGCTGGAGCCTATCCCAGCTGACATCGGGCGAGAGGCAGGGTACACCCTGGACAGGTCGCCAGACTATCGCAGGGCTGACACATAGAGACAAACAACCATTCACGCTCACATTCACACCTACGGACAATTTAGAGTCATCAATTAACCTAGTCCCCAATCTGCATGTCTTTGGACTGTGGGAGGAAGCCGGAGTGCCCGCAGAGAACCACCACACCACTGTGCCGCCCACAGGTAAAGTTATTACTACTTTTACTGAAAGATCTTTATTTCCTCTACCTCTGCATTAGCTTAAAATCAAGTGTGACAGCCACTAATTAAACTGGATTTCTCACCTGAAGAACCAATCTCCAGAGCTATGTAACCAACCAGTTCAAAGTATTGGCATTTCATAATGTAGCCTATTTCTATTCAGGCCTGAGAGAAAAAAAATCACACCCCAACATTCTACCGATCTTGTCTGATACATACACAGTTAGTGTGTCTGCTTTCGGTCCACTGTCTGCATTTTGCAGACAGTAAACAAAAATGTAGCTACAGTAATGTTTAGTAGTTTTTTTGTACGTGTTTTAATGCAAGCAGCAATGAAAAACAGCTGCTTGTAATTATAAAAACAGATAACTGTAAAGTTTGTGTTCTACATTAATGCAGAACAAAGGCAGAAGCTGAGATAGGCAGTAGACATGTCCGTGTCATTGATACTCCAGACATCTTTGATGATGAGACTGAATCATCAATTAAAGTAAAGCATGTGACAAAGTGCATAGAACTCTGTAAGGAGGAGCCTTGGGTTTCTTTGCTTGTCATGCAGGTCAGCTGATACACAAACGGCGAAAGGAAAATACTGAAAAAGTGAAAAAAACAAAAACAAAAAAAAGCCTTTGGCAGCAAAGTTCGAGAAAAAACAGTTATCCTGTTTACTCATGGAGAGGATCTGAAGCGTAGTGAGATGAGCCTTGAGCATTTTTTTTTAAATTCCTGTGAGTCTGATCTCAAGAAAATAGTTGAGAAGTGTGGCAGAGGCTGTGTTCTTTTTGACAACAAGAACTCAGGTACATATCAAGTGAAGAGCTAATGCATAGAGTGGACACTGTATTAAAAAAGTCACCAGAAAGAATGATGAATGTGCATATATCCATGAGTGTGGATACCCAACCCTGAACCCAACAGGACCAGTTGGGACCCAGTGGGTCCAGTTGGGTGTAAAAATAGATAAAATTGATTTCATTGATCAGCTTCGGACATATGTGGCCCGAATGGCTCTCTGGTACGTATAAAGTGTTAGAAAGATCTGGTACTTTTTTCCTTGTTCCATAGGCTGTACTATGAAATGATTTAATACCTTAAACTGGTTGTACAGTTATCAAATCAAGCGGAAGAGCTAATAAATTATTTTCCTTCTGTACACTGCATTTTGACTCTGGAGGATCAACACTTTAAGCTTTTTGCTTCTTCCCTCTCCTTTTCGAATATGTAAAATTGATTGCTTTATGCCTATTGTTTGCTTAAAATATGAGAGCATGTATATGCGTCTTATTAAAATTTTGTTGTATATTTTGGTATTGACTAATATTCTGTGCTTAATGTCGATTTTCTGTACATATTCGAAATAAATACTTTAATCAATCAATCAATCAATCAATCAATCAATCAATCAAACACTCAACCACACAGTAAACTATAACTGGTGAAATATCACCATCTACTGGACATTTTATGGTATATTCCTCAAATGCTCATTCATCAAGCAAAGAGGCCTTCATGTTTAGTGCACTGCTTTAATATTTTGCAATTAATTTTATTTTATAATCGATTACATCATAAGTTGTTTTTTAGTCAAATACTTAAATGGTACATTGAAACTAAGACCTGTTTGCCAGACCCAAA
The DNA here is from genome assembly GCF_011397635.1 of Epinephelus fuscoguttatus. Classification (NCBI taxonomy): domain Eukaryota; kingdom Metazoa; phylum Chordata; class Actinopteri; order Perciformes; family Serranidae; genus Epinephelus; species Epinephelus fuscoguttatus. The sequence continues at coordinate 6,813,680 of NC_064772.1, read as the reverse complement.
TGAAACAATATGCCATTAATTGAAATCTACAGCAAAAAAAAAGATGAGTTTTGTGTTTGGATAAAAAACTTCAACAGAATCTGACTGATCTCCATACAGAGGTTATTTAGGGGGAAGAGGGCATGATAAGAAAAGGCCCTGTGGCCTGCTGACTTCTTTTTTACTCTGGGGACAGACAGTGCGAGCAGTGGCGGTTCTAGCCTAAATGTTGCCTGGGCAACACCCCCCTATGGCGCCCCCCATTCAGCCCATATCAGGATCCAGTAGCGGATCCTGATATGGGCTGTTACACACTGTCCATCACAATAACTATGTCACGTAACAAACCGCGTTGGACCCGGGACGGTTCAGGCAGGAAAATGCGGCCCAAGCCACGCTCAAGTGTGCTCACCTGTAAGTGCGTGCACGTGTCTGTGTGTTTGTGTGCATGTGTGCCTGCCAGGCACACATACACACATCTGCCTGGCCTAAAAACAAAACATTACAATATCCAGGTTGCACTGGATTATTATAATGTTTTGTCTCCAGGCAGCCTTAGGACCTAAAGCAGAATGGGATGTATTGTAGGTATATGAATGGAAACGGGGTGGAGGGACCTGACTGCCACCTGGAAAATACGCCCATGTTCAAAGAAGAACTCACAAAAATGGTGCTATTTTCCATACATGCCCTAAATAAGGCAAACCCATCTCCATCATGGTTTTCTGGTTTTGTAAAACAGTGTCAATCTATAACAAATTATACACTTATTCTACATAAGCCATTCTAAAAAACTATAATTTACCAATAAAAAACTATCAAGTTAAACTAACAATTTCCTACTTTCTTTTGTAGATGTGTCTTATACAGATATGTAATGATAATTGCTGTGTAATATGTGTGTTAATGTGTCCAATATCAAGTATCTGCAAGTGGATGTAACGTAAAAGCGGCAGTAAGACACACTGTTGCTAAAATATATATTCACCTAAAACTGTGTTTGTGTGTGTGCTTCATATAACTTACTGGCGGAATAGGGCCCCTCATAATAGCGTGCACTGGGGCACATTGTAACTACCTTATGCCACTGATGGAAACACACTGACAAGAAAGAAAACATGATATTTCTGCTGGCGCACTGGTGGAAGTGGAGCAGTGTGGATGAATGAAAAATGAAAACAATAAACAGTTTTCGGTTGGTTGTAATCTGTAATAGTAATGTCACCTGAAAGCTTGTCGGTAACGAGTTATATTATTTCAGTAGGCTAATGCTAATACATATATTACTGTGACCCCCCACACTGTTTGTACACATTTGTCACTTTAAATACCATGTTACCTGACTTTCTGGTCTTACGCTGTGACTCCTTTCTCCTAAAATTATGAATTTAATCTTGTAATATTTTGACTTTATTCTTGTAGATTTACGACTTTAGTCTTAAAAATCTAAGATTTTTTTGCACTTTCTTTAACATGGCTCTAATCCTCCGTTGTAAGTCTGGGTGAAACAAAGACAAGAGTAAGAATATCTGCATCTCCCTCAGATAAAAAAAACCTGGTTTTAGTTTTGTTAGGTTGAAAAAATAAAAAATAAAAATCAATGGTGCTATGACAAATCTACCAGTTTTCATTTCACTACCTTGTCTGTGTATAGAACGGCACTTCAGTTGAACTATCCACACCAGCCCTCTTAACATCCCTGACTTTTAAAAGCATTTAGATAAGATATACTTTAATATATATTAATTAATCAAAGACACTGACAAAGAAAGCACACAAAATTTGGTCAGTACTCGTCCAATTCAAGTGTAGAACACTCTAATTCCCAAATGTATGTTGGAGGAGCTTAGTATGTCAAATGTCCAGTAGATGGTGATATTTCACCAGTTTTAGTTTACTGTTTGGTTGAGGCTGACTGTGTCATAATACAGCATACAGAAGAATAAAAAAGTACAAGGGGAGAGACACGCACATTTTTTTGTTTCAATTTTTTTTTAAACCAGATTTTGTCTAAATGTAGGATTTTCGTCAGTAGTGATATTGAATATTGAACCATGATGTTATAGATTTCCTGCATTTTAAACTTTTGAACTTTAATTTATCTGTAAGTTATTCTGGTGAAACAAGGCCGCTCCATCACAGCCTTTAGGATGACATTTCACTCATGTGCTCTTAATCTATGCATGTACCTGTTTATCATATTATCATAGGTGAAGCCCTGAGAAGTGTAAGTATTTAAGTCAGCATGTCTGACAGAATCTGACACCACAGACACACTGAAATTACAACCAAGCTGTGTTTTATTGACAAATGTAGAGTTCATGACATCACAGTTTACAAACGATAACAAAATGAGAAACAGAGCTCTTATAGAGAGTAGAGACTTATGTTTTTGTTTTGTTTTGTTTTTTTACAAATTCCAAGCACAAATGTCAAACAAACATGATATGAAAATGACATCAATTCCTGATTAAATGCTTCACAACTCTATAATCAACAGGTTCAGGGGGTATTGAATCATTTCACAGTGTCACTTATTTAGATTTAGCAAAGGGATTCCATAACCACCCTTTATTGGTGTGATCTGATGTTTCTTTGAACTCTTTGAACATCCTGCTCACTGTCTTCATCAGCTCTTCCACTTGAGGCAAACGTGAGTTACTGTTCTCAAAAAGAACACACCTTCTGGCACACTTCTCAACTATTTTGTTGAGATCAGGCTGGCAGCTTTCCAAAAATTCCTCAAAGGTCATTTTTGCACGCTTCAGATCTTCTCCACGAGTAAACAGGATGACTGTTTGTTCTTGAACTTTGTTGCCAAAAGCTTTTTCTAACTTTCTCAGTATGTCTCTCTCACCGTCTGCAAATCTGCTGACATGCATCACAAGTAAGTAAACACAAGGCTCCTCCTGACAGAGCTCTTTGCACTCTCTCACATTTTTGTCCTTAACTGATGATTCAATGTCATCATCAAAGATGTCTGGAGTATCAATGACACGAACATGTCTACTGCCTATCCTAGTTTCTGCCTCTTGGCACTTTGTGGTGACTTGATTTGAACTGGTTCTTGATGTGAACGCTTTCTTTCCCAGGATTGTGTTCCCACTTGCACTCTTTCCAGTACCAGCCATTCCCAGCAGAACAAGGTTCACTTTGGTGCCAGAGTGGTTTCCTGTATTGATGTAGTACAAAAAGAACCTCAGAGAACTTTACAATTTCCTGCTTTCATAATTACAAGCAGCTGCTGTAAGTTTTTTTTAAAGAGGCATGATTGGTCGCATTAAACACATAATGACTAAATATAACTTCAGATTTTGTAATAATTAATATAAGTTCAGACACATTGTTAAAACACAAGTCTCACTTTTTAAACTTGTCGTGGGGTCAGTGAGGTGCTCTGTGCTATTTCTGCCACCTGAATAAAAAGGTCAAATAAGAGTTTCTGTAAGTTGCAATAAAACCTTTTGGTTCTATTTAAAGTACCCTTCACTAAAAACTACAATTGACTGATAGTAAAATGCTGCAAGAAATTGTGGCTTACCCGTCATTTCCATCAGGGTGTGTGGTGTGGACATATGTGACTCAGACATATCTGAATCAAGATGGTCATCATGCCTATAATGTAGAGAAAGAGTACATCCCTGATGTAATATACAACAGTCTCCCTGAAGACTACATTATATAAATATTACATATACCAGTGCACTCCTTCTTTACCTCTTGTCAGTTGGCATCAGGTGTCTTCCTTCTGTCAGTTTACTCAGTTTGTTGAAAACCTCCCCCAGTGTGCAGCATTTGAATGGGTAAGAATCTGGGTGTTTACTTTTGAGGGGCAGCAGCACTCTGAACTCCTCTGTGGGTCTTCCAGTTATACGGTGCAGCATTTCTATCTGTTGCCATACCTCCTCTGTTGAAAACCCATCCTCTACCACCATCAAAGACATGTGAGGGTGTTGATTAATAGCAAATAGCTCTCTTATGTCCACACATGATGTGTCCATGCCTGGTGTACATGTGACCACATATTTATCATTTTCATATATCTTAGTATTTTTCAAAACATTTCTTTGGGATAGTTGAGATAAATCTTTCCCTAGGATGATGGTTACGAGGGCTTTTTTCAAAGAGTCGTCACGTCCCAGAACAACAACTGAAATCTTACCTGTGAAAACAAGTGAAACGTCTTTTTAACTTGATACATGCAACAATTTTTTTTTCTATTTTGATCAATTTTCACAATAATACAAAAGAGGTTCAGTTTACTTCATTGCGTCTTACTAAAGCAAAGCAGAGAGAGCAAAACAAACATGCATGATAGAAAATTATTACCGCAAAACTTACTGTGAGACATGGCTCATGGATCCAGCGCAGCAAAGTACAGGCAGGCTGTGTGGTGTCTGTAGACTGTGCTGCTGTCTTCCTGTTTTATATGGACCTGTTATGCAAATACTGTGAGGTGTGTCAGCTGTGTAGCCACCATATAAATGAACAACGGCCTTAAAGCCTTAACATTCATCTTTGTCATCTTTGTTGAGACAACGCTGCTGAGAGAAGATGGGTTCAGCTGCTTCTGGTGAGACTCAAAACAACAGTTTTTGTTTGTATCTACTCCATGTATGACTAATCATGTTTAAAATCTATGACAGTGAGCTCATATTTACTGAAGTATTTGTACATTGAGCCAATGAGATGGTCTTTTAGACAGCTTAAACAGAAGTCATGAATTGTTTTGCAGGTCCTGATTTGAGAATCGTGATGATTGGAAAAACTGGTGTGGGCAAGAGTGCTGTTGGAAACACCATTCTTGGAGAAAAACATTTTGATTCCCGTCCCAGTTCAGAGTCAGTGACTGAGACCTGTAAGAAAGGTGTGACACTCTATGGTAAGAGAGAGGTTACTGTAGTAGACACACCAGGAATCCTGGATACCAAGAAATCCCAGGACTTCATCAAAAATGAAATTGTGAAATGTGTCGAAGTCTCATGTCCTGGACCTCATGTGTTCCTGCTGGTCATCCAAGTTGGTCGATTCACCACGGAAGAGAAGAACTCTGTAGAAGCCCTGCAAAAGCTGTTTGGTCCAAAAGCTAATCAGTACATGATCGTGCTGTTCACCAGAGGTGATGATCTTGGAGACATGAGCATACAACAGTATGTAACTGAGGGCAAGCCAGAGCTTCGACGAGTCATCCAAAGCTGTGGACAAAGGTTCCATGTCTTCAACAACACCAGGAAAGACAGAAGACAAGTGGAAGAGCTGATCAAAAAAATTGATGACATGTATGCTGCAAACGGGGCAACATTCTACACAGATGCCATGTACAAAGAGGTGCAGACAAAACAAAAGTCCAAGGGAAGCACAAGTGCTGACGAATATAGCTTTATTACTTCACTGATAGATCGTATTATGCATTTCCTTGTAATTCTTGCAAGAGAGTAAATGACCAAGATCAGTAGCCAAAACACATCATCACCATCCAGACAAAACAACACAGCTTCTGTGCCAAGTGTGAAAATATGTCATATATTAAAACCCTTTAACACACACACACACACACACACACACACACACACACACACACACACACACACTTACAGTATAGATCAAGGTGTTATTTTTATTTGCGCTCAGCAATAAATATAAAGGAGTTTTAAACATAAACAATTTAAACAAAATACAGACTGTGAAGTAGTAGTACAATTTCTTGTCTTGTCTGTTGTTGATTTTTATAATATGTATAATCATGGTGGATTGGTATGTCTTCATTGAATAATATTTGTTTATAACTTGTTGCAAAATGACTTGATTGATGTTTTATTCTATAAATAAAGGTGGAAAAAAATCTAAAAGATCAAACTAAAAATCAGATTGTCATTTTTTTCAAGATACTGTCATATGAATAAAGATATACATTATTACTTTTACTGCTGTTGATATTATACAAGTTACAGATATCATCCATTTAGCATTGTCTTAAATATACCATCAGCTTTTACGGTAAATGGTAGCACACATTTTGACTTATCATAGCAGGAAAAGCACAGGTGAAAAGAATTTTCCCAGTGGAGATTTGGTTGACCCAGTGTCCCAGTGAGCAGTGATAGTGAGCCAGCAAGCACAATACCAGGACCCTGGAAATAGCTCACCTAAATGGGATGTAGCTGCAATCTCTGCCTTGTGATTCTTTATGAAAGGTAGATCATGAAATGTCAGAGGTAGTAACAGTGTTGAATGTCTGTGTCTGTGTAAAAGGGACAGTTGGTAGGACGGGACCATGGACGGAACAAGTATGATGTTCTGGGCAGCAGCAAGATTAAATTGTTCAGACATTGTTGAACAAACAGGCAACTACTTGCAATGCACCGTTCTGCAGCGTTCTACAAACCCGTCAGTTCACACTAATGCAACTAGATGAGACAGTGTGACTCTCTCTACTTACATTCTGATTTCCAGCTTTTCAGACTTATTTTGTGGCTAAATATAATTTGTAACTTCTTAAAATATGGGGGGCGGGGAGATTGGCACATACAGTGAGTAGCAGCAGGGACCCAACATCCGACACCGAAACATGTGAGGACAGAAAAGAGGGCTCAGCGGTGACGGACCACTTGCTGCAGCCAGTGAACAGGCTGTCCGTGGTCATTTTGACTTAACCAGCAGACTTTACTTCAAACCGATTGGCTGTGGAAAAGATGACGCGTTACATTCTAAAACCAGCTGCTGTCAATTTGACTAGCTGAGTTAGAGGTGACACCATCAGCCGCCTTGAGTCGAGCTCAGACTGGCCAATTCACACTGCTGCAACTTTTCTCTGCAATGAATCTTTGGTCTGAACTGGGCTCTAAAAGCAGATTGTAGTAGTTAGCAGCTAACTTAGAAAAGAAGATCTGTGACTGAAAATGTCCACAAATTGGTCAAATAATGAGGTCCAGGAGCTCCTTACCTTCCAAGCAGAGGATGAGACTAGCCGACAAGGATGAAACCAGGCATGGTAAATTATTGTTATTGCCATGTTATGGCATTGCTATTGTTTATAGAGCGCTGCAGACGCCCTTGTAATACATTACACTAGAGGCCAACTCTGTTGTGTTACACATCATGCCTGTCCTGCCTCTTTTGGTACCTGAGCGCTGGTAAAGAAAAAATAATGTCAGCATAAAGAAGGGACTTCACAGTGGCCCTGTCCCGTCCCGTCATCCATAACTCTTCTAAACAATTCTAGACATTGCCCTAATTTGCATTCTTAATCTACATTTCACTGGTTGCCCTGTGAGGCAAATTGTGATTTGTGATATTGGGCTTTATAAAGAAAATTGATTGATTTATCTTTCTTCTAACCCTGAAGTACCCCTTTGTATCATTGATTCCCTGATTTTAGGTTTTATAGATTATTTTATTGCTGGTTATTATTATGTTCTCTATTCAATCTATCCCCTAATTGTGTTTTATTCTTTTTTATGCAGTCTTTTATTCATTTATTTGTATTACTTATACCATGTGCAATTCCTGATACTGTGCAATATGGGACACTGTGCAATACATAACTACCTCTGTACACTTACCTTCGCTGCCTGTAACTGGTCACTGTGTTGTGTATATGTTAGTGTCTTGTATGTATTGTTGCAGCTGTATCTGGCACTTTTAGCCCAAAACAAATTTCCTTTGGGACAGTAAAGTATATCTTATCTTATCTTATCTGTCAAGCAATCATTGTGTTAAAAGGTGATGTAATAAAAACTCAAACTCTTTGTCAATCTTCATGTTGATGAGTATAAAAACACGATGAGCCACAATTTTACTTGAATATAAGTTTATTACAGAACACATGAGATCTGAGAAGCTTTCGGCACAACACATACATACCAAGACATACCAAAAACTTACAATAACAGAGCAATGATCAGCCCTTATACAGGACCAGTGTTGGGGCTAAAATATTTCATTTTAGCAGTAACATAGTAATACCAACATAATTTTGGGTAGTACTATTATATTTACAATGTCATGTAACACGTTGCCACCTGAAATAAACTATTCATGTTTGTCATTTATCATTCACTTAAAATGATCCACACTGCTCCCATTCTGCCAGTGTACCACAAGTAAAAATATCCCCCAAAGGCTGTTGTATGTTGTCATGTCATTATACCCTGCATTATAGGCCTATAAGGGTTTCGGTGATCCTCTGAGATAGTTGTGGGAGATTAAACACCAATTGAGAGATGTGTTTTTTTTTTTTTTTACATCTAACAGTTTTTTCTGTAAAATGTCAATCAAAGACACATTTATAAAGTTAATCTTAAATTAATTACAAGCGATAAATTTAAAGGCACAAGTATCTATATGCAAATGGATATTTAAGGGTGTTTCTACACCCATTTATGGTGTACTGTTGGTGTGGGTATGAGGCTCATGCTTGTGTGCCCAGCGCCACAGACATTTATCAAACAGAATCAGTCACGGCTTTATAAATCTGAAAAGAATGTGTATGCACGTTTCTGTCATTGTACATATACACAGTTTTAGTCATGAGTCTACGCAGAGATTTATGCATCTGGCCTCAGAGGTTCAAACAATGGATTCCAAGAGGCATTATAACAACATTATGCACGCATAATTAAAGTTGGAGATGTTATGAGTTTCCAGGAGCTGAAACAAAACTATACGTTAATCAACCAGGACTTCTTCAGATATTTGCTAATAATAAACTTAGAATTCAATGAAATATAAAATTACAACAACAACAACAACAACAACAACAACAATCAACATCTATAAGAGAGAAATGGAAATACACTATGAAAAGCTGAAATGGGAAAAAGTACTTGGTGTTAAGATTACAAATGATAAATGGTTGCATATTTGGTGAACACAACAGTCTACATCCTCATGTACTTGAAAAGAGCCCTATATCAGAATATATTTATATTTATTACTAGACCCCAAATTAACCACAAATACTTGTCTATAGCACAAATATGTTGGAGAAGATGTGGGGCAGTAAATGTACATCCCCATGTATTTTGGCTTTTTTTCTGAAATTATATGGTTTTGGGAAAATGTTTATATGGATATCACAAAGGTGGGCTGTGATATACCCAGCTCACATATAGTATTGTACTTTGGTAATATGACAGGAGGAATTGTGTTAAGAGAAGACAGATTATTTACTTAAAATCTTGTTGCCGATGTGTGAAAAGGCCATCACCAAGAGATGGTACAAAGCAGAACCACCAACACAAAATGAAGGGCTAAAAATGGTGATTAAAATATATGATATGGAACTGGAAACTGAGAGGATAAGAGCTCAAGAGGAGAGATGTCGAGAGAAATGGGAGAAACGGACAATGTTTATATGTCAGCGACAAGATAAGAAACTGAACCACTGAATATGTCACAGGAAGGAACAGATTGTGTCAGTGTCTGAAAATTAACACCCGCCAAGCACCAAATTTGGGTAGATTTTCTGTTTGGTGAGTAAATCTCCAAAGGCTCCCTGCCACACTGGTGGGTAAATGTTTGTACCAAAAAAGTCATGTAAAAACTATGATGAGGGTTTCTACCGCATTTTGGTGTCATTAACTGTTTTTGGCTGTTTGTCTTTGTCAGAAACGAGATTGACACTTACAGCAACAGGGACACAAACTCTGATATCTACACTGCTTTGTCTGGCAAAGCATGTTGGTGCCAACCGTGGCACTTTTAAGTGCACCTTGTGAACTCAGTAACCTATATTTGAATGGCCTTGACGGTTGTTTAAAAGGTTTCTATAAAGGAGTTTCTATTTTTTTTTCCTTGTTTTCCTTTGTTGAAATACATCTGTCATTACTTTCTTGTTCTTTCACTACATCATTTTTAATACTTAGATTCTAAAATCCTAATTTTATCACATTTATTTATACATAGGCAGACATTAAAATTAGTCACAAACTAAATTCTATTAAGATCAAATCAAGTTGTTATCAGCAAACCCTGTAATATTCTTGTTCAGCATGTCACCAAGTATGTCCATTATCATTTTCATGTTGTTTTACTGCAGCATTTTTAAATGATAAAATACTAAACTCATATCCAATATCCATTATTTGGCAGGTAAAATATGCATGTTCCAAATGAACTAAACTATCACTTGCCACCTGTCTGCTGCTCGCTACCATTATTTTGTCTGGTAGAAAATATGCTTGGTAAGTGGATTTTTCCATCTAGCAGTCCCCTTTCCGACATTGGGTTGTGTGAAACAGGCCCATCCAGAGCTTTTCTTTTTTTTCTCTTTTGTATGCATGCAGTGTTTATTAAAAAGCAATAAAATATTAAGTATAAAAAATTGACACACCTATTAGAGGAGAAAGTCACAGAATGGATTTAACATGAAAACATTATGTTCGGCTGTGGCTCAGAGGTAGAGCGGGTTGTCCACCAATTGGAAGATCAGTGGTTCAATCCCCAGCATACTCCGGCATGCCGAAGTATCCTTGAGCAAGATGTTGAACCCCAAATTGCTCCCGATGGCTGTTCCATCGCTGTGTGAGTGATTTAAAAAAAAAACAAACAAACTGAGTAGCAGGTGGCACCTTGTAGTAACTCGTAGTGTAAAAAGCGCTTTGAGTGGTTGGATGACTAGAAAAGCGCTATACAAATGCAGGTCCATTTACCATTACATACTCAGATCAGTTCTATAAATGTGTCTAAACAGTTTTGCTCTCAATATCTATTTTTGTAAGGGTACTTACTGATTTTTAACAGGTAATGTGTACACAAAGCTAACACCAACAAAATATGCAGAAAACTGAGCTATTTAAGAATTGACATTCAACATCCAACAAACTGTTAAAGTCAAAGATAAAGGTCAGGTCTTTATACCATCAATAAACGGGCTACCACCCAGACTCAAGAGTTTTTGACACCAGAGATGAACCTTCAGTGAGCACTCACATAGCTTCTTGCTAACATTTGAGTTTAAAGCATTTGCATGATGATTGAGGATTTTGTATGGTGAGAGCTTCAGTGGAACACAGCTTTAAAAGTGATGGCTCTTGACTCTCAACCTTAACCACTTCAAGCATTTCTCAGTTAGCTTCACATGCTAGTCAAAGCTGCGACAGAGGCGGAATGTTTCCCTTATCAGAGCCTTTACCTGAAACAGTTCTACCAGGGTTTAAAGTATAATTCATTCAAATTTACTGGTGCAGTAAACAAGAGAGATGAAAAAAGTACTGACTCCTTTGATACTATCATAAAATTCCAATATGTGTCCATTCTTTGACTATTTATAGTTATTTAGTCTATAAGAGTCCACTGATGAAAACAAAAAGTCAAGTTGCGAATATTGTCTCATTAAGTCCAATGCTAACTGTATGCTAACTATGTTTGTCAAACGAACCACAGTTCTAAAGATATAAACGGACGTTTCTCAGCTTGGTTTACAGACATATTGGGATGTTTGTTTTTATTACCTTGCTAGCTACAGAATAAAAGTGTCCATGAGCTCTCTGTGTATTTTTCACCCAATGACAGCCCCTGAAGTACAGTATGCTCTCCCAGTTTGGAAGGCCAATGGGTTCTACTATGTAACATCTTTGTGGCCACCGTAGGGGAGACTGGGGTAAGCTGAGCCAAAGGGTAAATTGAGCCACCCCTTGTTGCTCGGCAAGCATTTTTCACTGATGAAAGTGAATTTTGTCTATCATAAGTTTCATGGGGATGGTGTTTAGACCAAAATATATAATTTTTAATTTGTTTTATACATCAATTGTGGTATCTATTAACTACAAAATTAGGTAGTACAGCTAGCATGAAAGTGCACCATTTTAGGGAGGGAGGACAGGGGGAGGGAAGGAGGGAGATGGCTCAACTTACCCCAGACACAGGGTAAGTTGTGCCACGAGACCACTTTTTTTGGACATGCTATATTATCAAAACAGTTATGTTTACACTCATTCTGTTTGTTTGTAGGGATGCATAACATCCTGAAATGTATGCACATATATTAGTTAGCAACAAAACTATAATAGCCTTGATGTAGTGATCCTGAATATGAAAAGTGGCTCATCTTACCCCAGTCTCCCCTACTGCTCTGGTTTCGTCTCCCTCCATTGAAGATACAGACTTACAACACTAGCATCCTCTTCAATTCAGTCACAGTGAACCGCTGAAAATGGAGAACTGTTCAGGGCTATAGAAAAAAATCTTCAAGGGTACAGCCCTGAATGCCCAGGGCAGGTGACGCCCATGGTCTAAACAGCTGAAAACACTGATATCAGATAGATAGATCAGATGGGTAAGTTATGGCCCTAATTTCTTGATATTTCTTGTAGTGGACCATGGTTTCATGATGAGTTTGGCAAAGACTGAGTGATGTTTGAGATGTTCTCATGTGCCTGCACGTGACTGCTTTCACAGAGCCTGCATATGCCGCCTGGTCTCTGTTTTAGCAGGGTGTCTGTGAGCCTTTATTACCTTTTTTTTCTGTAATATCGCATAACTTTGAGGGGATCTTGATGTATAAAAAAAGCATGCATTCTCGGTCAACCAACCATATAAAAATAAAGGTTTAATGAATAAATAAATGCATCATGTAACAGAGTTGTCCTGCAAAGAGGCCGCCTCGGTCACATTTTGCCAGCTCCCAACAAAACTCTGATGGGTGTCACAATGGAAAACACAACTTTCTAAAAAGCATTGCACTCTGTCATCTGTTACTGCAATTGGAGCATCAGGCTGATGTGGTGGCGCTATCATAATCAGTACAGTGCACTTGGAAAGGTGCTGCCAAAAGTGCCAAAAAAAAAAAAAAGAAAAGAGACATTTATTTAGGACCAAAGCTAAGCGGTAGCTCCATTATTATTATTATTATTATTATTATTATCATTATTATTATTATCATTGTTATTATTATTATTATTATTATTATTATTATCATTATTATTATTATTATTATTATTATTATTATTATTATTGCTATTATTATTATCAGCACCATTATTATTTACAAACATGTCACATGCTGCAATAAAATGGTTGTAAAATGCTTCAACAATTTTATTTATAATTGGTCCACCCAGGCTTTTAACGTCTGGTGGAGCAGTGTAGACAACTTGCCCCTCAGGAATCTTACTGGTTTCCAGAATGCTGTTCCATTACTCTTACAATTTGAAAAGGCAGATAGATAATAGCTGCATTGTGCTTTTCTTAAAAAGGTTTCTCTGTTGTCTGAAGTTTCACCAGTTCTGAAGTTTTGCCAGTCAGCACTGTTGTCAGAAGCTCTTGCAATGGACCAGAATTTCTTTATATTGTGTATAGCTAAAGTAAGTTCAGAAGAGAAGCAGGGATTGGATCTATATTTCATTCAAAGTGTTTTGTAAAGAGCATGATTATCAGCAATATGAGTGAAGATACTGGAAAAATAATGTAGGGCTAAATCTGGGTCTTGAATAGAGCAAGTTGTTTCTTATGGGGTGTCGTTTGTAAAGTGGCTCACGCTGAAAATAACATCAACATTTTGCCACATTTAGCTTCAAACAGTGTTTAAAAAAGTATTGTGAATTTTTTTAACGTCACCTTTTACCTCATTTACAGCAATATTTGTTAACTTAGAAATATATTAAATAGTTAAATCTAAATATTAAATGTGGCACCTAAATGTTAAATGTTAAATCTAAATATTAAATCTAAATCTAAATCTAAATGTTAAATATAAAAATATTAAATCTAAATCTAAATGTTAAATCTAAATGCTAAATATAAATCTAAATCTAAATGTTAAATCTAAATGCTAAATATAAATCTAAATATAAATGCTTAATATAAATGTAAATCTAAATATTAAATCTAAATATAAATCTAAATGCTAAATATAAATCTAAATGTTAAATGTTAAATCTAAATGTTCTGGGTGAAACTAAATATTAAGCTAATATGCAAATTCACACTGCCGGTCACCGGAAGTACCAAAATAAAAGCTCGAGATGGTCAGACTGTGTTTATAGAATCAAATAACGAATTAAAACCAACTTATCGGGGGAAATGAACACTTGAACATACATTAGCGTGATAATAACTACCTAAAATAACAAGAAACGTGTTTGGAGAAATTTTATTTGATGTGTACTTTGAGTTGTTAGTGTCCCTTCGGAGGGAATCACCCTGTTGTTTACAAATACTTCCGGGTAGAAAACCAGCGGAGTTTAGCAACATATATATATGCACATCTCACGTTTTTCACGTCACTGTATCACCGTGTTTGTAAAGTCTATAAACACAATGATTGAACAAACATTACTATCACGTTCTGAAATTAATAACATGGTTATCGTAGATTAGCGGGGCTAACTGTTAGCTGTTAGCCCCGTTAGCGGTGTCTGTAATGACTCTGTAATGAAGGGTGAGTAACATGCTCCTTAGAGGTAGCATTGGTTGGAAGAGAAAATTACAAATTTACAGCTGGTATTTTAATAAGGTTATCAAACTTTACTGATCGCTGTATTTTAGGCCTGAGATTGCAGTGTCATGGGGTTAAGTGGACTGGGATGTGAGCTGATAATTTATCAGCTATGAGAGAGTTTGACAGTCCAAGCCCCATCAAAGGTAAGGAATGAACATGGATAAATTTTGCAGTGTTGCCACTTGTAAAAGTTGGTCTGTTAGTTTGTTTGGGGTCGCAGTGAATACTGTTGTGAGTGTGATTGTGGTTTACCTCATGGTGGCGTGGACCGTCTCAGGCTGACTGACAGGAACTTTACTAGTGAATAGTCAATTTTTGCAGAGAGCTGCTTGTATGCCTGTATGTTTGGATGATGCCCCTCAGAGCAGAAAAGATTACTGTGGTTCCAGAACAGATCAAAGTTGTCAGTGAACTCAAATTTCAGATTGGGCGAGTTGCATTCTCCTGTCAACCAAGTGTGTAATAACAGCACTCAGGAGAAACGATTACAGTCCAACCCAAGAACAGGACTGGGACAGATATCAGGAATCTTTTCCCAGAGTTCTTTGGTGCCGAAAAGAGTACTCTGTAGTCTGCATGCGGGATTTCTGACTGTTGCTGGCTGATGTCATTAGATCTCACATGGATAACTTAGGTTGGAGCAATCCGGGTGTCTTTCTAGCACAGAAAACAGTTTATCACACATGTTCCACACACAAGCTTGAAGAAAGCTGATCTTGCAGAACCACAACTCGAATGGAGAGGTTGAGAAGGGGAGATGAAACTGTGTGGGGACCACTCTTCTTACGGCCCCTGAACACCATCTCAACCCATGTCGTTGGCTGGTTAAGAGTACAACAGCAGGAGGGATGCAACTGGGACGCTGTGTCCCACAGTATGGTGTAAGCTGTAGTGTAGTTCATCACTGCTATCTTCTTAGCCTGGGCAGAAGTGGTGTCAAAGCTGGATAAAAGAGTATCCTTCTTCCTCAGCTCATCCAACAGCCTGCAGATATCCTCATTGTTAGTGATACTTCTGTTGGCCTTCTGGAGTAGTTGGCAGTCCTCACACTTTTCTGAAAGTGATATTGTTGTTGATCTTCCATCTACTTTATAGGACTGCATGATTAGATTGTAAGGACATACACCAATAAATAAATGAGTAATTTATAGCACACCATAATTGTATAATGAAATGTTTAATTATTAACTTAACACTGTAGTTAAGGCTTGGGCACAAAGTCAACTTGGTTAGGTTTAGGGAAAGATCCAGATTTGGGTTGTAATAACTCACTCATACCTCACTTTCATGAGGTAAGAAAGTACAATAGCTTGAATTAAAATGAATACTTTGCATAAAGGGTAAGGGACCTTTGTAGTAATGCTCACAATAGTAACCACTTGGTTTGGGCGTGTGAACAATGGTGGTCATGGTTAAAAGAAACCAATTCTAGCCATCAGTAGGAAATAGGAAACTAACATTGGTGTCCTGTGGAGACCAATTAGCATGAAGTCAGTCCCTCAGTCATAGAGGAGACTAAAATGTCTTGAAAGTTCTCAATCTTTCCACCACATCTTTATTATTTTGTAAGAATTACAAAGGGGTTCAAGGTTGTGTTGTTTATCCAGTGAGTGAAACACATTTAATTTGTCACAGTTGCAATTCAAACCAGATCATATCACCAGGTACCTTTTATAGTACAGTAATATAAAGACTCTGTTTCATATTCAAAAGTCACTGACTTCATCATAACACACATCATATAACCTCTCCCTATGGGGAAATGCACCAATAAATATGAGTGACTTTTGAACTCACAGCTACTGTATTATTATATGGTTTTATTATCCAAAGTACCCTGGTCTTTGATCATTTGTTTTCAGTTTCTCTTACAAATCAGTAAAGGTCAGGTCTTTAAAACTTTAACAAATGGCTGCTCTCCAAGTTTCACTTTACCAGCCAGACCCCAGTGTTTCTGACAACACAGGTGAATCCTCCTCACTCAGCTACTTGCCAACATTCAAGCCCAAAGCATGTGCATGGTGATTGAGGAGCTCGCATGGTGAGAGCGTTAGTGGCTATAGGGTTGGTTTACTAAGCATACATGCTCTTATACATCAAGATCCCAGAACAGTTCTATGAGTTTACAGAAACAAAGTAACAAGAACTCACAGACACATTAAATCAAGTCCTTCAAAAGACACAACTACAAAATAACATCTGCTGACACACACAGAAACATTCTCTGGAGTGACGCCTCTATCAGCAGGACATCATTTGTATGTGCCATCCAAAACTGTTACAAATTACTGTTTGAACAATAAACCTGGATTAAAATGCTTACTTGCTAAAAGGTAGGGAACTTTGTAGACATGGTTATAATAGTGACCACTTGGTTAAGGTTTGTGAATAATGGTAGTCATGGATAAAAGAAACCAATGTTGACTGTCAGTGGGAAATAGGAAACTAACGCTGGTCTCCTGTGGAGAAGTTCAGTATCGTGTTGATCCATCCATTCACCCACCTCAACCTCTACAGACTGTGATACTCTATAATACCATCTTCTGACTTCTTTCTTCAGTCCAGACATTTAGAATGAATGCTAGAGGCTTTGTTACTTGAACATGAACATTTCTGGACATTGCTAAAACAAATGGTGCTCTGTTGTTTGTTTGTTTTTCTATGAGGAAGGTCTTGTTTTTTCAGCATGAACTAATAGTCACCTCTAGAAATGTATGGCTTTGGTATAAAGCTTTTGGAAAGGAACTTACATCTATGCCACTGACCACTTGCAACTGGGAGTTTAAAAAAGCCGAGATCCCTCACACCTGGAAAGATGCTATTATTGCTCTTATACTGAAATAAGGAAAAGAGAAGACTGAATGTGGGTCATATAGACCTTTTTTTATCCTTAATGTGGAATACCGTGTATATACATCTATAATGGCTAAAAGGATGGAGAAATTCCTCCACAACTTAATTAAAAATGACCAGACAGGATTTATACACATGCGTCAAACACAGGATAATATAAGGCGAACTCTGCATATCATAGATCACATACAACCACAAAAGGAAAAAGCCATAATACTAAGCTTAGACGCGGAAAAAGCTTTTGATTCTGTAAGCTGGCAATATACAAGGTTCTGCATGAATCTGGTTTTAGTGAACCAGTAGTAAATAGTATTAAGGCTATTTATGACAACCCCACAGCCAAAATTAAAATTAATGGGCTCTTATCAAAACCCTTAATACCAGAAAGAGGAGTAAGACAAGGTTGCACTTGGTCTCCACTTATTTTTGCACTGTTTCTTGAGCCACTAGCACTGAAATTAATGGAGTGGAACATAAAATAGCCTGTTATGCAGATGATGTTCTTTTATACTTAAAAAACCCTGAAATATCTCTACCCGAAGTTATGAATTCTCTTAAAATTATAGGTCCACTATCAGGTTACAAACTGAACTTAGATAAAACAGAAACTCTTATATACAGCATAAGTCCATCTGAAAAACTCAAGAATGCATATCCATTGAAATGAAGTAAACAAAATCTTTCAAATACCTGGGTGTAATCTTGCCTAAAGACATCTCAAGAATATTTGAGAAAAATTATGACCCTCTGTCACAAAAAAAATCAAAGAAGAACTTGCAAGGTGGAATCTTATACCTTTCTTGAGCTTAAGTTCAAGAATTGAAACAATTAAAATCAATGTTCTGTTAAGAGTTCTGTATCTTTTTCAAACACTCCCAATTACAATCACCCAAAACCAATTCATAGAGTGGGACAAAATGATATCAAGATTTATATGGCAAGGTAGGAGACCCCGAGTACAGTACAAAACATTACAACTACCCAAAAAAAATGGAGGCTAGGGCTTACTATCTCTGAAAAATTACTATATCTCAGCACAGATGTAGTAAAGATTTAATAAAAAAGATTGAAACTGGAGGAAGATATTAAGATCCTGAGTTGGTGTGCTCTGATTTTACACCAATTTTGCTGGATGGTAGATTTAAGATTTGGATTAAAAAAGGCATTACATCCCTATCTAGTATTATTCAGACAGACGAAATTATGTCCTTCCAGACCTTTTCATTAGAAAAGCAGGATTTTTTTTTATAGATATCTCCAATTAAGAAATATTTACACCCAAAAAAAAATCAAAAAGAAGGATTTTAGAGAAGCCAGTACACCCTTTATTCAACTATTTATAAATGCATATTAATCAGATAGTAAAAGAGGGGTCATCTCCCAGCTCTCTAAATCTCTCCACTGCCTAAAAGTCTATTCGGCAAAATATACTACAGTCAGACGGGAAAAGGAAGGAGATCTGTCAATAACAGATGAAGAATGGCAAGATATATGTGTATTTCAATGGAAAAGCACCAAATCTCATGCATGGAAAGAATTCTGCTGGAAAAATGTAGTTCGATTTTTTTTATCACTCCTCTCATGACAGCACACTATGACAATAGTAGTGCTCAATGCTGGAGGAACTGTGGCTGTCAACTGCAAACCCCTACCATGTGTTTTGAGAATGCCAAAAAATACAGAATTATTGGAAAGAAATACATAGGGCAATACAATTCATCTTTAATATCCATATACCGATTTTAAAGTTCTATTTTTAGGCTATATCCCCCCTGAAGTAGAAAAGTGTATTATGTTGAACTTTTAAGGCCTGACTTTGTTAAGATAATCACTTGAAGGAAGATCCTAAACTGTTTTCTCAATTGTGTGATTTGTCTAGATATTGCATAGTAATGTGCAATCTGAAAAGCTAAACTGCCGCAAGCATGTTACTTACTCTGTTTTATCTCATTCTAGTCTTTATCTCTACCTCTCTGGCTGTAAATAGTTAGGAGTTGCTACAGTTATTATATCCCCTTTTATAGCCATCCTTTGAAAATAGTCAGTAGAAATGAAGATGAGGGTGAGAGGCATTATTTGTGATACAACATTATTTTTTACAACCTTTCATCTTTATACATGGGTGTTGCTCTTTTTATTTAATTGTTTTTTATTATTTCTATTTATGTATTGGTCTCATTTACTTATTTACCTCTGTAAGTTTTTTCTCTCACTGACTATATATTGATTGGCATTGACAAAGGATGTGTTAACACTGTTAACACTGCATTTCAAAAATAAAAATTACGTTAAAAAAAAAAAAAAGAAGGAAAAGACAAGGAAATGTATGGCTCCAGCAACTGAACAATATGATCAGTCACTATGGACTTTTCACCTCCTAACCTCTGCTGCATAAGCAGTAATGGCCCCGTACTTGATAATACAACTGGGCTCTGTTCTGTTTTCAAAGGTTGCTATGCATTACGAGGTCACAGACTTTATCGTAACACACATGGAATAACCTATCAGAAAAGAAGGAAATCTTTGTCAGCATCAGTTGTACATCATAAAATACAGTTATCAGTCTGTTCATCTGATTTAGTGATTTTTAGTGCAGCAAAATGTAATGCAAAGCAGACCAACACAGTCATAAAACCTGTCATAAATTCTGCAGACACATGACAAACTCAACTGTAAGCAGATTTAATGCCCTATGTGAGGCCAAATTAAGCATGCAGGTAGCCCACTAACTAAATGGCAACACCCATGTTTGCAGCGTTGCCTGTTACAACCACAATCCCCCATTCTTGTGCTGCATTTTGCAGGAGGTCTGCAATGTTTGCTCCGGTGTGACTTTCGTGTACTGCTATAGTTTGGAGGACGTGAGACAGCAGTCGCCAGTCCTCTGTGAGATAATGTGCCGTTATAGTCACACATAATTCCACTGACCTTAAAGTCCAGGCGTCACATGTCAATGCCACCCTTCCTGCTGTACCAGGGTTCCAGTGTTTTTAGCATGTAACAAAAGCCTTCCTTTCCAACAATGCTGTATAGATGTAGATCTTTGCACATGAAGTAGGTGATAGACTGTCTCATTTTCTCAGATTTCTAGAGTTGGATGGTAGTTTTGTCGAGCTAAGTGTGTCCAGTGCTCCTTTTGGCGGGGTGGATTTAGCATTAGCTTGGCCGTCAGCAGCTAATGCTATCTCTGGATGGTGGAGTGTGAAGTGAGCACTCATGTTTGTAGTATTACCAGAGTATTTATTCTCCTATGACACTGCTTGCAAATGGCATGTGTTATATCCATTCCTTGTTTTCTTCCGTGTTACAAAATCTAAAATCAGCTCAGACATTTAATTTAATGCCAACAGTGCATTTCTGATTTTTTTTCTCTGGTGCCTCCATCTCTTTCGATACTTGGTACCTGTGTATCGATACAACATCACCATGAGAATTATCGCGATACTACCCACTCGTAGTCTTTTCTAGGAATGAGGGCCTGACTTCACTGTAACTTTAAAATGCTACACTTACGTGCATGAGTAAAGTGCCTGAGTATATCTTCCACCACAAGGCCATTACTGCATATGCAGCAGGGGAGACGAGGAGAAAAGTTCATACTGATTGAATACGTTGTTCAAATGCTGCAGCCTTCCATAGAGGACAATTTGTTCACGTTAAAAAGGAAGACCTTACACACACAAAAAAACACAGCACCATTTGTTTCAGCAAGTGTTCAAGTTCAAGTAGCAAAGCCTTCTAGCATCCATTCTAAATGTCTGGAAGAGAGACGTCAGAAGATGGTATTACAGAGTAACAGAATATGTATAGACGTCGAGATGGCTAAATGGATGGGTCAACACAATATTGAACTTCTCTTCAGGACACCAGTTTCCTATTTCCTGGTGGCAGTCAACAGTTGCTCTTTTAACCATGACAACCACTGTTCACACACCTTGACCAAGTGGTTACTATCGTAACCATGACTTTACCAAGAAGTCATTTTAATCCAAACTACAGTATGTATTTCCCTCAACAAAGTAATTATTCCAACCCAAACCATAACCTTTCCAAGCTGTCTTTGTGCCCAAACCGTAACCATTGTGTTGTCACATCACGAAAATGGTTTAGTCCTGCTGATAGAGGCGTCACTCCAGAGAAATGTTTCTGTGTGTGTCAGCAGATGTTATTTTGTAGTTGTGTCTTTTGAAGGACTTGATTTAATGTGTCTGTGAGTTCTTGTTACTTTGTTTCTGTAAACTCATAGAACTGTTCTGGGATCTTGATGTATAAGAGCATGTAGCAAGAGAGTATGCTTAGTAAACCAACCCTATAGCCACTAACGCTCTCACCATGTGAGCTCCTCAATCACCATGCACATGCTTTGGGCTTGAATGTTGGCAAGTAGCTGAGTGAGGAGGATTCACCTGTGTTGTCAGAAACACTGGGGTCTGGCTGGTAAAGTGAAACTTGGAGAGCAGCCATTTGTTAAAGTTTTAAAGACCTGACCTTTACTGATTTGTAAGAGAAACTGAAAACAAATGATCAAAGGCCAGGGTACTTTGGATAATAAAACCATATAATAATACAGCAGCTGTGAGTTCAAAAGTCACTCATTTATTGGTGCATTTCCCCATAGGGAGAGGTTATATGATGTGTGTTATGATGAAGTCAGTGACTTTTGAATATGAAACAGAGTCTTTATATTACTGTACTATAAAAGGTACCTGGTGATATGATCTGGTTTGAATTGCAACTGTGACAAATTAAATGTGTTTCACTCACTGGATAAACAACACAACCTTGAACCCCTTTGTAATTCTTACAAAATAATAAAGATGTGGTGGAAAGATTGAGAACTTTCAAGACATTTTAGTCTCCTCTATGACTGAGGGACTGACTTCACTGTAACTTTAACATGCTACACTTACTTGAGTAAAGGGCCTGAGTACATCCTCCGCTGCGGGGCCATTACTGCTTATGCAGCATGGGTGAGGAGGTTAAAAGTCCATACTTCCATACTGTTTTTGTTGTGTTTTTAGAATTAGCTTCTTTGTTTGAGGGTCAAGGTTGTGCACATGTAGCAATGTCCCTGTGGTGGAAGATGTACTTAGGACCTTTACTCAAGTAAATGTAGCATATGGCAGCTGGAAATGTATTTAATTAAGAGTAAAATTCCTGTATTCATAACTACACTTACTTTAAGTATGGAAGTATATCAGCCAAATGGAAGTAATAAAAGTAAAAGTAGTCATGATAAAGAGTGGTAATTCTCAATTTTTCAAGTCATTTCATGCAGTCTACTTGTTATTTTCAACCTGTGCAGAGTGAAACACAGTACACTGCAAAAGGATTTATATGTTAAAGTGAACTCAAGCCATCAGTCCTTAAACAGACTTAAATGTCTTAATGTTTCATATCTTCTCATCACACAGTCTTTGTTTAGTCAGAATTAGCCTGTTTATTTGACACACACTGAATTTGTTACCAGATCATATCACCAGGGACTACACATTAAGAGATTAGTAACTTAACTGTGACACACACATACCCCATACCCTTTTACAAGAGAAAATTACAGAATAAATTAAACATTAAAACAAAAGAGGAACTTGGGTTAATGACTCATGACTATATACACAGGTCAGTTTTACGGGCTTCTGGGAAGATTTTTGCTCAAAGATGTAGAAAGCTCACCAATCTTGATATCTATTATTTAACTGCTAAATACTCAATTTTGTCACTGTCACCAGCAACATCAAAACACACTAAAAACAGATATTTAAGAATTAGAATTCAAATAACAAACAATTAATTTGAGGATCATTGTCCTTTTTAATGTTTACCATCTCCTCTACGGGCAGACTACTCTTCCCACCTTTCACACCCCCATGATTCTTGTTCTAAAACAAATTGGATTAGATATCAAAGTACAGCACACTACAGCGAATCATCTTTCTCAAAATACAAATCAGCACTTTTCTGAAAGTGGTTCTGATTATTGTTTATCTTTCATTATTTATTGTTGATCAGAATTTTACTGCTTCACAGGCGTGCATGATCACATTGTACAAACATGCACTGTTCCTCTATAAAACAATAAATGCCAACTTTAAACCTTTAAACTATGAAATGTACTGAGATTGTAGTAAGACTTTAGAATAAGGTCTGCAGTGTACAGCATCATTTTTCCAAATTTGAATTGTACTACAGATAAGTACAAGGGAATAGGATGTGAAATTTGGGAATAGAGTAATAATAAGGACTGTCAATTTGGGAACGATATGAAAAAATCATACTGCAAATACTTTTTTTTTTTTTTTTTTTTTTTTAGTATGACAAACAACAATCTGGTATTAGGAAGAAATTGAGAGAACAATGCTGTAAGAATATATGAATGTCAGGGCAAGCCAGAGCTTCAACATGTTGTCCAAAGCTGTAGACGGATGTTCCACGTCTCGGAAAACACCAGTAAAGACAAACATTATGTGGTGGAGTTGATCGAGAAGATCAACAACATTTTTGCTGCAAATATGCAAACTATACCATGTATCAAGAGGAGCAGAAAGAGGGAGCACAGGTGCTGACCAATATAACTTTGTAGGGCGCTGATCAGAATTTTTCTACATATTCTAGGAACACTGTAAATGACCATGATAAGTAGAACAACTTCTGTACCCAAGAGTGAAAATAAAGAATATATTAAAAACACACACACACACACAGACACACACACACACACACACTGATGGTATAGAAAGACATATAGAGTTAGTCTGTATTGCCTCAGATTTATCGATTAGTAAAAAAATCAATAGAGACGATACAGGCTGTTGGATGTTGGATGTTGGATCTGAATGAATGCCAATATGTAGTCTGCGTTATCTGTGTTAAGTACAAAACAAACCAACACAACATCCCTCACTTTGGAGATGATCTTCAGACAAGAATTATACAACTCCATGTGGAAAAAGCATTTGATTAAATTAACTGGACCTTTTTGTTTAACACACTAGTAAAAATGGATAAACACTTCCTGTCTTTCATAAAATGGCTTATGAGCATACTGATAAGGCCTACATCTATATTTGCAAACAATGTTACATTTCTGGAAATGTTTAGGTACTCTAACTTTCATTCTTAAATGTTATATAAAAATCCTAATTTAATGAATGTCATGAATGAAAATGCCATGAATTACCAGTATATACTGTATATAATTTGTTTGGTTAGTTAGTCGTGTGAAAAAGTTACGAGGATGGAAAATTACTCCAAGACTGATTTTACTTGTACTGTTTACTGTATTTGCATAAGATGGTAGCTCCCTCTAGCTGTGGTTTGGCCTCCACCACCTCCTGAGAGAAACATTTGTCTCTTTAATGACTGCATTTCCTTACTCTGAATGGGGTTTAAGCTATTTGGTGTGTGACAGGTAGCCCACACAAAATTATTAAAATAAATCACCAGTATTACAACTTAAACCAAGTTAATCATCAGTTTCAAACTAAATGCCTAAGTTATCAGTATTGTCAATAATCTCTGGTGCCCCAAAAACACCCTCTGACAAGATCCAAACAATTATTGACAAGATAACATGATGATCAAACCAAGATGGCTTCCAGTGTTCCCACTAAAACAGCTCAGCTGAGTACAACACTGCAGGCTTCAGTACTCCACTTCAGTGTAGCCCTAAAGACAAACAACTGTCATCAAACTTCGCTATAGTAACTGATATTCCCTTGAACATCCAGGTCCATACATTTAATATTATCACTCTACTCTTACGACTGAACAATACAATATTTACTGGCCCTTTCAATAAGGGTGATGTGACTGATTTCCACTCTATTTTTCTAGGAGGGTTCTAGCAGGAGAGACTCCAGCTGCCTGCCTCGCTCTCACAGCCTGCCTTCACTGAGTCAGATAACGTCTGCAAAGAACAAGAGCTTAAGACGAGCTGAAAGCTTACCTGACATGCTGTTAACAAACAGCTTTGAGGAGTTTACACCTGAAATGACTGCTGAGGAAAACAATGAAACCTACAGGTTCCAGTGCTCCTGCCCAGGCCTGTACCAGTGCAATGTGACAGGCCTGGTGTTTCACATGGAGGGAGAAGGGGACGTGGTTTACAGGATTGTCCCTTGGAACAGGAGGCTACTGGCCCAGTATCACAAGAAGCCTGCAGGACCCCTCTTTGCAGTGTTTGCAAGAAAACTATGAGGAAAATTATTTGTCAAAGACCTTTTTTTCCAAAAAAAAAAGAGACCATGACAAGCTAAAAATAGATCATCAGGCCTGGAATTTCATAATTTTAGGGGCAAGGCCACTTGGCCTTTCATGTTGTCAATTTTTTGAGGGCACAAAGGCCAAAAGCCAGGGCAGCAAGGCTATAAAATAAAATAATGATTTGAAGTCCACGTGCATAATGAATTTAATTTAAAGGGCCAGTGTGTAATATTTGGCATGGTTTATTGTCAATCTGAATCTGAACATTCTACCCATTAATATGTTTATACAAGTCTATAATCGCTATAAAATAAAATTTGTTTGGTTTTCGTAGCCTTACAGTTATGCTTTTATATATATATATATGTATAGCAAGGGCCTTGCTTTAGAGAGGTCGCCATCTTGCGCCGCCACGTATGTACGGCAGACCGAGCGGACAATCCAGCCAGCCAGAGAATGCGTTGCGCGTGTATAAATGAACCAACGAAGACAGCGGAAGGAAGGAAGGAGGAGGAGGAAACAGCAGAGAGTGTTAGTAGTTCGTCGATAGACAGTAGTGAAAAGTTTTTTTAGTTATGAAGTTTGCGAATGGACCACACTTACCACGCAACAGGAGAGAATGAACCCGAACCGTCATCTGTGAGGGAAAGAAGACGCAACTTCACTCCTTGTGATGCACTCTCTGCAGCGCTTTTCCTCCTGATGATATATCTCCCCAACGATGGTAGCAGTAGCACCGAATCCCATTCTGTGCATTCAGCCTCTCTTCTCGCCCGCTCAGCATCAAACACATGGAGTTCCTCATCTGTATGCTCTGGCTCAAACAGGTATGGCTCTGGGTCTGTGTCCGCTACAAGAAACTCTTCAAAATCACGTTCAAAGTCATCCATTGCAGCTACTATAGTCCGGAGATATTGCTAGGCTAAATAAACAGCTGAGCTCTGTTGACAGGCTATGCTGTCAGTCAGTGTGCGGGCTGGAGATTGGCGGAGCAGAGAGGGGAGGGGGTCCCCACTCAGTATGGTAAACGAGTATGTGTGTAAAGTTATGAAGTGCGTGTGTTACGCTAGAAGAGTCAGAGTTTGGGACAGAGTCTTTTACCCCCTGGAGTGTTACCGGAGTTTTTGGAGTGCTCAAATAAACTGGCCTTTTTCCTGAACGCTCCTCTGGTCTCCTGCTCATGAGGGATTCATTACAATATTGTAACATGGTTTAGATTTCTAAATAAACATTCACCTCTTGGCTAGATAGACCTACTCCTGAAAAACCCGTGAGCAAGGCTTTTTGTCCCTACGAGGCCACCGTCATTTACCCGACGGGAGGGGTGAGCGAGTGAGCCCTGTAATCTAGAATTTGACCACTGATGTCACTGTTTTCAACCCATTTTACACACTGGCCCTTTAAATATTAGGCCTAAATATTTTTTGAGTGTACATGATAAACTGATTCACTGAACAAGACTGGCTTACAGTTATTTTTGATGTGTTGTTAGATAGCTAACAAACAAACAAACTACAGCAGGGCTATTCAGTTACTATTTCAACTGGACCGCATTTCAAAACCAGATAATGTCGATGGGCCACATTTTTAGCAGCGAGCGTCCACTTTTTTTTGCATACATATATATATTTATATATATACATATATATATGTACAGGCATGGCCCTCCTCAACATGATGCAGAAACAGAAAAAGAGAGCTATCAATGCACAGAAGCATAATAAGTGACATTAACAGTATCTAATAACACACACTATCACTCTACCAGCATCTCCCTCTCTCCTCTCCTCCACATACACACATGCACACACCTCACCTCATTTAAAACCCAGTAATATCTCACTGGAATATAAATATTCTTCCTGACATCACAATACTGAATGAAGAAAGTCATGTTATCTCAGCATGAAGACAAACATCAGTATCAGTCATTCATCCTGCTCTCTGTCCCTCCTCTACTGAGGACGCTCACTGTCTGCAGGTCGGCTGCCTCAGGTACATGTTCAGATAAAGTGTTAGCCTACATACAGACAGCTTTCATTTAGTTTGTCTTTAACATTTTGCTGTTAGCTTTGTTTCCCAACAGTAAGACTGATAAGTTTAAGTTTACAATGAACCCGGGTACAAATCCTTGTTGTCTGATATTAGCTATTTGTAGTTTTTCCATAAATAGAGAAATTTTGAGCTTTTCAAATGATGATCAGTAAGTGCGTGCTTATCAATCACCCCTTAAACCTGTCAAAAGCTGCTGGAGAAATGATAGTTTGCAAGTGTGCAGAAATTATTTGTAGTTGTAGAAAAAAATGTCTGAATGAAGTTTTTGTACAACTTGGCACCTTGATTCTAATTTGTGATTCATGAATTAGCCTGACTGGATTGGTTTAAAGATACAAATAAAAAAAAACATTGAGAAAACATAAAAGTTGACCAAAACATCATCAACTAAAACTGTGAGGGATAAAAAAAGACTAAAATGTGACTAAAACTAAAAAGCAGTTTCATCTCAAGACAAAGACTATATCTAAATTAGTCGATCTCAGAAGTTTAAAAGAGGAGGAAATAATCTGTAAATTCAGACAGAGCCCTGCGTGGATGGCTGATGGTGACACAAGAGCCATATAGGTAATAAAATAGCAAAACTGAAAACTAAATGGTAACAGTTAGTAACAAACAAAGTCAAACAACAAGATTTCAAGTTCAAAATAGAAAAAAATAAATCTAGTACAATCCAGTGAATAGATCAGACCATGCCAGTGACATTAGTATCATTCATTATATTTCTGATCCCTCAATCTTTCCTAAAAAAAGTTAGATGTAATTTAACACAATGAGAAGCAAGAATATAAATCTATATAATCAGCTTGATATTAAACATGCTTTAAATGTTTAGACTGGAAGGCTGATTTAACAAATAGGAGAATCGTTCATCAAATACACAGTTATGCAAAAATGTCTGAAATACACACACAGCTCAAAATATTACACCAGAATATCTCCGCGCATTTCCATTATTTTTTTGTTAACATACCCGAACACAAAAGTATGTTGCACATATCAGTAGTGAAGAGTCACTGAGGGCATTTACTTAAGAACTGTGGAAGTTCAAGGATTTTATGCGACTTTATACTTCTACTCCTATTGTACCTTTGTACCTCTCTACATTTATTTGTAGCTACTTTCTGATTCTTTCCTTGTGGCATGAGGAACTTATACAACAAATGTCCAGTAGATGGTAATATTTCACCAGTCATAGTTTACTGTTCGGTTGAGGCTGACTGATGATTCTACAAAGTCAAAATACAGCGTACAGAAGGAAAATGAAAAGTTAAATGTGGAAAAATATCTAGCATTGTGACCAATTACTAACACAAACTGACCCCGTATGATGAAGACTTGAAACATGGTGCAATGGAGAGGCTAACACATTTTGTTTAATGCTAAAACTTTTTACACCAGATTCAGTCTAAATGTCACATTTTTGGTTAGTAGTTATATTAACTATTGAACCATGAAGTTATAGATTCCCATTTACATAATCCAAGAGAAAAAAACACACACTCAAAATATATCATTCCTACATTTTTAAACTTTGCAAATACATTAATGTTAATTTATTTATCTTAAATTTATTTGGCAGCTCTGTCACAACATTTAGGGTAACATTTCTTCATGTCCTCTTAATCTATACATGTACCTGTTTATGGTGTCTGAGCAAGTGAAGCCCTGAGAAATCACTGTGTCTGACAGGATCTGAGTGGTGCAATTACCCAAGACAAGAGACACTAAGTTTACAACACTACTGGGTTTTATTGATAAATGTAAAGTTTATGCCATCACAGTTTACAAACGATAAGGTGAGAAACAGGGAGCTTTTTTTTAAGTAGTATAAAGATGTGTTCGGTTGACTTCACAGAATCCAAGCACCAATTCCAAATGAAAATACTCTGAATATTGTATCAATCTCTGATTAAATCCTTCATAACTGTATAATCAACTAGTTCAGAGTATTAAATCATTTCACAGTGAAGCCTATTTATACTTTTAAGGAAAGAAATCAGCCAGCACTTAAGTGATCTGGTCTGACACATACCAGTTATTATTTTATTTGAACATCCTGCTCACTGTCTTCATCAGCTCTTCCACTTGAGGTGAACGTGAGTCACTGTTCTCAAAAAGAACACACCTTCTGCCACACTTCTCAACTATTTTCTTGAGATCAGGCTGGCAGTCATGCAAAAAATTCTCAAAGCTAATTTTTGCACGCCAAAGGTCTTCGCCACGAGTAAACAGGATGACTGTTTGTTCTTGAACTCTGCTGCCAAAAGCTTTTTCTAACTTTTTCAATATGTCCCTCTCGTCTTCTATAAATCTGCTGGCCCGCATCACAAGTAAGTAAACACAAGGCTCCTCCTGACAGAGCTCTTTGCACTTTCTCACATGTTTGCTCTTAACTGATGATTTGATCTCATCATCAAAGATGTCTGGAGTATCAATGACACGAACATGTCTACCACCTATCTCTGTTTCTGCCACTTGGCACTCTGTGGTAGTCAGACTTGAACTGGTTGTTGACTTGAACAGTGGCTTTCCTAGGATTGTGTTCCCACTTGCACTCTTTCCAGTCCCAGCCATTCCCAGCAGAACAAGGTTCACTTTGGTGCCAGAGTGGTTTCCTGCATTAATGTAGGACAAAAACTTTACAATTATCTGTTTTCATAGCTTGCAAGTGTGACTGCTTATATTAAAACAAAAACTACACACTTGTCTTACGTTTGAAACTCTTTTCGGAATCAGTGAAATGTCCTTTGCTATTTGTGCCACCTGAATAAAAAGGCCAAACAAGAGCTTCTGTAAGTTGCTATAAAACCCTTTGGTTCTGTTTTAATTAATTTGCCCTCACTAATCGCTACACAGATTGTGGCTTACCTGTCACCTCCATCTCAGTGCCTTGTGTTGACCTTTCTGGCTCAGGATGGTCAGTATACCTATAATGTAGGGACAGAGTTAGTCAATTTATGGTGTAATAGTATATAAACAATTGCAGCCCCCTTGTGAATAAAATTTACTAAATATTCTACATGTGCCAGTGTATGGCATATCAGATCATTTGTCCAAGATTTTATCTTTTTCACTTAAAGTTATATTCAATCTTGCATCTGCATGCCTTTCCTTTCACTTTTACCTCTTGTCAGTTGGCATCAGGTGTCTTCCTTCTGTCAGTTTACTCAGTTTGTTGAAAACCTCCCCCAGTGTGCAGCATTTGAATGGGTAAGAATCTGGGTGTTTACTTTTGAGGGGCAGCAGCACTCTGAACTCCTCTGTGGGTCTTCCAGTTATACGGTGCAGCATTTCTATCTGTTGCCATACCTCCTCTGTTGAAAACCCATCCTCTACCACCATCAAAGACATGTGAGGGTGTTGATTAATAGCAAATAGCTCTCTTATGTCCTCACATGATGTGTGAATGTCTGGTGCACCTGTGACCACATATGAGTTATCTTCATATATCTCAGTACTTTTCAGAACATTTCTTTTGGATACTTGAGATAAATCTTTCCCTAAAATGACTGTTATAAGAGCTTTCTTCAAACGATCTCCATGTCCCAGAATGACGACTGAAATCTTATCTGTGAAAACAACAAACAAAATGTCTTTTTTTTTACCTGATACATGCAATAGAAAATACATTTGATGATTACATTTTCACATGATTATCCAAAAGAGGTTTACTTCAACAATGGTGTCTTACTAAAGCAAAGCAGAGAGAGCAAAACAAACATGCATGATAGAAAATTATTACCGCAAAACTTACTGTAAGACATGGCTCATGGATCCAGCGCAGCAAAGTACAGACAGGCTGTGTGGTGTCTGTAGACTGTGCTGCTGTCTTCCTGTTTTATATGGACCTGTTATGCAAATACTGTGAGGCGTGTCAGCTGTGTAGCCACCATATAAATGAACAACGGCCTTAAAGCCTTAACATTCATCTTTGTCATCTTTGTTGAGACAACGCTGCTGAGAGAAGATGGCGTTACTTCCTGCAGGTGAGACTCAAAACAAAAGTTTTTGTTTGCATCCACTCTATGTATGTAACTCATTTAATTTAATTTAATTTAATTTAATTTAATTTAATGTGTATATCAAGTTGATGACTCATGACTCACACTTCAGACAGCTTTACCAGAAGTTATGAATTATATTCCAGGTCCTGATTTAAGAATCGTGATGATTGGAAAAACTGGTGTGGGCAAGAGTGCTGTTGGAAACACCATTCTTGGACAGGAAATTTTCGCATCCAGTCCCAGTTTATCATCAGTGACTCAGGTCTGTGAAAAAGCTGTGGCACGTTGGGGCTACAGAGTGGTTAGTGTGGTAGACACACCAGGGCTCCTGGACACTGAGAAATCCGAAGGATTCATCAAAAATGAAATTGTGAGATGTGTTGAAGTCTCATGTCCTGGACCTCATGTGTTCCTGCTGGTCATCGAACTTGGTCGATTTGCCAATGCAGAGAAAAACTCTGTAGAAGCCCTGCAAAAGCTGTTTGGTCCAAAAGCTGACCAGTACATGATCGTGCTGTTCACCCGTGGTGGTGAACTCAAAAACAAGACCATACATCAATATCTACGTGAGGGCAAGCCAGAGGTTAGACAACTCGTTCAGCGTTGTGGAAACAGGTTGCATGTCTTTGAAAACACCAGTAAAGACAGAGGACAAGTGATGGAGCTGATAAATATGATCGACAACATGTTCAAAGCAAACGGGGGAACATACTACACAGATGCCATGTATCAAGAAGTGCAGGCAAAACAACAGAAGTCAAAGGGAAATGCATGTGCTGTCCAATATACCTTTATTGGTGCTCTGATCCAGCGTATCAGATTGTTTATCTCTATTCTAAGAAGAGAGTAGATGGCCATTATTAACAGTCTAAACACATCATCAATATCCAGTCAGATCAAATGTGACAATATGGAATATAACACACACTTACACTAAATGTACATGTAGTTATTAGGTATTGACTCAGATTTATCAGTAAAAACATATATATGTTGTAGATTTTAAGAATGTTTCTCAGACTCAGACTTTTAAAGATAAACAACAGTTCTAGTACAGGCTGTGATTTGTTACAAATAAAGTAAAAAATATTTTTTTTTGTCTCTGGTACACATAAACCTGTTCCTGATTTTATAATATGTATAATCATGGTGATTTGGTTTGTCATAATTTAATTGTACACTTTGATTTTCACTTATTGGTGTAACGTGTATGCCTTGAAAAAGTAATGTTTAGTGTTATTCTAGAAAAATGAGAGGGAAATTAAAAAAATCTATGACTGAAAAATTGTGTTTTGTGTTTCATGTTATTGTTAAATTAATTGAGATGATACATCTTTTTATATTATAATCATTATTGCTGCTGATATTGTATAAGTTATGTTAATAACACCCATTTAGCATCTACAGGGGTGCAAACTCATCAGGGATGAAGTACTATGTTGTAGCTAGATTAATGTGGTTCTGCTCTTCACAGCTATTAAACTGCTATTTGGTCAGTTACCAGAAAGAGTTTAGATGTGAAGTTTCTAAGTTGATTTTATAACCACTACATCTAAAACAAAAACAGCAACAAGATAATTTCAGTTTAGCTTCAGTGAGAATACCTCTTGAACTCTTCTCAAGCAGCGCACTACTGTAACATGCCTTCTTTTTAACTTCATAATGTACAACCATTTTAGCTGACTGTCTACATTTTTTCATTTATTTTGAAAACATTCAACGGTGGCTCATTGGCCATATATTTATTACAATAAGAATCAATGGCATTTTTTCAATAAATAACAAAAATAAAATATAGCCACAAGCGGCAATTCAGCGCGGTTCATCCAGCATGGAAGTTGAAAGCTGGGTAAGATCAAGACCTTTGACAGTTTAGGACACCTGTGTTTAAGATAAACAACAGGTTTTTGGACAATCAGACAGATGCTCATTCATTTATGTCCAAATCTCCACTGGGCCATGCTCTTCTTTGGAAGCACTGTTGCTTCCTTTTGGTCAACTGCAAAAACATTTTGGTGACATGCTATAATGGCTTAGTTAAAAAAGCCCACCGGCATTGTTGATGTTGAACAAACCCTCATTGATTTATGGCCAAATTTTGGAACTTGTTTGGAAATCAAATATGAATTGTATTGTTTTCTGAACCTCATCCCAAAGTGGCTTGAACACTGGGCAGAGGAAAAAGGTGTGAGTATAGTTTGTTTGTTGTTGTTGTCTTTTAGTCGATCATCTATAATTGAAAGTTTGTGTAGTATTCTATAAATATTTGATAAATTTCTTTTCAGATGGCTTCCATTTTGTATAAGATATTGAATTAACTAAAAATTGTCCTCTTCTAAACGTTTTATTGGGTAATTTCTTACCTGTAGGTACTTAAATGTGTTTTTGGTCCAATTTATATTTAGTTGCAATAATTTCAGATTAGTTTATTGAATTGTTTGTGAGCAAATGGCAAAATGCTTTCAGACCTTTACTTGCCCAGGTGACCAGGAGGTTGTCATGTTTATGTGCCTTAAAGTCGGGGTTTTATGTCATTTCTCAAAGGAGGACACATTCATTATCAGTTCTAAAAGTTTTGCATATACATTTTCAATTCATGCTTGTGTCTGCCACACAATTTCATAAAACCTGAATTTTATAAAACCTTTAGGAGCCAACTGATTCCTTTACTGTTTAAAGCATACAATTATGCATTAGATACAGGAAGGTGGGCTCAAACATGGCAGTCTTCTATCATTATGCTAATTATAAAGAAGGAAAGGATGCTAAGAGATGTTCCTCATATAGGCCAATATCTCTACTAAATACTGACTATAAAATAATATCAGCAATATTAGCCATAAGATTAAAAAACATCATTACAGATATAACTGTCCCAGATCAGTTTGATTTTATTCCTGGAAAGATATTGGCAGACAATATTTGGTGAACAATTAATATAATTGACTATGCTCAAAAACAAAGTCAGGACCTTCTGTTAATTTTGTTAGAGAGAGAAGGCTTTTGATTCAATAAGCTGGCCTTTTATGATGGAGAACTTTCCATAATTGCAGAGTTGTAATTCTCACTCTTTATTTTTTTGTGTAAAATATATTCTGACCCGAGGCCGACTGTGGACTCCTCAATGAAACAAATCAGTCATCCCCATGTTGTATGATAGAGCCTTTTGGCAACTGCAGACCAGGGCTGAGTTCAGCCCGGACAGAACATAGCAACTTATCTGTTTACACAGAAATGTGGTGCATTCAACACACTTTTGTGGTACACAGGCACACTGCCTTCTAATATGGCGGGGTTTAATTCAATTTAATTCGAAGGGGTTTTTTTGGTATGGGAAACATACTCATCAGCCATGTTATTAGGTACATCGTGCTAGTACCTGGTTGGACCCCCTTTTTCCCTCAGAACTGCTTTAATTCTTTGTGGCACAGATTTAACAAAGTGCTGGAAACATTCCTCAGAGATTTTGGTCCATATTGACTTGATAGTATCACGCAGTTTCTGCAGATGTGTCTGCTGCACATCCACAATGCAAATCTCCCATTGCATCACATCCCAAAGGTGCTCTATAGGACTGAGATCTGGTGACTGTGGAGGCCATTGGAGAACAGTGAACTTACTGTCATGTTCACAAAACCAGTCTGAGATGATGGGAGCTTTGTGACATGGTGCGTTATCCTGCTGGAAGTAGCCATCAGAAGATGGGTACACTGTGGTCATAAAGGGATGGACACGGTCAGCAACAATACTCAGGTAGGCTGTGGTGTTTAAACCATGCTCAGCTGGTTCTAAGAGGCCCAAAGTGTGCCAAGAAAATATCCCCCACACCATTACACCACCACCACCACAAGCCTGAACCGTTGACACAAGGCAGGATGGATCCATGCTTTCATGTTGTTTACATCACAGTCTGACCCTACCATCTGAATGTTGCAGCAGAAATAGAGACTCGTCAGACCAGGCAGTGATTTTCCAATCTTCTTTTGTCCACTTTAAGTAAGCTTGTGTGAATTGTAGCCTCAGTTTCCTGTTCTTAACTAACAGGAGTGGCACGTGGTGTGGTCTTCTGCTGCTGTAGCCCATCTGCTCCAAGGTTCAACGTGTTGTCGGTTCAGAGATGGTCTTCTGCAGACCTTGGTTGTAATGAGTGGTTATTTAAGCCACTGTTGCCTCTCTATCATCTTGAACCAGTCTGGACATTTTCCTCTGACCTCTGGCATTAACAAGGCATTTTCACCCAGAGAACTGCTGCTCATTCAATATTATCTCTTTTTCAGGCCATCCTCTGTAAACCCTAGAGATGGTTGTGTGTGAAATCCCAGTAGATCAGCAGTTTACTCTAACCAGCCTGCCTGGCACCAACAACCATGCCGCTTTCAAAGTCACTTAAATTACCTTTCAATCTGCCAGAATTTGGTTCATATAGATGCCGCTGCTGATATACTCCTCTGACAGACCCACCAAATGAGAGAAAACATACATTTAAGCCCGTTGCACACCTCTTCACACCGAGGAAACATGTAATTCAACCTGGGGACTGTAACAAAATATTGCACACATTTTCAGATTGATTGTGCCCCAGATTTCAGTGTGTATGTGTTGTACCGTGATGTGACACTGAACTTCTCTTCTTTTTAACTTCCTAGGTGTTGCTGTAGTGAATGAAATGATAGTAGCTGTCCTTAGAGCTCTGCCTCATAATGTCATAAGAACTCAGCAGGCTGTCGGCAGTTAGTTGGCACTTTGGCTGAGGAACTCAACTGTGTTGTAACTGTCAGCAAAATGGTAACGTTAGTAACACTAAACGAGTAGTCTCAGGTGACCACCAAGTTTGTACTTCTATGTTTAATAGTTGCAACGCTCTGACCATAACATTATGTTCTGAGGCATCATGATGGCCCAGAAGTTAAGGATGGTCATATATTTTTGCAACATCCCCAATCTGAGTCAGGCTGAGGGCCCTTTGGCGCATAAGCTTTATACATATAGATTTTTCAGGGGTTTTGGTATTCACAGATATTAACACACATGACATTGCCTGCTTATAAGTACAAAACAAACAAACCAACATAGCATTTCACACTCTGGAAATAATCTTGAGATTCAAAGAGACAACACATGCTCTGTGAGTTTCTTATCATTGTCTCGACTCAGAAAAATACCAATCATGGTTTGCTGTGACAAAGCTTTTCTGTCACTGGCACGAGAAAGGGCAAGAAAGCAGGTGTAGACAGTTTCTTGGAATGATTCTCATCTAAACAACATTGTTTGATCTAAATGAATGCCATCATGTAGCCAACACCCTGGAATCTGGAATGTCCTGTTGGGAATAAAATTACAGAGCTCTGGGTCTCAACTTCACGTCCCTGACGAACAACAAAGGTGTGTCAGTTCACAAAGTCTGACCTCCTGTCCTTTCCCTGACCCAGTATATTTTGAGCGTAACAGAGTGTCATTGTGCACGCAAGGCGTTGTCCTCTTCTCATTGGCAGTTCCACTTCCTCCTTCACCACACCACGCCCCTGCCTCGTGTTAATCTGACTCCTTCCCGCTGGCGGTGGGGGCGTGGTTCCTGTTTTGAAAGACAAGAGAACAACACAACTCCCTACACGTGCTGTACCTTACTATCTGTACATCACTTTCTATTCTTTTTACCATATATGAAACTAATTATCTAAGCATTGCGGTATGTGCTCCTCAGACTTCATGTCTCTTCCTCTCCTGTACTTCTCCACTTCTGCAAAGCAAACACATTCAGATCAGCTGAAATCATCTCAGTATTCTCATTGTTCACACATCTAAAACTTATATAGTGAAACACAACTGATAGTAAAACACATAAAATCATTCTATTCCCAACAGTCCCCCTTTTGGCCTCATAGGACTGAGGCCACTTTTTTAGTCCCAATGTATCCAGGTCCCCCTTTTTATGTCTTGTGATTACTGCACTTTTTGTTTCTTTTGAAACAAAAAGTGCAGTAATCACAAGATTACTGCACTCTTTGTTTCTTTTGAAACAAAAAGTGCAGTAATCACAAGACATGAAACAAAAAGTTATAACTCCCCCTTTTGGTCTCATACACATGAGACCACTCACACCTTGTCTTCTCCTGAGTCTGAGTCCGAATCTGAATCAGTAGGCGGCCCTCCTAACAGGGTGGCCGTCTCCATTTGAGTCATCTGACTCAAATGGAGTCATGTGTATGACACCAAAAGGGGGAGTTTAGATGTGTGAACAATGAGAATACTGAGATGATTTCAGCTGATCTGAATGTGTTTGCTTTGCAGAAGTGGAGAAGTACAGGAGAGGAAGAGACATGAAGTCTGAGGAGCACATACCGCAATGCTTAGATAATTAGTTTCATATATGGTAAAAAGAGGTACAGCACGTGTAGGGAGTTGTGTTGTTCTCTTGTCTTTCAAAACAGGAACCACGCCCCCACTGTCAGCGGGAAGGAGTCAGATTAACACGAGGCAGGGGCGTGGTGTGGTGAAGGAGGAAGTGGAACTGCCAATGAGAAGAGGACAACGCCTTGCGTGCACAATGACACTCTGTTACGCTCAAAATATACTGGGTCAGGGAAAGGACAGGAGGTCAGACTTTGTGAACTGACACACCTTTGTTGTTCGTCAGGGACGTGAAGTTGAGACCCAGAGCTCTGTAATTTTATTCCTAATAAACTACATTAACTGAGACCGAATATCTTCTCCTATTGCTTCAATAAAGAACACGCAGGACTGAGCTCACACATAGCACATTGGAGAGTAGGATGAGCCCAAGTCCATCAGTCCTCCTGTGTCTCTGAATCAGCTGAACCTGACATTTACCCACACATCATTTGCCCCAAAATTGAATACTTAGCATACTTAAGGGTGATTTTACTTGTGTATTTGCATAACACGTTAGCGCCCTCTAATTGTGGATTTGGCTCTACCAGCTCCTGGGAGAAAAAAAACTTAGTTGTTCTTTTATCTCAGACATGTTAGGATGTTACATACCTTGACATGTTTTGGCGGAAACTTACGCCTTCCTTAAAAGTGTCACTTGGTGGTGGTTGTGACGCGTCTTTATCAGCTCATCTGTCAATCAGCCGATTCATTGTCCCTGGGCCCCGCTTCTGACAGGATGGTCACACCTCCCTAATATCGGCTGATTTACATACATATAGATATGATCCACACCATCAACATTACCTTATTATTACTCCACTCTTACAAGTCCATATTTATGATACAGTATTTACTGACCCTGTCAATACGGGTGAAGTGACTGAAGAATTGGGACAGTTTTCTTTGGGTTTACACAATAAAGATGGTGTTGATGCAGCAGCAGTGCAACCTGCTGTCCAAACCAGCAAACTACCAGCTGAAGACAAAGCTGCTCTCCATCTGTTGTTAAGTCTCAGATATATGCCCATGTTATCTTCTTTGTGTGGGTTGTCTTATTTACGAGATAGGGATTTCTTTGTGTCACTTGGCAATTATGAATCTGTGCGAACAAAAATTACATGTGGAGTTCCTCAAGGGTCCATTCTTGGGCCTCTTCTGTTCAACATCTATATGCTCCCTCTTGCTCAGATTATGGAATATCATAACATCTCCTACCATACTTATGCAGATGACACACAACTTTACATAACAGTGTCACCAGATGACTACAGTCCCCTACATCTGCTCAATAAGTGCATTGACGAAATCAATACATGGATGTGCCAGAATTGTCTACAACTAAACACAGACAAAACTGAGATAGCTGTTTTTGGCCCCAAAGAACAAAGATCAATAGTCAGTGCTCACCTTGACGCCATGACTCTAAAACCTACAAATCAAGCCAGAAATCTTGGTGTAGTTCTGAACTCAGACCTAAATTTCAATAGTCACATCAAGACAATTACTAAATCAGCCTACTACCACCTTAAAAACATAGCAAGAATGAAATAATTTCTGTCTAAACAAGATACAGAAAAACTTGTTCATGCTTTCATTTTCAGCAGGCTGGACTATTGTAACGGTGTCTTCACAGGCCTGAGTAAAAAATCAATCAGACAACTGCAGCTCGTCCAGAACGCTGCTGCCAGAGTCCTCACCAACACCAAGAGAGTGGAGAACATTACAACAGTGCTTAAGTCACTGCACTGGCTTCCTGTGTGTCAAAGGATAGACTTTAAAATCTTGTTACTTGTCTATAAAGCACTAAATGGTCTCAGGCCTAAATACATCTCTGATATACTTGTAGCCTACGTTATGAAGCATCCAGACCCCTCAGATCATCTGGAACAGGTTTACTCAGTGTTCCCAGGATCAAAACCAAACAAGGTGAAGCAGCCTTTAGTTTCTATGCTCCCCGCCTGTGGAACAAACTTCCAGAATATCTGAGGTCGGCTGAAACTGTCAACTCATTTAAATCAGGGCTTAAAACATTACTATTTACTGCAGCTTACCAGTGAACTAGATATGTAACTTATTGTTAGGATAATCTGTAGCTATTGTTTTTATATTTGTCTGCTGTTGCGTTTGCTTTATGTTTGC
Source organism: Epinephelus fuscoguttatus (assembly GCF_011397635.1). Classification (NCBI taxonomy): domain Eukaryota; kingdom Metazoa; phylum Chordata; class Actinopteri; order Perciformes; family Serranidae; genus Epinephelus; species Epinephelus fuscoguttatus. The sequence continues at coordinate 6,773,612 of NC_064772.1, read as the reverse complement.
TTTTTAAATGCATTTTCTGCATTGTTTTTAACTATTTATTGTCTTGCTTTTAGCTCTTGTTTTTAATGATCTATTGTTTTTAATGTATTTCTCTTGTAAAGCACATTGAATTGCCTTGTGTATGAATGGTGCTATATAAATAAAATTGCCATGCCTTGCCTTGCCTTGCCTTGCCTTGCCTTGCCTTGTTGTTGCTGTTTGACATACTCATTTTACTGCATCCTCAGCTCACTAAAAACTCACATGCACTGGAAAACTTTAATCTTCATCAAAATTCAACAAATAGGCTTTATTACATCAATATGTATGGAATATATCAATATGTATTGCTAAGACTGTGGACATTTTCATGACAATAACATGTTAGATGAGCTGTTAATATGTCAACTTTCTACGATCTGATACAGAGTATTAGCAGATTATAAACTATAGAATTAACAAAAGGAAACAGAATTATAATAAAGACTCTCATTTCGATAAACCCCAGGGATGAAATGAATCCAGTTACACCAGCATACATACATATAGATGGATGTTTAGTACTCATACAGACCTAAGAGTGAAGCTCCAGAAGCTCACCACCACCACCTAGTGTCCAAAAGAACATATTACAACCACAATCACTGATTCTCATTCACTGACTCCATTAGTATTATGGGGGAATGGTAATGTTTGTGTTTGTAATAGTTATAATTAATCATTTTAATATTACAGGGAGAATGGATATTGGCCTATAGTTTTAAACCAGAATTGGATCCTTCAGTTTTAAGAACAGGGGTGATTTGGGCTGTTCTCCAGCTGGAGGAAAAGACAGAAAGCCTGATACAGAGATCGACCAGATGGTGGAGAAGAGGCATACGGCTGTTAGCTTGGGTCTTTAAAAAAAATGCATATTTAAACCATACATATCACGAGCACAGGAGTTTTTCAAAGAGTTCAAAATGTAAGACATTTCATGCTGTGTGATCTCAGATCATATTCTCCAGTGATAACTTTGTGGGTCTGTCATAGTGCTTTAGGTTTAGAGGCGGTTTTTGGTAATAGGCAGTCTTGGCTTTGCACAGTTCAGTTGTGCATTTGTTTCTGATCTCTATAAAATGTGCCTATTACACTCTAATGTGTTAAGGATTGATATAAATTGAGAGAGAGAGTCTTCTGCTTTAGTAGTTGCATACTTTCAGAATTTAATCATGGTATTTTTGACTGTTGTGGTTGTATAATATAGGTAGTGGTAGATTTCCATTCAGTAGTTTAAACTCTGTGATAAAACTGAGCCAGGACTTGTTCTGGGTTTTTAGATAACCATTCATTGCTCCACTAAGTGGCCCTTATTTATGAAATGAACCTACGACAAAACATTGGGCGAATGGTAATTTTCGTACATGCAATGCTCCTTGGTGTGGGTCAGTTATAAACTTAATATGAATGTTGTAACAATATAAATATTCTATCATATATGGGCTTATCATTGATCTATGAAGGCTATAGGTCAGTACATATCATGGACATTTAAATGAAATATTCCAACCTTAGCTGGACTTTGATTATCCACTGCAAAGCTGTGGACCACAGCAGTGATTTCATTCCTGTGTTTTTCCAGCTTCCTCTGATGTGACTTTGCAGGCTGCCAGACAGAACCAGTTGGTTACACTGAACCTGGACAATGCTTTCATTTGTAACTCAGAGAAGTGTAATGGAAAATTGTAAGTTTATTAGTTTATACCAGTATAGCGCTGTATTCAAGGCCATAGTCTGTTCCTGTTGAGAGGGGTTTTCTTCTTCTTTGAAACTTTTCACCTCTTACTCGCCTGCCTCAGCGACGTTGAGGGCAGTACACTATGTTCCTCTTAGGAGATGAGAACACTTTTTCATATCTCACTTTGGATGTACAACAAACCATAAGATCTCATTATCTAGCTAGCACACTAGCAACATTCCACAGGATGAGGACGCAACCCACCATCCTGACACAACCCACGTGTCAGGCCCTCCACATACACACACATTGCTTGGTACCCCTTAAATATGCCCTACTTCTTTTGTTCGTTGAACACTTTGCAGACTGCTTGTTACTCTGTAAACCTGTTCCTTTTGATGCTGCATTAGAATAAAGAAACATAAAGACATTCTGTTCAGTCTCGATCCTTTATTTCATCAGATCTCGTTTGCTGGTTGATTTTCCACAACAGAAGTTTCTCTTCTTGGCTGTATTACACCTCTCCATGTTGTAAACAGTAACAGATTTTGGCGCTTTGCAGAAAATAAGCTCTGTGGCAAACAAATGTTTATAATAGCCTACTTACATTTTCTGTTCAGCAAGATAATCTTAACAAATGAACACTACCTTTATGATTATTGAAGCCTAAATGCAATCGCCAGAAGTAAAAAGCTAACGTTAGGCTATAAACAAACTACACCACACTCGCATGTGTTAACGGCACCCCCATAGCATGGCTGTAAAGCTGGAGTCTCATTTAGCCACTTGTTAGCAATTGTCACATTGAAGCTTCAAAATAAACAAGTGGGGTATTTACTGGTGTATTTTATCCAACTTATTCCTAGCCCCCATGGTAAACATCTGCTCCTTAGATGATTTCTGATTTCTGATCACTTATTAAGAGATACTAACACATTCGGCAAACATTTAACATAATTCAGTATTAACTTTAGCTCCATGTAAAGTGAATAAAAGTGATGTTTTCTAGCTTTTTAGAAAATGCTAAGTTAAAATTTGTTAAATTTTTGTTAAAAAATAAATCAGTATTCGCTAAACTGAAGACAGCCACTGGGACTAACCACAGTCAGTCAATGGGACTAATTATCTTACTGCTACTTCCGCTCTCTCACTGGAAGTTGCGCCCATAATCATTTTTACTGTACTGCTGCCCTCAGGAATAAGGTGGATAGGCGCCTTTCAAAGCACTCAAGGACACCTTACAAGACAGTTAAAAAACAAGCAGCAATGTATCCATAGATGATAAAGTCAAACAATTCTGGAAAATACAATAATAAGACGGTCCAAGTTTCGATATGTGTGTCACCATTAAAGTAGACTGAATATGCCAGCTTGAGGTGTGTTTTCAGACGGGATTTGAAAGTGGAGAGGGAGTAAATATTGCGAATGTAATGGGGGAGAGAGTTCCAGAGGCAGGGAGCAGAACTGCTGAAGGCTCTAGAACCCATGGTAGTCAAGTGGGCAAATGGTGATGAGAGTTGGAAGAGGATTTAAGAGTACAGAAGGGTATATGAAGGAGTTCAGACAGGTAGGAAGGGGCTTGATTATGAAGGGCCCTGTTAAAATTGAGAGCGACTTTGCAAACACAGTGTGAAACAATCACTGATCATGAAGAATATAGTGATGTTGCACATCAAATTAAACAGTAGAACCTGGACTACAAGGCTATATAAACCCTGTTTACATGCCCCAAACACAGCTCAAACAACAATTAACTAAATAACAACAAATCAAACTCCATACAGCACCGATATCTTGACCCACTCTGTATATGTTGGGCTCTGACTCGACTCCACATTATGCAAAACACAAGCCATTCATCTCAAATGAAAGCTGAGATTCCGCTGTTTCCACACATATCCGCCAAAGCACGTTACACCAAGCATCAGAGAGACAGAGGCCAAAGAACAACAACATCAAAAATCTTTTCGCCGAACTATTGTAAAATTTCTCTTACAGTTGTTGTTTTTACAGTGAAAAGCTCATTCTGCCATAAAAACATGCTACATTCCGGTTGACCGACATGTTGTCCTGCATTCAAGTGCATCTGGGCGAACATGACGGCCTTCAGGTTCTGGGGGTAAGCATAACAATGACAACTCACAGCAGCCAACACCTCCCCACAACAGCGTTCTGCTGACTCAACGGCTTACAGTGCTGTCAATCTCGTTTTGGTGGGTATAGTGTCATTCTATTGGCTCTAACGAATCAAACGAGGTGTCAAACAATCAAATCGACCAATCTGTTGCGGAGATAGAGCCTCCAAAGCACAGAGGAGAAAATCTGTTTCACATGTAGTAGGTGTGTATTGGACAGTTTGGAGTGGGAAAGGAATGAAAAAAATGAAACGGACAGTTGTATGTGTATACCCTAAACATCAGTAGGGATTTACAGAAACAAAAAATGAAAGTTATAGTTATGCACATGACAAAAATCACATGCAAACATGATGCAATTGAGCTCACCTGAATTTTCTGTACTAAAACCTCTCTAATATTCTTCTGCTTCACTTTATCAGAATCAACCTTTGCAGAGTTAATGTTCACATATTGTACTATGATGTGATGGAGGTTTAGAGCTGCAGCTGCATCATTCCAAAGGGATACTCATCCTGAAAATGCTTTTTTTTTTTTTTAGGCGAACCTCAAAATGTTTCATTTGTGCTGTATACTGATATTTACACATCTTAACAAATCTCACGTATTCCCTTTACCATGACACCAAAAGTATTCAAATAGACCTTGTGGTTGCAGAGATATACTCATTTCATTATGGGTATGCAATTTTCGAGCAGAGGCCTATAAAATAGCCTTAGGGTTTTTTAAAGGTGAGAAGCAGAATCTTGAAATTGGTAATATCGCCAATGCCAGAGGGCGCCATCTAAAAAAATTTTAACAATTGCACGTCACTAATATCTAAAGTGAACTGTACATATAGACTGCAGTTAGATATATACATTTGGGTTTAATGACAAATTGGTGGTCTGTACTTTGTATTTATGTCATGCAGCAAACCCCTAAAGCCACAAACACAGACACAATTTTGAATGTGTGATTTCAGTTAGGGCGAGTGATGAGTAAGTGTATCAAATTACATGACAGTACATCTAGCTTTATACAGTTTATACCCTCCTTTATTTTGAAGGGCAGATGTTTATTGATGCTTACTTCCTCCCACATACTGTAGCTGAAATGTTTGTTTCCTCTGCACTTACCACATGGGAGAAAACCCCACAGAGATTTTGTCATCTAAACACAAATAATGATTTTTTTTTCCTTAAACCTAAACAACAAAGGGCTTTTGCCAGAAAACCCTGAAGCCAAACACTTACGTTTTGATTGGGTTTAAGGCCTGTAGCAAGTTTTAGAAATACTGAGGCAGAGAATCCAAATTCCTCCTGTGCAACCTTGTCTGCTAAAGAAATGATACACAACAAGAAAACTGATTTTTAATTTCCATAAACCTAATTGTCTAAATGCTGCCTTCAGTAATTATCTACACTGCTTGGAATATCATGTAGGGGTACATATTAAATACTTCCTTGTCATCTTTATTTTATTGTTATGCCTAAAAACAATCACATTTAATATACAATAGAGTGCTCCTAGAAATTAATTAGTATTTTTGCACTCCCAGTTGCCTCGTCTCAAAGTCAAAGACAATTTTTTTAGTAGGTTTTTTGTTAGATTTCTGAAATAAGATCTGTGGGTAACACAAGCTGAGGAGACTTTCATGTTTTGTTCGACAACACAAATACACCAGTATACAACCCACTTATGACCTTTAAAGCTTCTATGTGTCTTGAAAAAAGCAGTTGCGAACAAGTGGCTAAACAAGACTACAGAACGTCATCATGCCAAGCCAGGCCAAACACGGCTTTACACTCTTGTTATGGGGCTGACATTAAGGTGTGTAACTATAGTGTAGTTTAGTGTTAACTTTTTACTTGCAATTGCACTGAAACTCCGATTAATCATAAAAGTGGCGTTCATTTGTGAGAATTATCTTGCTGAATAAGAAGTGTGAGTATCATAAACGTTTGTTTGCCACAGAGCCGATTATCTGCAATAATCCAAAATCCAAAGAAAAATCCAACATATCCAACATTTTGACAAGGGAATCAGTGTGGTGCTAACTTCCGTTCAACAACATCGAAAATTTTATATAGAATGTCATATCATTGAGTCAACATCTAAACCAATCAGATTAATGTATTATCAAATTATTGTAACTATACCTCTATGTTTATGATAGCTGATAGTTGAACTTTACAATAATCTAAGTAGCCTAAGCATTAACCACAATTTTCAGTAAAATACCATCACAAAATGATTACAAAGAGCTTTAAAACAACCACAAAGAGACACAAAATGGCAACAAGCTGACAAAATATTATTACAGAGACACAAAATGACTACACAGAGATTTAAAACAACCACAAAGAGATGCAAAACAACTACAAATAGACACAAAATGACTACACAGAGATTTAAAACAACCACAAAGAGATGCAAAACAACTACAAATAGACACAAAATGACTACACAGAGATTTAAAACAACCACAAAGAGATACAAAATGACTACAGAGAGACACAAAATTACTACATAGAGAAGCAAAATGACCACAGAGAGACACTAAATGGCTACAAAGACATGCAAAATTACTACAAAGAGAAGTAAAATGAATGCAAAGCAATTTAAAACAACCAGGAAGAGACACAAATGACTTCAAAGACTTTTAAAACAACCACAAAGAGACACAAAATGACTAAAAAGAGACACTAAGTGACTACAAAGAGATGCAAAGATGCCCAAACTGACTACAAAGAGACACAAAATGACCACAAAGAGAAGCAAATGAATACAAATAGATTTAAAACCAGAAAGAGACAAAAAAAATGACTTCGAAGACATTTAAAACTGCCACAAAGAGACACAAGATGACTACAAAGAGACACAAAATGACTACAGACATGCTAACTGACTATAAAGAGATTTAACACAACCACAAAGAGCCAAAAAAAAAATGAGACTTGCAAAATACTACGAAGAGAAACTAAATGACTACAAAGACACACAAAATCACCACATAAAAATGACTTTAAACAAAGAGACACAAAAATGAATATAAACAGATTTAAAACAACCACAAAAGAAGAAATAAAATGCGCTGCTTTGCTCCTTTGTGTTTCTCCTGCACTGTAGACTACTGTAGTGTGGAGCCAGAGTTGAAGCCGGTGCAATCTGGAAATCCATGGGTAATTAAAAAAAAAAAAAAGAAAACAAACAAAAAAAACTTTTTTTTTCTTCGTTTAAGTAAATTGCAGAATCTGTCTTGAGAGAGAGATTAAAGCCGGTGAAAGAGGTCACGGCAGGATGACAGGTCACGCTCCTCTTTTGCTGCCATCCCTTGTGGGAGGGTCTAAATCCACTCTGACGTAAAGATAGGAAGCAAGTGAGGGGAGACCATGGGGGAGACCAGTAAGCATGATACAATGCACCCACAGTTGAGGATATGCTGGATTAACACGTACTGGGACCAGGTGCAGGTAAAAATGTCATTGAACAGAAAGTAATGAGACCCTGCATCAAGCTGAGCGGAGGTGAACTCTGTCATGTCAATCCGCCGGGGCTGACTGGAGATCACGCGCAGGACAGGTTCTTCTTTGGACTTTTATAGAAGTGAATGGGAGACTGATATTGTGGATATTTGTATGTGCATACAAAATGCAGTGTGGCCTTATCTTTGCCACCACTACCAAACAGCTCTGTGGTGGTGGGGCTGTGTCGGCGGCAGGCTGACGGAGATAAACAAACTTACAGGAACAAGGAAGTCCCGCTTTAAAGTTTATTAAACATGGAGACGCCTTACGCCGGTTTCTACTTAACACCACTGTAAACACAATCACGGTAAGTCGCCTCAACAGCAAAAAGCATATCCTTGAGATAGTGCATAGCACAATGTAATATAAGTCAACAATAAGCGGTGGTGGACTGTAACAAATTAAAATAATTACATCTATTCAAATAAGGTAGGCACACTCATGCCAAATTCTACATTTCGGAAGAAAATACTGTCCTCTTTATTTCACGACACCAATCAGACATTTTCACTTACTAATACTTTACAAATTGAATGTTTGTACACAAAACACGAAAGTGTACGAGTACAGCTGAAACGATTAGTCAATTAATGGATTAACAGAAAATGTATTAGTAAAATGTTGAGTATCAAAGTAATTTTCATGCAAAAAAAATTCCCAAATGTTTCATGGTTCCAGCTCTACAGTTAGATTTGCAGCTTTTCCTTTGAATAATTTTAATAACTGTATTAGTAATTATTCTGAGGTTTAGATAAAAAAAAACAACACTTTAATTAAATGGTGTGACTTTGCGCTCTGTGCCTTTGTGATGAACATTTCTCACTATTGTCACTGTTTTACAAACCAATCAATCGATTAATGGAGAAAATAATCAGCAGATGAATCCATCATTAGTTCATTAGTTATCATTAGTTCAAACTGAGCTCCACCTCAACCTACTACAACAGTAAAATTCTGCTATTACAATAATGCGTGAATCAGAATCATCTAATGAGATCAGATGTAATTGCATATGTTACTTATTGTACTTACAGACTTTTACTGAAAGAACATTTTCAAAATGCAGGACTTTTACTTGTGACATAGTATTTTTACTGTGTGGTATCAGTACTTTTATTTAGGTAAAGGATCTGAATGCTTCTTTAATATATATCCTGAATATTCCACCACTGCCAATAAGCAACAAAATAAACCTGAAAACAAGATGAAAGGTTGTACGTGTACACTGTTTGCATCTGTGAATGAAGAACTTGACCAAAAAAACCAAAACACTTTTGATGAGGAATTTCACATCAGTCATTATTCTTCCTAATAGACATTTTCCAATATAAGAGTGGTCTAATGTCAGTTTTACCTCAAAGATACCACAGCTTTGTAATACTTAGAACAAACAAGTCTCTAGAAAGACTGAAAGACTGAACAAGTATTTCATTCAAAGTGTATATTAACTTTAAGTCTTGACATTGTTTTACAACGCAACTTGTTAGGACGTTTGTGAAGGACAGGGTATGATTTTTTTTTTCTTCTTGATTTTAAAAGTAACAAAACCACCAAAGAAACAAGAAAGAATTTGGACAACATATTTTTCAATTATCTATTTCTGATAGTAGTATATATACAAGCAATTTGTTTTTTAAGTCTTTGAATAGAATAGAATAGAATAGAAAGAACTTTATTAATCCCTAAGGGAAATTCACCTTGTAAAGATAATGCAGGAATAAATAGTACTGGAAATTTCCGTCCTTCATGTTTTACATCGGTTACATATGTGAAGTAAATGGGTACACTGTGATGAGAAAAATTATGTTTCTATGAACAATAGTTTCCTGAACTGAAGAACCTGTTGACTGAGGAACGGTGTGTGGGTAACTTCAAAAGCTTGAGAGAACCTTTATCCAATTATCTTTATAAAATAATGCATCGTGAATTGCATGCTGCATTAGTTTTTCCTGTTTGATACTGAACTCTCTTAAAGGACTGTAAAACTCTATTACTCTTTTGTCTGCTTGTTTTTCCAGGGCTAAGAAAGAGGTGAAAAAAACTGAAGTCAACAACAAGAGAGGATTAGAAAAAAATCTTTTTAACAGCATGATAAAAATCAATTCAAAATCAATGTGGCACCTTGGCACCAACGAATTTACAACTTCTACACTAAGAAAGCTGCTATTCACAAAAGGAGGAAGCATAGAAGAAACTTTTCACTACCTATGTGTATCCGTCTGGCCTTCTGTGTACAGATATCCTTTATTTCCCGTCTTTTTCAATGCTGCCACCAGAAGATATAATGAAGAGACAACCGAATATTGTAAAGAGGAGTCTGTCACAGACGGGTTTCCATTAGAGGCCTCCCAGGCATTTGGTCGTCATTTACGTTTGGCAGGTGATAAATTATGGCATGGAAAGATAAAGTATGCTCGCCAGCCATCTTACACTTCAAACTTGGTCATGCACTTTAAGGCCATCATTCCTTCTGCTGCTGGCTTTTTATTCAATACCTTTTGTACAAATGGTTGGATTTACTTTTATGCCCTGGACAAAAAAAACTTTAGGCTTCTTGTTAGGTCTGAGCAAAGCTCAGTCACAAACACCCTGCCAGCCCATTCTCACCTCCTACAATCCCCAGAATGCTTTAGGAGCAGGAGAGACTCCAGCTGCCTGCCTCGCTCTCACAGCCTGCCTTTACTGAGTCAGATAACGTCTGCAAAGAACAAGAGCTTAAGACGAGCTGAAAGCTTACCTGACATGCTGTTAACAAACAGCTTTGAGGAGTTTACACCTGAAATGACTGCTGAGGAAAACGATGAAACCTACAGGTTCCAGTGCTCCTGCCCAGGCCTGTACCAGTGCAGTGTGACAGGCCTGGTGTTTCACATGGAGGGAGAAGGGGACGTGGTTTACAGGATTGTCCCTTGGAACAGGAGGCTACTGGCCCAGCATCACAAGAAGCCTGCAGGACCCCTGTTTGACATCAAGTGTCTGCAGCAGTCTGTGTGTCAGCTTCATCTCCCACACTGTGAGATCCGCTCCACAGGTGGATGTGATTTCTTGTCAGTTGCTCATGTGAACGATGAGGGCATTGAGTTTATCAGCCCTCACAAGATAACAGAAACTCATGTTATTATAAACATCACAGGGTTTTCTGCTTTCGGTAACGCCTCACGGATGAAGACTCACCAGCTGACCCGGTCCGAGCGCTGGTTCTGCTGTTCTACAGGCCCCAGATGATTCTGATCCTGAG